>NC_081802.1:3770020-4122520 GCF_963082965.1 Carassius carassius
GAGGAGAAGCAACCATACTGTAGTTCCTAATGAATCGCCTGCAGAAATTAGCAAACCACCAAAACCTTTGAAGCTCAATGACGGTGGATGGTTGTGGCCATCCGGTGACTGCCTTGACTTTGGTTTTATCAATCTTGACACCCTGGTGACTAATGTGATAGCCAAGAAATGCTGTCTGTCTTACTTGTAACTCACACTTCTCTGCCTTTACATACAATGATCAGGAGCCGAGTGAGGACGGTCTTGACATGGGCAATGTGTTCTGCTTCTGACTTAGAGTATATAAGATTACTGGTTTAGGCTCTCATTGATGAATGATTGGAAGGCTGCTGGAGCGTTGGCAAGTCCATACGGCATGACCTGATACTCATAGTGTCCCCTAGTGGTGAGGAAGGCAGTTTTCCATTCTACGCCATCCTTAATTCGGATCAGGTTATATGCACTCCCTAGGTCAAATTTGCTGTATATTGTAGCCTTCCAGAGATGTTCCAGGGCTGAATGAACCAGTGGCAAGGGTTATCGGAACTTTACAGTAACATTATTCAGTCCTCCATAATCAATACAGGGCCTCAGTCCTCTATCTTTTTTCTCCCAAAGAAGAACCCTAATGCAGCTGGTGAAGCAGAGGGCCTAATAAATCCTCCTCAATAGTCGCGTTTCCACTGTCAGGCTAGTGCATGCCAGGGCCAGTCGCTTTTCCACTGTCACTTCCGGGGCTTGATCGTGCCTCGTCGGGGCTTCCTCAGGGCCAACGGACAGTGTTTTTTTGGATTATAATACAAAATTATAATTGGGATTATAATCTCTAAACATGGCAGAAATATTAATAAGCGATGTAAAAGATATGCACGCTAAACATTAATGTTACCATAGTAAACATGGTAAATGCAACCACTTGGAGAAATCAGACATCAGCTTCTTATTCTCTATCACAATTGTGTATTTATTTAGTAACATATTTTATCTGTTGTCTTGTCTTGAGAATAAAATATAACAATTATTTTTGCGGATCATTTCAGCTTTAACACCAGCATTAAACACTTTTTTTAAATAAGTTGAGCTCAAAACTCACTTTTAGTCAGCAGGAGTGTTTGCAATAACTTGATCTGATCTGGATTATAATCACCATTAAAGGCAGAAATATTTATAAGCGATGCAAAAACTGTGCATGCTAGGCATTAACATTACCATAGTAAACATGGTAAATATGACCGCTTGAGAAATCAGATGTCAGCTTCTTAACTTATATTATCTGTCATAAGTCTCATCTAGAGAGTTTAGATCCACGTAGCCTATCATAAAAATATAATAATGTTTTATGTTCGGGAGCTTTTATAAAAATAGAGATATTATCATTCATTCTAAACGTGACGTATAGGCTGTGGCTACAAATAAACAGAAACAGACTCGACTGAATAAGCAGGCTATTTTCAAAAGCGTTAAAAAATAAAGAAATAAAATAGAAATAATTTTTTTGAGTCCTGATAAATTAATTTATTATGATTATGATTATTATGAATGTATCACTTCTATAGTAAAACATCGATGCTTTTGAATTTGAATAATTACCAAATCATGCAAACAAACGACCGCTTTTATCATGTTCGTTTTGTGTTCGTGCATGTTCCAGTGTCTTATTTCTTAGTTTTCTGATAACTTCTCTTTGTTGGTGAAATGATGGGGTTGCGTGACGTTGTTCCTGAGAGGCCTGTAAAGGGCGTGTTTTAGTGACGCACAGTGGAGCTTCAGGCCCTGACTGTGGAAACCCCTATTCTGGCTCGGTGCTACTGGCCCGAGGCTATTAGCCCCGCCTGGCCCGTTTCAAGCACTGGCTCGCACTGGCTTGACAGTGGAAATGCGGCTAATATAATCCTCCATGGATGGGTTTCAGTTCGAGATAGTGGGTAAACATAACTTTTGGGAGACATGGCATTGGGGAGTAAATCAATATTATAGTCCCAGGGACGATGAAGTAGTAGTTGGGTCGCCTTGGTTTTACTAAAGACCTCAGTCAGGTCATCACAACATGGGGGAATAGTAACTGCCTTGGTAATTGTGGTACTTTCAATGCTAGTGGTAAAACATGGTTGGGGAACGGAGGAGAAACAGTGACTCTCACAGAAGGCAGACCACTTGGTCTCACCCTGATGCCAGAAAATGCAAGGTCATGAACAGACAGCCATGGAAATCCTAGAATGACTTCAAGCTTGGGAAATCTATGACATAGAGTGATATGGATTCCTGGTGAAATAAGCCATCTTGAAGGGTTAGTGTCTTGGTTTGTTGAATGATACCATCCCCAATTGCAGTGTCGTTTGTAGCTTTAATCTTTATGGGTGGATTACATGGCTGAGGGGGTATATTATATTTCTTGACGATATCCTTAATGCAGCTCCAGAGTCAATCATCACTGTTAACGAGATGGACATGTCTTCAGTTTTTAAGATAAGGGGGAGTTTGAACAACTGGTTGCTTGGTAGTGAAAAATGTTCCATATTTACCAGCCTGGTGTTTTGAGCCTTGTGTGGGCCTTGCTCTTTCACCCTCGGATAGTTTGGCACAACCCACTTGCATTGGTTCCTCATTGAACTTGGCGTTATATGTAGGTATGGCTTGAGTAACACTTGTGGTATGTGTGGAATCTCTCTCATATGCCTTCTTCATGGGGTTTGTCTCATTAGATTATCGTCACAAAGTCAGTAAATGATAAACTTTCTCCATTAAATACCAATTCTGCCTCTAGGCCAACATTGAGGCTTTTGAGTAACACAGCTTTGACAGAAACGTCATTCCATTCACTCTGAGCAGCGAGACTACCAAACAAGATGGCATAGTCAGGGGCTGTTCTGTTACCTTGGGACATTTGCAGTAGCTGGGTTGATATATCCTTGCCCCCTGCTGGATTTTCAAACACTTCTTGCAAGTGTTGAATGAAGTAATCAAACGATCGTCTTAATTGCATGTCAGTATTCCTAACGGCTGCAGCCCAGTCAATCACCTTTCCAGACGACAGTGACATCATGACAGC
This sequence comes from Carassius carassius, assembly GCF_963082965.1. Classification (NCBI taxonomy): domain Eukaryota; kingdom Metazoa; phylum Chordata; class Actinopteri; order Cypriniformes; family Cyprinidae; genus Carassius; species Carassius carassius. Next base: position 3,773,049 of record NC_081802.1, read on the forward strand.
ACATTTCTTATCATCAGAATTAAACTTGTCTTGGTTATAGAAATAAATTTTTACTTGTCGCACAAAGCCTCTACATCAATCAGCAGAACCATCAAACTTGTTGGGTAGTGTGAAACTCACCGCTCTAGGCATGTTTGATGGGAGAGACTGGGTGTAATCTGTCGAGTGTTCGTTGACCGCTTGAAGTTAGCCCAATTGATCTTGGTAACCCTTTAATACTTCACTTTCATAAGTGAATGCTGCTTGCATATTTCTAACCTCGCTGGATTCAGTTGAGGGGAAGTATTCTGGAACGAGGAGGCTGAGGCGTATTAGAATCCATTTGCAGAAGTTTATTAGGGAAAGATCTTACAGACAGAGTCGTTAAACCAGGCAAAGAGTCAATATCATAATGGCAGTCCGACCTTTCAACATGCACAAGGGGAATCCAAAAGGCAGAGATGAGTAGGCAGGCACATAGGTCAACCACAAACTGAAAATTGGATCAGTCCAATCAGCCAGTAAATCCAATGGGGCAATCCAAGAAGAATGTGAAAACAGGCAGAATCATACAAAAAACAGGCAGTCAGAATAATCAATGGGAAAACGCCATTGAATCTGAAAAAATCACTACCTTATTTGGCATCACTTCTTACCCAACTAAGTGCCATCTGAATTGCAGTGTTAAGAAGGTTACTTTGGAAATGTAATGGGTTACTGATTACAAGTTACCCTATTTAAAATGTAATAGTAGTGTAATTGTTTCAATTACTTTATTAAATAGGCAGCTGCATATATGAAAATAAAACACCTAACCAGAGGTGGGTAGTAACGAGTTACATTTACTTCGTTACATTTACTTGAGTAATTTTTTGGGGTAACGAATACTTTTCGGAGTATATTTAAAGATGGGTACTTTATACTCTTACTTGAGTAAATTTTTGGGAAAAAATCGTCTACTTTTCTCTGGGAAATGAGGGATGCCCATTCGTGAATGATTCATTCTTTTGAGTCAATTCTGTTCAAAGGCTTGATCAAACCAATTGGCAAACGAGTGAATTGGTTCATGAATCAGTTTGAATGAGTCGTTCAGTTCCCTGCCGCACGCGCTGAGCATCTGAAGTGGTTCACTCGGAGTTGTAACGTTTAAGAACAGAAAGAGCGTCGACAACGTGGCTGGAACTGCACTGAATTGAAATCTGCAAAGGTTATTATTTGCTAGCGATGGAGATCCTTATTAGATGAACACCGCGTGTGCTGTCTACTGTTTAACAGGTAATAACTTGGGCTACATTCGATTACAGTACACGATACCACTGTGACATTAGTTTGTTGTACGTGTGTGGCTTATAACAGAGGGGAGTCAAGTTGAATGCAGCTTCCAAAAGACAAAAAATAGCCGATTAAGATTTTATTAATTTTAATACAATCACACTAGTGCAAGTACGTTCAGCGAGTCATATTATCAGCTGCTAAATTCAGATCTGTGATTGCTTGCTGGCGCTGAGCCAGAGATAGATGCGTTTATACAGCGCTGCGCATTATAACAAATCACACATGATTCTTTTGAGCTTATTAAAGCATTGGCCAATCAGAGGCGTTCCGATGAGTCATCGCTAAAATGCCGGTGCTTCCTTCACTCGCTCCTGACTGAATACCTCTTTCTGGCGAATTCTCTCGCAGAAACAACAAAGTGCAGATGTGTGTACGAATCTTTAATTAAGATATTGATTTCACAGTGTTAACAGTTTCAGTGATTTTAATGGGAGTTTCTGAGAGTGATTGAAATCTAGACTGTCAGTGAAAATTATCTTTAATAATGTAAATGTTATTTGCTCTCTTTCTGAACAATGAAAGATTAGTAGCAATATTTATATCACATTAACTTTCAATGTTAAATTCACATTTAATATAAAGTCAGTCGTATTAAAAATATGTTATGGCATGACACCTATATCTGTTACTTAAGTAAACAGACAGGGTTTTATAATAAATTACATAAATTGGAGTAAAGGCTGATGAAATATATACATTTATACACACACACATACATTACATACATTTTATCTATATATCTAAATAAAAATAGGCTCAGTATATATGACCCAAAGTAACTAGTAACTAACTACTTGAGTAGATTTTTTATCCGATACTCTTTTACTCTTACTCAAGTAACTATTCAAGACTAGTACTTTTACTTTTACTTGAGTAAATATTTCTAGAAGTACTTTTACTTGAGTACAGTTTTTGGGTACTCTACCCACCTCTGCACCTAACCCTAAAACAATTCTAACAAAATATTTCTCAGCTGTTTTTTGTAGTATTAGGTGTCCTTAGTAACGTACTAAAAGTTTACCAAAGTTTGACTACTAGAAAGGTGTAATTTTCAAGATGGTGTCCAAGATGGGCAGGGAGCCCTTAAAATATCCTAACTCCTTCATTATTTGACTTAGTCAAGTAATCTTGGTGTCTAACCCCATGCTTTCTGGGTCTAGAAATCCATTGGACTTGTCTAAATTGCACTGACATGATTACATACTTACGGAATACATGATTTTGTGAGAATACTGGAAGGTTTTATCATTGTTTGGGGTGAACCAGAGATGTAAACAATTTAGCCTATGTCATGTAACTCCTACTCAGTACGTGTTTTTTTTTTTTTTGCTAAAACACAGACTTTACATTCGATGTAAAAGTTATTGTACCCAAAAGTAACTTAAATTGGAGTTGTATAACTTTGATCATAACTTTGATCATAAACAATCCTGAATTAGCCCAGGCCTCTGGTGTGGAAAACCTCTAAAATGGTCACTCATTTCAATGTTAATAAGGTAATTAATATGTAATGCATCCTCTATATATGTTTTTGAGTATAAAGGTGGCATTATACTAAACCCAACAAAACTAAATTCACAATTTCCAGACATTCAGAAGATGGTAGAAGAGAATACTGACATTTGATATAGCTTGACTCATTGTAATTTTGTTGGCAGCACAGTCTATACCATTTTGCTCAAACAAAATTCATCCTTGACTACTAAAAAAAAGAAAAAGAAAAGTTCTTTATTTTTTGTAATTTAATTAAAAAAGTAAACTTTTGTATATTCTAGATTCATTGCACACAAACATAAATATTTCAAGAGTTTTTTGTTTTAATTCTGTTTGTTACGACTTACAGCTTAGGAAAATAAAAAATTCAGTATCTCAAAAAATAAGAATATTCCATTTTGAGCTTGATTAGTTTTATTAATTATGAGTATAAATACTGGGTACCTCCTGGGCTAGTTCAGAACATGCCACCACAATTATGGGAAAGACTACTGACTTGACAGTTGTCCAGAAGACAATCATCAACATCCTCCACAAGGAGAGTAAGCCACAGAAGGTCATTGCTGAAAGGGCTGGCTGTTCACAGAGTGCTGTATCAAAATATATTTATAGTAAGTTGACTGGAAGGAAACAATGTGGTAGGAAAAGGTGCACAAGCAACAGGGATGACTTCAGCCTTGGGAAGATTGTCAGGAAAAGCCGATTCAAGAACTTGGGAGAGCTTCACAAGGAGTAGACTGAAGCCGGAGTCAGCGCATCAAGAGTCATCACGCTAAGATGTCTTCAAGAAAAGGGCTACAGCTGTCACATTCCTAAAACCAAGCCACTCCTGAACCAGAAAAAAAAACAAAACAAAAAAAACATCGGAAGCATTTCACCTGGGGTAAGGAGGTAAAGAACTGGACTGGTGCTCAGTGGTTCACAGTCCTCTTTTCAGATGAAAGTAAATTTTGCATTTCATTTGGAAATAAAGGTCTGGAGGAAGACTGGAGAGGCACAGAATCCAAAGTCCAGTGTAAAGATTCTGAAGTCAGTGATGATTTGAGTGCCCTGACGTCTGCTGGTGTTGGTTCATTATGTTTTATCAAGTCCAAAGTCAATGCAGCCATCTACCAGGAAATTTTATCTGCTGACAAGCTTAATGGAGATGTGGATTTAATTTTGCAGCAGGAATTTAGCACCTATGTCAGGGATCTAGGAGGGAGGACCCAATTGCAGTGTGAGGTAATAAGGTTTTATTGACAACAGACTGATACAAGAGGGTAGTGAAGTGAACAATAGATACCACAACAGGAGAACAGTAAACTGGAACAGCTAGGAAAGGCCACTGGGAAAGCTTCAGGAAACTACTGGCAGAGTACTTGGCAACAGAGGCAGCAAAACCAGGCTGATAGAGAAGACCACACAAGGCACCATAGAGCAGAGCTCAGACACTTGTTGACCACTGTATCTGAAACATACCAAATGCCAGGTAGGTAGAACCAGGGCAGGACACACAGGGTGTTACGGATCACTCAGAGACAGAGGAGTAACAGATGAAAGATGCTATTTATTGAATGGACACAAGCAGAGGAGCGGGAAGTGAGGATTGGATGGGTGTTGGGATCCGTGCCGGGAAGGAGGGGACCACACACACGCACCGTGGGGCTTTAGGAGGATCTTGGAGGTAATCCTTGGAGAGAAGATGGAAGAAGAGTCTTCGGAGGTTATCCTTGGAGAGAAGGTAAAGAGGAGTTAGTCCTAATAGTTAGCGCAAGAATGATCTTGTCGCGAACGTGACCGGACAATGACTGGGTGCGTGTGTGTGGCTTTTGAGGTGCTGTGGTAGCTCATAGGTGATGCGGATCAGGTGGTGATGATTAGTATTCAGGTGAGGGTGTGCAATGTGATTGTGTGGAGGTGGAATCTGGCGTGTTTGTGACAGTATCCCCCTCCCCAGGGCCCGCTCCTGAGGGCCGGGGACCCCGACGTCGTGGTGGGCGTCCTCTACCCCTGGGAGCTGGTCGGTTGGGGTGTCTTGAGTGGAAGGTATCCAGCAAGGAGGGGTCCAAGATGTCGTTGCGTGGGACCCAGGAGCGTTCCTCTGGACCGTAACCTTCCCAGTCCACTAGGTACTCCAGCTACCCACCACGCCGCCGGGAGTCCAGGATGTCCTTGACCGTGTAGGCTGCGCCGTCATCTAGGAGGAGAGGAGGGGGGGCTTCCGTCTCGCCAGGTTCTGTGGAGGGAAGAACAGAAGGATGGTGAGGTTTCAGGAGTGAGACATGGAAAGTGGGGTGAATCCGGTACTCGGGAGGAAGTTGCAGTCTGTAGGTGACCAGATTGATCTGCTGAGTGATAGTGAACGGGCCAATGAATCTGGGACTAAGCTTGCGGCAGGGTAGACGCAGACGGATGTCCTGGGTAAACAGCCAGACCTTCTGACCGGGTTGGTACTGGGGAGCCTCGGAATGGCGAAGGTCGGCTGCCGTCCTGTGTCTACGGAGCGCCCGTTGTAGTTGATGATGGGCCGCGTCCCAGACCCTCTAACTCTCCCGGAACCAATAGTCGACCGCGGGAACGTCAGAGGGCTCTCCAGACCAGGGAAACAGGGGTGGCTGGTAGCCGAGTACGCACTGGAAGGGTGTGAGTCCGGTGGTGGGTTGACGGAGGGAGTTCTGTGCGTACTCGGCCCACCCCAGGAATTGGTTCCAGGAGTTCTGGTGGCCGTGACAGAAGGTACTGAGGAAGCGTCCGATCTCCTGGACCTTCCTTTCTGTCTGCCCGTTGGACTGCAGGTGTTAGCCGGAGGACAGGCTGATGGCCACACCTAGGAGGGAGTGAAATGCTTTCCATACCCGGGAGATGAATTGGGGGCCCCGATCCGACACTATGTCCTCTGGAATGCCGAAGTACCTGAAGACATGGTTAAACATCAGTTCTGCCGTTTCCATGGCAGTGGGGAGACCCTTCAGAGGAAGAAGACGACATGCTTTAGAAAATATATCCACAACAATCAGAATACATGTGTTATTATCAGAGGGAGGAAGGTCGGTCATGAAATCCACTCCCAGGTGTGACCACGGGCGGTTGGGGACGGGCAGAGGATGGAGTTTGCCAGATGGTAGATGGCGAGGACTCTTGGACATGGCACAGCTGTTACATGCACTCACGTACCTTCTGACATCCGAGGCCATGTTGGGCCACCAGAAGCGTTCCCGTAGCAACGAGAGGGTTTCATTGACCCCTGGGTGACCAGTGCCAAGTGATGTATCGGTGGTGTGGATGAGAGGAGTGCGACGTGTCCTAGGGATGTACTGGTGTCCTGGTGGGCAACCCGGCGGAGCGTTGGTAGGAGTTTCGGCTGGAGGTAGGGTTTCAGCGGACCAAGTGATAGGGGCAACTATAACTTTGTCTGGGAGGATGGGTTCGGGGTTCTCAGACCTCTCTTCGGGTGAGTAACATCTAGACAGAGCATCGGCCTTAACATTCTTTGCCCCAGGGCGGTAAGTGATGGAGAACTGGAAGCGGGTGAAGAATAGCGCCCAGCGGGCTTGTCTGGGGTTGAGTCTCTTGGCTGCCCTAAGCTATTCCAGGTTTTTATGGTCAGTGAGAACTTGAAAGGGGTGTTTGGCTCCCTCCAGCCAATGTCTCCACTCCTCCAGGGCAAGCTTGATGGCAAGTAGCTCCCTGTTGCCAATGTCGTAGTTTACCTCCGCCGGGTTGAGCTTCCTGGAGAAGAAGGCACATGGATGGAGGCGGCTGGGCGTCCCCTGCTGCTGAGACAGGACCGCACCCACTCCGGTGGTAGAGGCGTCCACTTCCACGACGAATGGTAAATCAGGGTTAGGATGCACGAGGAGTGGGGCAGTCGTAAAGGCCAGCTTCAGGGCCTGGAAGGCTTTGGTGGCGGCAGGAGTCCATGACAGGGACTTGGGCTTCTGACGAAGGAGGTTGGTTAGAGGACTGGTGATGGTACTAAAGTTCTGAATGAATCATCTGTAGAAGTTTGCGAAGCCAAGGAATCGCTGCAGTTCCTTGATGGTGGTAGGAATGGGCCAATTCCGGACGGCGCTTGCCTTCCCCTTGTCCATCCGGATGCCACTGCGGTCAATGGTATAGCCAAGGAACTGCACTGAGGGCTGATGGAATGAGCACTTCTCTGCCTTTAGGTAGAGCTGGAAGTCCTTCAGGCGTTGCAAGACCTCCGCAACGTGGCGTCGATGTTCGGCCTGGCTCCGGGAATATATCAAGATGTCATCGATGTACACTAGGACGAATTGATGGAGGAAATCCCGGAGCACCTCATGCATGAAATCCTGGAATACGGAGGGGGCGTTTACTAGCCCATACGGCATCATGCAGTACTCGTAGTGGCCAGTAGGGGTGATGAAGGCGGTTTTCCATTCGTCCCCCTCGCGTATCCGGATGAGGTTATACGCACTGCGGAGGTCCAACTTGGAGAATACAGTGGCACCACGGAGATGTTCTAGGGCTGCTGGGATGAGGGGAAGAGGATGGCGAAACTTCTGAGTTATCTTGTTCAGGGCTCTGTAGTCGATACATGGCCGCAAACCTCCATCTTTCTTGGCCACGAAGAAGAAACTCGAAGCAGACTGGTAGTGATTCGGGGGGACGTTCCACGGGAACTGGACAGCCGGAGATACATGATTGAAAGCAGGCTTCGCCCCACTTCAGGATTTCTCCGGTCTTCCAGGAGATCACCGGGTTATGCTGCTCCAACCACGGGCGCGGTGGAATCCTCCAGAACCAGCAGATGAATGTCCTCGTGGTGAAGGAGTCCAGTTTGGAGGGAGATTGGGCCCACGCAATGCCGTACATACTTCTTGCTTAACGGCTTGCCGGTGATGGTGTGGATTTGGTAAGCGGCCGGCGTGGCCGAGGTTGGGAGCCTGAGTTGACGGCAGAGGGCGCCGGAGATGAAGTTGCCAGCTAACCCAGAATCGAGGAGGGCGGAAACTGGAAGAGACACATCAGCCGCAGTAAGTGTCACAACAGTGGTGAGTGGTTTCATTGAATATCGTGAAGGAAGGATGGCACTCACCATGGGACGAGGAGGACGAATGGGGCACCCAGCTATGGTATGCCCCGGAGCTGCACAGTACAGACAGAGATTCTGGGCCAGCAGTCTTTGACGCTCCGCCATAGTGAGGCGGTAGGAGTCCACGAGCATGGGCTCGCTGGCTGGTTCTGGGGAGCTGACGTTCTCTGGTCGGCCGAGCGGAGAGGAGGAATGCGCCTGGCCCTGGTGCTCTTCTAAGCACGATTGCATACGAGTGGCAAAGCGGATGGACAGCTGGATGAATCGCTCGAGGCCGATGGTATCCTCGTATGCAGCGAGATGCAACCGCACTCTGGGCTCCAATCCTTGGCGATAGGTAGTGAGAAGGGCCTGTTGTTCCACCCACTAGAGGCCGCCAGAGTTCTGAACTGCAAGGCATAATCATTGACAGACATATTCCCTTGTTTCAAGTTGTATAATCTCTCACCTATTGAGGAGTCCCAGGCAGGTTTGCCGAAAACTTCCCGGAAATGTTCGATGAAGCTAGAATATGACTGGGTTACAGGATTATTCTGGGTCCAGAGAGAATCTGCCCATTGTAAAGCCTTGCCTTGTAACTGGGAGATAATGAAAGCTACCTTAGCTCGATCCGTTGGGTAAGAGAGCGGTTGCATCTCCAGGACCAGTGAACACTGAAGCAAGAATCCGCTGAATTCCTCCGCCGAACCAGAGTAGGGCGCTGGCCGTGCCATGGGTCTGGCGTGCACGGCAGGTGAAGGAGGGATGATGGGATCCGCGGAAGTGCTCGCTGGTGGTGGTGATGCAGGTGCTGACATTAGTGTACGGCGGAGTGCATCAACTAATTCTTGGAAGGGATCCGTGAGGCTCATGCTTGTGTCTCTCGGTGCTGGTCCGGTCATCTGTTACGGATCACTCAGGGACAGAGAAGTAAGAGATGAAAGATGGTATTTATTGAATGGACACAAGCAGAGGAGCGGGAAGTGAGGAGTGGATGGGTGCTGGGATCCGTGCCGGGAAGGAGGGGACCACACACACGCACCGTGGGGCTTTAGGAGGATCTTGGGAGGTAATCCTTGGAGAGAAGATGGAAGAAGAGTCTTCTGAGGTTATCCTTGGAGAGAAGGTAAAGAGGAGTTAGTCCTAGTAGTTAGCGCAGGAATGATCTTGTCGTGAACGTGACCGGACAATGACTGGGTGCGTGTGTGTGGCTTTTGAGGTGCTGTGGTGGCTGATAGGTGATGCGGATCAGGTGGTGATGAGTAGTATTCAGGTGAGGGTGTGCGCCGTGATTGTGTGGAGGTGGAACCTGGCGTGTTTGTGACACAGGGACAGATCAGGAATTCGAACAAGACTAGACAGGACAAAGCTCCACAAAAACAAATTAAACTCAAGACAAGGAAAGATATAAGCCAATGAACTAATAAAAGGTTAAGTAACAAAATAAGTTACCAACTTAGAATAATCAAACAAAACCAAGAATCAAGACTAGAAAAACTAAATCAATAGTTATAAAAGCCAAAAGCAAGAACAAACAAATTACTAAAATCAGGAGCAAGACAAAAACATAGAACTACAAGGACTAGACAAGGGCACAAGACCAACCAGACACAGACACAAATTCAGTCACATCCACAGACATAGACAGAGGGGGTGAGGATGACCATGAACCAGCAAACACAAAAGGGTAAGGGGCACTGTAAATAAGGAGGAAAATGCATGAGGGACAGGTGAGTACAATAAGACTAACCAGGCTAACAAGAGGGTGTGGTAAAAAGGAAACAAGGAGGAGGGGCTAAAGGAGCACATGGCCGAGAAAGCAATTAACAAGGCCATGTGCTGACACTAGACACAAGAAACAAAACATAAAACAAAGTGACAGTGCAAAACCCTGACAACCTACCCACAAGTGCCAAAACCACTTCCATAAGATTTGCTGACCATGATATTACTATACTTGATTGGCCAGCCAACTCACTTGACCTGAACCTCACAGAGAATCTATGGGGTGTTGTAAAGAGGAAGATAAGTAACATCTGGCAAACAATACAGAGGAGCTGAAGGCCGCTATCAAAGCAACCTGCAGTGCCACAGACAGTAATTGCAAAAGGAGCACCAACCAAGTATTGAGTGCATAATTAAACTTACTTTGGAGATCTTGAACATTTTGTTTTGTAAATCTTTTTTTTTTATTGATCTTTGAGAAAAAATTATATATATATATATATATATATATATATATATATATATATATATATATATATATATATATATATATTTATTTATTTATTTATTTATTTATTTTTATTTTTTATTTTTTTGAGATACTGAAGCTATCCATGTTGATAATGAAAACGATGCATTGGGATCAGCATTTATAGACATTCTGAACTCTATTGGTGTTAGACAACACGTTTCAGGACCTACTCATTGTCGAAATCATACTCTAGATTTAATACTGTCACATGGAATTGATGTTGATGGTGTTGAAATTATTCAGCCAAGTGATGATATCTCAGATCATTATTTAGTTCTTTGCAAAATTCATATAGCCAAAATTGTAAATTCTACTTCTTGTTACAAGTATGGAAGAACCATCACTTCTAACACAAAAGACTGCTTTTTAAGTTATCTTCCTGATGTATCCAAATTCCTTAGCATATCCAAAACCTCAGAACAACTTGATGATGTAACAGAAACTATGGACTCTCTCTTTTCTAGCACTTTAAATAAAGTTGCTCCTTTACGCTTAAGGAAGGTTAAGGAAAACAGTTTGACACCATGGTATAATGAGCATACTCGCACCCTAAAGAGAGCAGCCCGAAAAATGGAGCGCAGCTGGAGGAAAACAAAACTAGAGGTATTTCGTATTGCTTGGCGGGAAAGTAACATATCCTACAGAAAAGCATTAAAAACTGCTAGATCCGATTACTTTTCTTCTCTTTTAGAAGAAAACAAACATAACCCCAGGTATTTATTCAATACAGTGGCTAAATTAACGAAAAATAAAGCCTCAACAAGTGTTGACATTTCCCAACACCACAGCAGTAATGACTTTATGAACTACTTTACTTCTAAAATCGATACTATTAGAGATAAAATTGCAACCATTCAGCCGTCAGCTACAGTATCACATCAGACAGTGCACTATAGACCCCCTGAGGAACAGTTCCACTAATTCTCTACCATAGGAGAGGAAGAATTGTATAAACTTGTTAAATCATCTAAACCAACGTTAGACCCTATACCATCTAAGCTCCTGAAAGAGGTACTTCCAGAAGTCATAGATCCTCTTCTGACTATTATTAATTCCTCATTGTCATTAGGACATGTCCCCAAAACCTTCAAACTGGCTGTTATTAAGCCTCTCATCAAAAAACCACAACTTGACCCCAAAGAACTAGTTAATTATAGACCAATCTCGAATCTCCCTTTTCTGTCCAAGATACTAGAAAAGGTGGTATCCACACAATTATATTCCTTCTTAGAGAAAAATGGTATATGTGAGGATTTCCAGTCAGGATTTAGACCGTATCATAGTACTGAGACTGCTCTTCTTAGAGTTACAAATGATCTGATCTTATCATCTGATCGTGGGTGTATCTCTCTATTAGTTTTATTGGATCTTAGTGCTGCGTTTGACACAATTGACCACAACATTCTTTTGCATAGACTTGAATACTTTGTTGGCATCAGTGGAAGTGCATTAGCATGGTTTAAATCGTACTTATATGACCGCCATCAGTTCGTAGCAGTGAATGAAGATGTATCCTATCGATCACAAGTGCAGTATGGAGTACCTCAAGGCTCAGTACTAGGGCCGCTACTCTTCACGCTTTATATGTTACCCTTGGGAGATATCATCAGGAAACATGGTGTTAGCTTTCACTGTTATGCTGATGATACTCAGCTCTATATTTCTTCGCAGCCCGGTGAAACACACCAATTTGAAAAACTAATGGATTGCATAGTCGATATAAAAAACTGGATGACGAGTAATTTCTTACTGCTAAATTCTGAAAAAACAGAGGTGTTAATTATAGGACCTAAAAACTCTGCTTGTAATAACCTAGAACACTGTCTAAGACTTGATGGTTGCTCTGTCAATTCTTCGTCATCAGTTGGGAACCTAGGTGTGCTACTTGATCGCAATCTTTCCTTAGAAAGCCACGTTTCTAGCATTTGTAAAACTGCATTTTTCCATCTCAAAAATATATCTAAATTACGGCCTATGCTCTCAATGTCAAATGCAGAAATGTTAATCCATGCATTTATGACCTCAAGGTTAGATTATTGTAATGCTTTATTGGGTGGTTGTTCTGCACGCTTAGTAAACAAACTACAGCTAGTCCAAAATGCAGCAGCAAGAGTTCTTACTAGAACCAGGAAGTATGACCATATTAGCCCGGTCCTGTCAACACTGCACTGGCTCCCTATCAAGCATCGCATAGATTTTAAAATATTGCTTATTACTTATAAAGCCCTGAATGGTTTAGCACCTCAGTATTTGAATGAGCTCCTTTTACATTATAATCCTCTACGTCCGCTACGTTCTCAAAACTCAGGCAATTTGATAATACCTAGAATATCAAAATCAACTGCAGGCGGCAGATCCTTTTCCTATTTGGCGCCCAAACTCTGGAATAACCTACCTAACATTGTTCGGGAGGCAGACACACTCTTGCAGTTTAAATCTAGATTAAAGACCCATCTCTTTAACCTGGCATACACATAACATACTAATATGCTTTTATTATCCAAATCCGTTAAAGGATTTTTAGGCTGCATTAATTAGGTAAACCGGAACCGGAAACACTTCCCATAACAACCTATGTACGTGCTACATCATTAGAAGAATGGCATCTACGCTAATATTTGTCTGTTTCTCTCTTGTTCCGAGGTCACCGTGGCCACCAGATCCAGTCTGTGTCCAGATCAGAGGGTCACTGCAGTCACCCGGATCCAGTACGTATCCAGACCAGATGGTGGATCAGCACCTAGAAAGGACCTCTACATCCCTGAAAGACAGCGGAGACCAGGACAACTAGAGCCCCAGATACAGATCCCCTGTAAAGACCTTGTCTCAGAGGAGCACCAGGACAAGACCACAGGAAACAGATGATTCTTCTGCACAATCTGACTTTGCTGCAGCCTGGAATTGAACTACTGGTTTCGTCTGGTCAGAGGAGAACTGGCCCCCCAACTGAGCCTGGTTTCTCCCAAGGTTTTTTTCTCCATTCTGTCACCGATGGAGTTTCGGTTCCTTGCCGCTGTCGCCTCTGGCTTGCTTAGTTGGGGACACTTCATCTACAGCGATATCGTTGACTTGATTGCAAATTGATTGCCTTTCTTGGAGTCAAACTTTGGTAAACTTTTAGTATGTTTTTAAGTACATTTGATACTACTGTAAACCACTGAGAAACATTTTGTTAGAATTTTTTGGGGGTCAAGCCATATTTGTAGCTGACTAAAAATAATGTAACTGATTACTTTTGATTACTTTTCTAAATTTCTAATGAATGTTTATTTGCAACTGTTAATCATTTTCAAACATTTTCAGCATGCAGGGTTAACCGTACAGTAGAGCTCAATACTGTGGAAATTCAAAATCCTTTAACTTGAATTAAGAAGATCAAATTTGAACATCCACCACAAAATCAGACTTTAGTACTGACTTTTATTTTGAGAATTATCTGAAGTTTAATGTAAGATTTAAAATCATAAGAAATTGTTTACTGGTACTGTTTTTGAAACCAAATCTTTGCATAATTACAGGAAACACTACATCTAACAATGGTTTGGGAAAAAAATAGCTGATTAAAATATAATAATAAATAAAAGCATATACATCAACTCAAATGCGGTTATCTAATAAGTATGTGTCCTATTCTGTGTACTAAACTCCTGAAACATTGGTGTCTTTTTGAAATATTGCTGTCTCTTTGTATATGATATGATGATAGTTTCTCAGAATAAGTTAAATGCTCATGAAGTGACTCAGAGCAGTTCTAGATATTATGTTTATGTGTTCGTGTACTCATATAGTGAGGCGGCAGAGGCTGAAAACACTGCTAGCTTCAGTAGGCCTGTGTATAGTAAATTAAACTGCATGTCTACGTCATTAATTTCCACGATGGGCGGACTGGGGAAAAAAATAGGCCGGGAAATCTCACACTCATACACCCACATCATATTCTGAAACATGGTCAACCCTATTTTTCGTATGGACTTCACATGAAAAAAAAAATTTAAATGTTGGGGACATGCAAAATAATTAAAAGTTCTCTCCTGAACTGCACCTTCACTTCCATTTTTCTTTTCAGTCTCTTTATTTTGCCATGATATCTATTTCTCTCATGACTTTAATACTCAAGATTTAACAGAACTAGACTTTCTAAATTGCCTACATCAAAATAAGTACATCACTACAATATCTTTATAGAACAATCCTATCACATTTTTTTGCAAATGGATTACCATTTTTATTTATTTTTTACTACAAATTCCATGGTTAAACTATGGTTAGTGTAGCAAAAACCATGGTTAATTTGTGGTAACCATGGCATACTATACATTAATTTTCGTAAGGGTTGTGGTGTTGTCTGCCCTAGCTCCCCCTAAACCTATTATAAAATATGATTATTATTCTGCTAAATTATTTGTGACGAGTGGGGAGGGGCCGAGGGACATGGGAGCGAGGCCGGTGGAGTGATTGGAGATGAACTACACCTGTTCGACCCGCCGGTCTCGAGGCCCATGGAGGAGATGGAAGGATATAAAACTGGAGCGACGACAGTGAAGGACGAGAGAGGACCAGGCCTGGGCTTTTAGTTGTGTTTTGGTATTTATTTGCGCGCACCAGTCGTCCGTGAGGGGCTGGTGCGCTGTTTTGTGTTTATTTTGTATTAAAATGTTGTTTTGATTGTCCGCCGGTTCCCGCCTCCTTCTTCCGGATGAATATGAAGGTTTATATCGTTACAGTGGTGCCGAAGCCCGGGAGAAGGAGGGACGCGCTGCTGAAGATCCCTCGCCGCTGTGGTGAATCCGTGGTGCCATCGAGCTGGCGAGGAGTGTGCCGCCATGGACGCTCGAGGCGGTGGGCTGGAGCGAGTTGTCGGGGACGGGCGAGCTCGCTACCGGCCGCCCACGATGTGGAGAGACGGCTGCCGTCCGTGAGGGAGCGGAGGAGTCGGCGCCGTTCGCCAGGTGGCCGGAGCCTGCTGCCATCCGCCGGAACGGGGAGGAGCGGGGAACGGGGGACTCCTGCCGGCTGCCCAAAACCGGAGGAGCCGTCGCCGTCCCGGGCGGCGGAGGAGTGTTGTGCCGTCCGCCGAGGGCCGTCCAGTGCCACCGCCAGGCACCGCGGAGGAGATCGCCCAGCTGGTGGAGGGCCGAGCAGCGGTGCGTCTGGGAACCGGAATTATTATTATTTTTTTTTTCCTCTCTCCCCTCTCTCGTCTCTGTCGCTCCTCCTTCCATCTCCTTTTCTCTCGCCTCGTCTGTCCTACCCCCAGGTTCCCGCAGGTCCCCGTGAGCGGCCCCCCCGGAGGGAGAGGGGGGGGGGGAGTAGAGCGCAGTCTCGGGAGTACCCCCCGGCCTGCGAGGGGCGATGGGGGTATGTGACGAGTGGGGCGGGGCCGAGGGACATGGGAGCGAGGCCGGTGGAGTGATGGGAGATGAACTACACCTGTTTGACCCGCCGGTCTCGAGGCCCATGGAGGAAATGGAAGGATATAAAACTGGAGCGACGACAGTGAAGGACGAGAGAGGACCAGGCCTGGGCTTTTAGTTGTGTTTTGGTTTTTATTTGCGCGCACCAGTCGTCCGTGAGGGGCTGGTGCGCTGTTTTGTGTTTATTTTGTATTAAAATGTTGTTTTGATTGTCCGCCGGTTCCCGCCTCCTTCTTCCGGATGAATATGAAGGTTTATATCGTTACATTATTACTTTAACATTACAATTGATAATATCCTTTTTACAGTATTCCAAGTGATTGTGAGCAATGGGTTGCTGCTGCTTGACTAATTAAACAAAGACAAAACTACAATAGCATCTTTACAGATGAAACTGACCTGCACTTAAACGGTAGTTTTGCTTCTGTGCTCCAGCTGTGCGCTTCCACAGTCCACTCCATACTCTCTCTCGCAATGATTACTCTTAGTATGATCCAAACAATTTGGCGGAGGAGCAGAGAGCGCGTGAGTCAAGAGTAACTGATTCATGATTTATTAGAGATTTAATTATCAAATTGCAGATTTGGAAATAATCGCTTTAGTACATTTGGCATGCAATTATACAATAATAATATTAAATTACTCTGACAAATCGGCTGCCAGGCCACCAGGGATTGTCCCGGTTCTCCCCGATGTTCAGTCTGTGCCTGATTTCCAAAGACATTTGATATTAATTTCAATCTGTCCTTTTTAAATACATTCATGAATTTGTAAATCAACTTCAGGTTGACTGAAATACCAAGAAGGTATTTGGGAAATTGTAACTGTTGATAAAAATGTAATATTATTTAGTGACATTTTTGCAGCCCAATCCTTTACTTCCAATGCAAACCCTGTTACTGTTAAGTTCATTGTCTCCCAACTCTCCTCTATTGATTTTGTTGGATGATCTGAATTATTCCCTTGTAAATTAATCCAGTAAACAACAGATTTTTTTTCATCTTGTATTAAATGGGGACTAAAAAAAATTGCCCTCATTAGAAAATTCTTCTTTGACATTTAATGGCGGTTGACAACCAGCTTGTTGAGTGAGGCATTGATATAAGAAAGAAAGAAAGAAAGAAAGAAAGAAAGAAAGAAAGAAAAAACGCATACCCTACCTTTCTATATTTTCTTATATAACTGTTGCTTTCAAAAAAAATAATAAAATAAATAAAAAACAAGACTTTCATATCCTTTGTAAGAACTGTTAAGTATATGCTGCAAAGTTAAAGTATTTATGCCAACAGAAGTAAAATAATTTTTAAATTGAATTCCTTCCATTTCATATGCAATACATCCTCTACAGTTTGTGTAAGTCCACATTTATTGCACTGACCAGAATTATGTTTCCCTATCATTTGAAATGATTTGTTGAGGACAGAATGTCCAATTCTCAAATGAAAAATTACTATATCTTCCTTTCTGTTGCCATAACTAATTCTAACTAAACCAACTTGTTTAAAGTGGAAATATTCACCCTCAAGACACTGTTGCACTACTATCGCTTTAGGATCTTGATATTGTTTATCCTTTATAGTTTTTAAATATATGAAGATCGACAAAGGGCATTGTGAAAAATCAAGGCAGAGATACTGGCAATACTATAGGACTAATATTAACATTAAGTTTGCTTTTTTTACTATCCATCCAAAGCTTTTCTCCTCTGATTTTTCATATTCCCATTAATTTCCCAAAATATTTTTAATTGGATGATTTGAAAAATGACTTTCAATATTTGACCAGTATACCAGTCTTAGTTGGAGATCACGTAAATCCAAAGGCCTTTCTCCCATCTCGACCTGCAGTGTTGTTACAGGAGAGGATCTGCTCCACAGCAATTTTTGTTAGCAAAGCCTTTGAAGCTGAACCATAAATGATCCTACCGTAATCAATATACTCTCTTTGCTATGGGGCCCCGTCAAAAATCACATTTAGGTGATTTTTAGCATTGTTAAACCAATTGACCATTTCTCTAAAAAAAAAAAAAAAACAGGATAAACCAGAAAAATAAAGACAGATTATATATGATTTTACTTAATATAAGTGAAAGTATAAAGTCATGTGCAGCAGACAGTAACATATATGAAACATAAATTAAATATAATAATACAAAAATAAATAAATATTAATCAAAATAATAATGTTACTGTGACATCTCACGGACAGCATGAGTCTCAGACTGATTAGAGGACAAGCCTTCTGGACGGTTCTAAAACACAGAATCACAGAAGGCAGAATAAATTAACAGGATTAACGATTCAGATACACAAACAGAACAAGACTAAAGACTTAATATTCTGTTCCTCTTCAGGAACTCGAGCTGCGTCAAAACATTTTGGGGAACGCGTTTAGCGTGAGCGACTCTGAATATAATATCTAATCTGTTTTATAGAAGAGCGTGACGTCACAGGCGTATTCCCTAGATTTAGAGTTCATTCTCGAGGTTCGGAAGCACGCGAAGCAGTTCCTTCCCCCTCTGTGAACTCGCAGCTGTAGCTACTTATCTCCGAGGAGATTAATAATGTTTGTGTGACTAAGCGGCTCGCGTGTAGCCGAGGCAACACGTGTACTAGCCTACATCATTTTCATTTTTGATGTAAATCTTACCAAAACCAGACCGTCTTTACTCGTCTGATTGGTTAACTGCATTAATTCTGAGGAATTAAATTCAGTATCTATGAGAAGTTAGATATGAATTATACCAACAAGGCAGACGGGTTTACTCGTCTGATTGTTTGTTTGCATTAAATTCTGAGGAATATAATGACACTTATCTCACTCTGAGAAATTATATATACTGGAGGGGCTGCTGGGTGGGAGCAGCCCTCTCAGTCTATAGTCAGAGTGTTGCCGCCCGCACTCCCCCTGTGTCGGGACCGGAGGCTGAAGCAACGCTCTGAACCAGGGTTTTCCAAACCTTTTTTTTTAAAGGCGGATCTGAGGGCTGTACTTCAGGTTGTGAGGCCCTTGGTTAAGAAGTCCTGACACGTTTCGGTCACGACTGCAGAGGCTACTGTGGTGGAGCGGCGTACACTGCATTACACAGTGCCCGTCTCGCCTCAGCGCCCTCTGGGGGCTGGTCTGCCAACCCTGCCAGTGTTCCAGGGCGCAGCGGTCCCCAGCGAGCATCGTTCTCATTATTTTAGCGGGGCTGAGACGCTCGCTGCCCCTGCAGGCGTCTCTTACACCAGAGGTCAGTCTCGAGAGACTGATTCCCTTAGTAGATTATTTAGCAGCGTGAAAACTACTGCCAAATGTATCTCAATGGGTCCTGCACACAGTAGGAAAAGCTACCGTATTCAGTTCGGCTCTGCACCGCCGATATTCAACGGGGTCATTCCGACGATAGTCGGCCCCGGGCAGGGTCTGGTTATTGAACAGGAAGTGAAAACCCTATTAGAGAAGGAGGCCATCGAGGTGGTCCCTCCTCAAGACAGGGAGTCCAGGTTCTACAGCCGGTATTTCACAGTTCCAAAGAAGGATGGGGGGTTGCGTCCGATTATAGACTTGGGGGTCTTAAATCGTTCAGTTATGAGATTGAAGTTCAAAATGCTCACGATCAAGCATGTTGTAGGTCAGATCAGGTCCGAGGACTGGTCTGTCACAATATATCTCAAAGATGCATACTTCCACATTTCCATCCTTCCACAACACAGGAAGTTTCTGAGGTTCGCTTTCATCGATGATTGGTTGATTTTAGCTCAGTCAGAGCAGGTTGCGACTCGGCAAGATGTCGTTCTCGCACATATGGGGGAGCTGGGTTTGAGACTGAACGCCACCTATCACCACCTATCTAGGCGTAGTATGGGATTCGACCGTGATGCAGGCACGATTGTCCCCTGCTCGTATCGAGTCGATCCTCATCTCAGTCGAGAGAGTCAAAGAAGGCCAGTCACTTACTGTCAAACAATTTCAGAGATTGTTGGGTCTGATGGCAGCTGCGTCCAACGTGATACCTCTTGGCCTGCTGTACATGAGATCCGTACAGTGGTGGCTCAAGACCAAGGGATTTTCCCCGAAGGGCAATCTACTTCGCACTATCAAGGTCACGCGGCGCTGCCTCCGTGCCTTAGACATGTGGAAGAAACCTTGGTTCTTGAATCAGGGCCTGGGGCTGGGAGCTCGTTGTCGCTGTGTAATACTAGCGACGGACGCATCTCTCACCGGTTGGGGTGCAGTCATGAGTGGCCACCCTGCCCGTGGTCTGTGGAGCGGGAGCCATCTAACATGGCATATCAATTGTCTAGAAATGCTAGCAGTTTATCATGCACTGAAGCACTTCCTCCCAGACCTAAGGGGTCACCATGTGTTGGTGCGCACCGACAACATATCGGTGGTCTCTTACATCAACCACCAGGGAGGTCTGCGTTTGCGCCCTTTGTACAAGCTGGCGCACCAGATCCTGGTGTGGTCCCAGAGCAAACTCCTCTCATTAAGAGCAGTATATATTCCTGGGAAACTAAATATGGGAGCAGACATACTGTCGAGGCAGGGGCCGAGGCCCGGGGAATGGAGACTTCATCCAGAGGTGGTGAAGCAGATATGGAGAGTATTTGGCAGGGCTCAAGTAGACCTATTTGCGACTCAAGAGACATCACAATGTCCCCTTTGGTTCTCTCTAGTTCATCCAGCTCCTCTGGGACTGGACGATATGGTACAGACCTGGCCGAGGCTTCGTCTGTACGCCTTTCCCCCTATTGCTCTGCTCCCGGGAGTTCTGGCGAGAGTACGCCGGGATGGGGTCTGTCTGTTCTGGCCGGGCCGAGTATGGTTCGCAGATCTGGTCTCGCTCTTCGACGGCTCTCCATGGGAGATACTGATCAGGACAGACCTACTCTCACAGGCGCAGGGTATGATAATTCACCCTCGCCCGGAGTTGTGGAAGCTGTGGGTGTGGCCCCTGAGGGGGCACAACTGTTAGCAGCTGGTCTCTCAACTGAGGTTGTTGAGACACTCCTCCAATCCAGAGCTCCCTCAACGAGGAAACTGTACGCCCTGAGGTGGAAACTCTTCACCTCATGGTGCAGAGACTGCCAGCTAGACCCAGCAAACTGCCCAGTTGGTACAGTTCTGGAGTTTCTGCAGGCCAGGTTCTCTGCAGGGTTGACCCACTCCACGCTGAAGGTTTACCGGGCGGCCATTGTGGCCTACCACTCCCTTCTCGATGGACACCCCTTAGTTACATGTTTCCTCCGCGGTGCGCTGAGGCTGAGACCTCCAGTACAGTCCCGTGTTCCCCCCTGGGACTTGGGTGTGGTGTTAGAGGTTCTTTGCAAATCTCCATTCAATCCGATTCAAGATATCTCAGACAGACATCTGACTCTTAAAACCGCCTTTCTGTTGGCCATTACCTCTCTGAGTAGGAGATTTACAGGCCTTCTCAGTGGCCCCTACCTATCTTGATTTTGCACCTGCCATGACAAAAGTGTTCATATACCCTTGAGCGGGATATGTTCATAAGGTGCCCTCTATAACACCACAACTGGTAGTGCTGCAGGCCTTCTGTCCTCCTCCCTTTCGGGAGCCCGACCAAGAGAAGCTAAATTGTGTGTGTCCAGCTCAAGTGCTGGATGCATACGCCCACAGAGCTGCCCTGTGGAGAAAATGGACCAATTTCTTGCATGCTGCGGTCCCCCCAAGAGGGGTTTTCCTGCTTCTAAGCAGAGTATTAGTCGTTGGATAGTTGAGACTATCAACGCCACTTTGAGTCCTCTGGTCGTCCCCCGCTGTCGGGAGCCAAGGCTCACTCTACATGGGGTATGGCGGCCTCCAAGGCCTTTCTAGCAGGTGCGTCCATGCTGGACATCTCCAATGCTGCAGGGTGGTCCACGCCTTCTACTTTTGCAAGATTCTATGGCTTAGACATGCCAGTCACTCCAGGCACTTCAGTCCCCTCGTCCTAAGCTGTGCTCTTCGGATACACACTAGGCAGGGGTTTGGTAGTCTGGCAGCGTTGGTACTCTTTCCCCAAAGCGTTTCGACGCAGTTCGAGTTCCTGAAGAGGAACGTCTCTAGGTTACGTATTTAACCCTAGTTCCTCGAGGGAACGAGATGCTGCGTCTCGAGGCCATACCCCCAAAACCCCCGCCGGCGCTTGCTGGTACTCGAAGCTGAAGCCAGCTGCGTGGCTTGTGCCTTTATAGCTTCCTGGTCACTTACATCACCCCGCCTGTGACGTCATGCTCTTCTATAAGACAGATTAGATATCATATTCAGAGTCGCTCATGCTAAACGCGTTCCCCAAAGCGTTTGGACGCAGCATCTTGTTCCCTCGAGGAACTAGGGTTACATACGTAACTTAGAGACATTTTTTATCCTGATATTTAAGATTAAGGGGTTAACATGTCTTAAATGTGTGATTCTTCTCTTAAAACTGTAATGACATAAAGAAACAAATTTACATCTACTATAAAACATACTTTTGTTGAAACCAAGCAGGTCAAACAACCTGTTTTCCACAACTGCAAATTGTGACATCAATATGTTGCATTGAACCACCTCCATGACAACACTTCAGTGCAGTTTTTTGTAATTTTTATAACTAATTTTCTGAAAGATTAAGTTGTCAGGGAAGAAGACCAAACATGTATCGCACACAGTATCTTACCTGATCACCTGACTGCATTTCCATATCTGTTTGAAAAATAATGACAAACTCAGTTGCGTGGTTTGGTTAATTTCACATCTTTTAAAGATTATTTTCACACAACAAAATATTTCCATGTTACTGCAGCTGTATGTAATACACACCTGTCCTTCTTCTTTGGCGCTTGTGAAAGTAAATCACAGCAACAGCTAAAGCAACAAGCAGCAGAGCTACAGCAGCATATATCCCTGTTACTGCAGCTGAAGACAGAGAGTTTCTTTTTTACTTAGAGTGCAAAAAAATATTATATATATATATATATATATATATATATATATATATATATATATATATATACTGTTTTAAATGACAATAAAAGTAAAAGTAGCTATATGATACTCACCAGTGACAGAAACAGTGAAGCTTTTTATTATATTGAATCTGATGTTGGTGATTGTTAGTTTATAGAGTCCAGAGTCTGATGTCCTCATGTTTGCGATGGTCAGAGATCCAGTCTGATGATCCAGCTTCAGTCTGTCTCTGAATCTCTCCTCACATTGATCATCTGTACAGATCTTACTCTGATCTCCAGTGTTTTCAGCGATGAGAATGCGATGAGAAAAATACCACGTCATCACATCATTTGGAAATTTTATTACCCCAGGATCTAAAGTAACAGATTCTCCCTGATATTTTCTTCTCATTTTATCTTGTCTTGCAGCAGGAACATCTGAAACACAAATCATCAAATAACTGAAGGGTTATTGTTTTTTTTGGGGGGGGGGGGGGGACTACAAAACCTCAAGAACTGTGGATATTAAAATGATTCCTTGTGCTTATCAAACAATTTGCATACTTCAAAACCACATTTTTTAAAATTAGGTTATTTGTTACTGAACAATGCCATTGTGTTATTTGTTACTGAGCATTGCAATGTGAAGCAACAAATATAGATATGAAATCATATAATGTTGTCCTGTCTTCCTACAACATGTGCATTTAGAGCAGGGGTTGCGTACGTCGGTACTGGAGAGAGAGTTTTGCTTAAACCCTAATCAAACACAGCTGAACAAGCTAATCAAGGTCTGAAGGGTTACTAGAAAGCTACAGGCAGATGAGCTTTAATTAGGGTTGGAGCTGAACTCTGCTGGGCTTCGGCTCTCCAGGACCGGAGTTCGCCACCCCTAATTAAGAGCGATTATATGAACCAGCAAGCATGGTCTGTGGCAGACTTTTTGCGTCAGGGTGACAATTTAATGAACAAGAAAAAAAAAATAGTGATTTAAATTATAAAGTAGGGATGTCCAGATCCGAACACGTAATCGGAAATCGGGCCTGATCACGTGGTTTCAGACTCAATCGGAATCGGGCATTACCTCCCGATCAGGACTCGGATATATATATATATATATATATATACAGTATATAATAAAGGTGTGAATAAATATAGATTTAAACTCAAAGAGACAGGATCGTCTGCGCATGATCTGGTGTTTTATATCCGGACCCAGAATAAGGCGAGATGAACATCACTGAGCGGTAAACACTTCTGCAGTGTGCGTTTCATTCATACTCGACACCAGAGGGTGCTATTGTGCAGAGAGTCATATCAGGAAATTCCAGAAACTTTTGGACACACGAAGACATTATTATACAATCACGACAATATATGGTTTTTCAAGTCATCTCCAGCAGGTGATAAAGTATATGAACAATGCAGTGCTGATTGACATAGCTTTTATTACAGTACAGAAACTATTCTGCCTTATTATGTGATAAACTGTGGTGTGGAAAGATGAGGACCCAAGAGCGATTATGCAAAAGGATACTGCTTTAATTGAGTAGCGTATCAAAATAACCAGCCTTCGGTAAAACCAACAAAAGCAGCCGATGAACCGGTACCCAAAAGGTAAACACAAAGTCTTTACAATAATCAGCAAACAGAGGGGTCGGGCTGGCGCTCGGGCTGTGTGCGGAGATTGGCGTCTAGCGGACCTCCTTTCCGCTCTCAAGATAATCTCAGGTGGCGGGTATGGTCACTGTCCAGAGTACTCGTCAGCACCAGCAGGGCTGGACAGAGAGCAGAGCAACAGGTTAACTTAAGGCACTGTTAGATCTGACCTGTGACTGGAGCACGAGGGGCAGGGTAGGATCCGACACGACAGGACAGGACAGGAACGAGATGGTTGTGAAGCTTCTGCATGTACAGCAAACAAAATAATCAAGCAGAGAGCACAAACACGGGGAACAAGAAATAGCCAGGATGATTGAGGAAAAGAGAGAACAAGTGTGAATCTATTAGGGAGACAGAGGAGAGATAATGAGGAACAGCTGAAGAGGTGAGTGAGTGTGGCAAAATAACCAGCAGAGGAGGGGGAGGAAGAGAAGGAAAACCGAAACCATGACAGTGCCCCTCCCCTAAGGAGCGCTTCCTGGCGCTCCCAAGGGAGGAACCTGGTAAGTGCGGAGGAATTCATTGATGAGAGAGCGGTCCAGAACGTCCCGGGAGGGGATCCAACTTCTCTCCTCAGGACCGTAACCCTCCCAGTCAACGAGAAACTGGTGGCCCCGACCACGACGACCCATATCTAGGAGTTTACGCACTGTGTAAACAGGGGCATCCTCGACACGAACAGGGACAGACGGAGGAGTAGGAGAAGGCGCGCGTACAAACGGTTTAATGCAGGAAATATGAAAAACAGGATGGATGCGACGAAGATTGGGAGGGAGTTTCAATTTGATCGCGACAGGACTAATGATCTTAGAAATTCGATAAGGCCCAATAAAGCGGGGGGCCAGTTTGCGGTAAGGATTCAGGAGAGGTAAATTTTGGGTGGATAGCCACACTCTCTGACCACAATGATACTTAGGCCCTCTGATACGACGCTTATTGGCGTAATTTCGAGTACGGGTCTTACAGCAATTGATGAACGCAGTCACTGAGGGGACATCGGAATCAGCATTCTGCGAGGAGAACAAAGGCGGCTGATAACCAAAGCAGGAGTTAAACGGGGATAAACCGGTTGCGGACGTAGGTAAAGAATTATGGGCATATTCAGCCCATGGTAATTGCTCTGACCAAGACGAAGGGCTACGAAAGGCTAAGCTGCGCAGAAGGCGTCCAACGATCTGATTGGTGCGTTCAGCCTGGCCGTTAGTCTGGGGATGAAATCCAGAGGAGAGGCTGACAGACGCGCCAATGAGGCGACAAAATTCTTTCCGGAATTGGGACGTGAATTGAGGGCCCCTGTCTGAAACGACGTCAGTGGGTAGACCGTGTATCTTAAAGACGTGATTGACCAAAACCTGAGCCATCTCCTTGGCCGAAGGAAGTTTAGGAAGAGGGATAAAGTATGCGGCCTTTGAAAATCGATCCACTATAGTCAGAATGACAGTATTACCTGCTGACGGGGGTAAGCCAGTAATAAAATCAAGGGCTATATGAGACCAAGGACGAGACGGAGTGGGTAGTGGTCTTAAGAGACCCGCCGGCAGAGAATTGCTAGATTTAGTTTGCGCGCAGACCGTACATGAAGCAATGAAACGGCGCGAGTTGTGGTCAAGAGTGGGCCACCAGAAGCGCTGGCGAATAGTGGAGAGCGTGCCCCGAACGCCGGGATGGGCGGCCAATTTGGAGGAATGAGCCCACTGAAGAACAGCTAAGCGTGCTGTAACGGGAACGAAAAGGAGGTTCCTGGGGACGTTGCGCGGAGCGACAGAGCGAGACAGGGCGCGTTTGACCACCCTCTCTATTCCCCAGACAACCGCACCGACAACTCGAGAGGGAGGGATTATTCCCTCGGAGGTGGAGGGTGAGTCTGAGGGATCAAAGAGGCGGGAGAGGGCATCGGCCTTCACGTTCTTAGACCCAGGGCGATAAGAGATCGAGAAATCGAAACGGGCGAAAAATAGAGCCCAGCGAGCCTGCCGAGCATTGAGCCGCTTAGCCGAGCGAATGTACTCTAGGTTACGGTGATCCGTCCACACAATAAACGGTAAGGTAGCACCCTCTAACCACTGATGCCACTCTCCCAAGGCCAAACGTATGGCCAGCAGCTCACGATTGCCTACGTCATAGTTGCGCTCCGCAGGCGAGAGACGGTGGGAAAAAAAAACACAGGGGTGCAATTTATTGTCGGACGAGCGTTGGGAGAGGATGGCCCCCACTCCCACTTCTGACGCGTCGACCTCGACTGTGAATTGTTTAGACCTATCAGGGGTCACGAGAATAGGAGCCGAGGTAAAAAGAGATTTTAAGTGATTAAATGCCTTTTGAGCGGACTCTGACCACTTAAAACATGACTTGACAGATGTTAAAGCTGTAAGGGGAGCCGCTACTTGACTGAAGTTACGTATAAAACGTCGATAAAAATTCGAAAAACCCAAAAACCGCTGGAGCGCGACACGAGAGTCAGGGATAGGCCAATCGGAAACCGCCCGAACCTTCGCAGGGTCCATACTAATGCCATCAACGGAGATCACGGAACCGAGGAAGGTGACGGAGGGCGCGTGAAAAGTGCATTGCTCAGCCTTTACGAACAGGCGATTTTCAAGGAGGCGTTGAAGGACTCGCCGCACATGCTGTATGTGTACCCCGAGAGACGGCGAGAAAAACAATATATCGTCAAGATACACGAAAACAAAGATATTAAGCATGTCCCTTAGATCATTGATTAACGTCTGGAACACAGCTGGGGCGGTCACTCAGTTTTTTTTTTATCATATTTTTTTTCATGTTTTCATGTTTTTATTGAGTTTCAATGTGTTAGGTAACTGTTTATTTATTTATTTTTACAGTAAAAAAAACAACAACAGCAGTTGGATTGAGATTAATTGGAATGCACAATGAAAAAACATGATTTCTAAGAATTGTTAAACACAGAGTGTAACGATAAAGACCTTCATATTCGGAAGAAGGAGGCGGGAACCGGCGGACAATCAACATGAAACTTTAATTACAAAAATAAACACAAAACTCAAATAAAAACCAAAACACAACTAAAAGCCCAGGCCTGGTCCTCTCTCGTCCTTCACTGTTGTCGCTCCAGTTTTATATCCTTCCATCTCCTCCGTGGGCCTCGAGACCGGCGGGTCGAACAGGTGTAGCTCATCTCCAATCACTCCACCGGCCTCGCTCCCATGTCCCTCGGCCCCGCCCCACTCGTCACATACCCCCATCGCCCCTCGCAGGCCGGGGGGTACTCCCGAGACTGCGCTCTACTCCCCCCCCCACCCCTCCCTCCGGGGGGGACCGCTCACGGGGACCTGCGGGAACCTGGGGGTAGGACAGGCGAGGCGAGAGAAAAGGAGATGGAAGGAGGAGCGACAGAGACGAGAGAGGGGAGAGAGGAAAAAAAAAAAAAAAATCCGGTTCCCAGACGCACCGCTGCTCGGCCCTCCACCAGCTGGGTGATCTCCTCCGCGGTGCCTGGCGGTGGCACTGGACGGCCCTCGGCGGACGGCACGACACTCCTCCGCCGCCCGGTGGACGGCGACGGCTCCTCCGGTTTTGGGCAGCCGGCAGGAGTCCCCCGTTCCCTGCTCCTCCCCGTTCCGGCGGATGGCAGCAGGCTCCGGCCACCTGGCGAACGGCGCCGACTCCTCCGCTCCCTCACGGATGGCAGCCGCCCCTCCAAATAGCGGGCGGTCGGCAGCGAGCTCGCCCGTCCCCGGCAACTCGCTCCAGTCCACCGCCTCGAGCGTCCATGGCGGCACACTCCTCGCCAGCTCGTTGGCACCGCGGATTCACCACAGTGGCGAGGGATCTTCAGCAGCGCGTCCCTCCTTCTCCCGGGCTTCGGCACCACTGTAACGATAAAGACCTTCATATTCGGAAGAAGGAGGCGGGAACCGGCGGACAATCAACATGAAACTTTAATTACAAAAATAAACACAAAACCGCGCACCAGCCCCTCACGGACAACTGGTGCGCTCAAATAAAAACCAAAACACAACTAAAAGCCCAGGCCTGGTCCTCTCTCGTCCTTCACTGTTGTCGCTCCAGTTTTATATCCTCCATCTCCTCCGTGGGCCTCGAGACCGGCGGGTCGAACAGGTGTAGCTCATCTCCAATCACTCCACCGGCCTCGCTCCCATGTCCCTCGGCCCCGCCCCACTCGTCACACAGAGTTATCTGTTTTTGCTAATTAACTCTTCAAATATATATATATATATATATATAAATGCATATACAATGCATTTAGGCATCTAGATGTGGTGAAGACGACTTGCTGAAGTTCAAACCGAGCCACAGAATAGGGAAGAAAGTGTACTTAAGTGACTTTGTACGTGGAATGGTTGTTGATGGCAGTCGGGCTGGTCTGAGTATTTTAAAAACTGCTAATCTACTGGGATTTTCTCCAGGGTTAACAGAGAATGGTTAAAAAAAGAGAAAATGTCCAGTGAGCAGCAGTCATGTGGACGAAAATGCTTTGTTGATGTCAGAGGTCAGAGGAGAATGGGCAGACTGGTTAGAGATGATAGAAGGGCAACAGTAACTCAAATAACCACTCGTTACAACCAAGGTATACAAAACACCATCTCTGAATACACAACACGTAGAACCCTGAAGAATATGTGCTACAGCAGTAGAAGACCACACTGGTTGCTGCTCCTGTCAGCTAAGAACAGGAAATGGAGGCTACAATTCACACAGGCTCACCAAAATTGGACAATAGAAGATTGGAAAAACGTTGCCTGGTATGATGAGTCTCGATTTCTGCTGTGACATTCAGATATTAGGGTAAGAATTTGGCATAAAGAACTTGAAAGCATGGATCCATCCTGCCTTGTCTCAATGGTTCAGGCTGCTGATGGTGGTGTTGTAATGGTGTGGGTAATATTTTCTTGGCACACTTTGGGCCCCTTAGTACCAACTGAGCATTGTTTAAATGCCATAGTTTACCTGAGTATTGTTGCTGACCAAGTCCATCCCTTTATGACTACAGTGTACCCATCTTCTGATGGCTACTTCCAGCAGGATAATGCACTATGTCACAAAGCTCAAATCATCTCAGACTGGTTTCTTGAACATGAAAAGGAGTTAACTTTACTCAAATGGCCTCCACAGTCACAAGATCTCAATCCAATACAGCAGCTTTGGGATGTGGAGGAACGGGAGATCATGGATCAGCAACTGCAGCAACTACGTAATGCTATCATGACAATATTGACCAAAATCAATATTGACCAAAATGAGGAATGTTTCCAACACTTTGTTGAATCTATCACACGAAGAATTAAGGCAGTTCTGAAGGAAAAAGACAGTCCAACCCGGTACTGGCAAAGTGTAGCTAATAAAGTGGCCAGTGAATGTCTATGTGTGTGTGTGTGTGTGTGTATGTATTAGTAAGCATGTCCCATGTATTTTGACACATATGAATGTCTCTGGGCTAAGCCCCATGATATATATTCACCCTTGAACCGCCCTTGAATATCACTGCAAATATATCACTAAACACATTACTGAATGTACAACACTTTTTATACATGACGACTCACCACGAACAAAAACACTAAAGCGCTTCCTGATGCTGTATGAGTCACTGATGATCTTTAGATGATAAAGTCCAGAGTCTGTGGTCGTGATGTTCATGATGGTGAGAGATCCAGTCTGATGATCCAGCTTCAGTCTGTCTCTGAATCTCTCAGTACCTACATAACACTTAACATCTGGATAGAAATCACTGAGATCTCCATTGATTTGAGCTATACAAATGTTTTTAAAAAACCATTTAATCTTTTCTTGTTTTTTTTTTTTAACATTAGTATTTAGAATGACTGAATCTCCCTTCATCATATATGCTGACACTTCATCTGTACCAACACCAGATGTACCTGAAGAAAAAATTTACAGTTTATTATACACCAAACAAAGTTATACAACAGAAAAGTGCTGTGATATTTCAATAACAGATCATATAGACTGTGGGTAGAAAATATTTCTTGATTCATAACGTAACATGCCATTAAACAGCAGAAAACACTGATTTACACATTTACTCATCAGACAAACATACATAAGTTTAATTGATGAACTTATTCTTAATAACTAGTGGCTCAACTTATGAGATCAAAGATGTATATATTTAATAAGCTTCAGCACTAAAGTATACTCACTTGCAACAGTAAAACTAAATCTCTTCATGATACTGATTCTGCTGTTGATGATCTGTAGTTTATAAAATCCAGCATCTGAGGTCCTGATGTTCCTGATGGTCAGAGATCCAGTCTGATGATCCAGCTTCAGTCTGTCTCTGAATCTCTCAGTTCCTTCATTACACTGAACATCTGTACAGATCTTACTGTGATCTCCAGTGATTTGAGCGATTCGAATGTCATTAAAATACCATTTAATTTTTTCTTGTTGGTTTGTTTTTACACTAGTCTGTAGAGTGACTGAATCTCCCTCCACCACTGACACTTCATCTTTATCAACATCAGACAAACCTAAAGAAGAAATTAACAGTTCCTTATGAGTGAAAAACAAAATTATACAACAGGAAAGTGCCATGATTTTTTTTTAGGTCATAAAGGCTGTGAGTGAAGAAATATAAATGGATTGATAAAGGGATAATAAACAGAGATGTGCAATAGGTATCATCTACGATAACATTATGATGCGAGATATGCAAGCTGACATTATCAAGCACTTTGCAAAAAAAAAAAAAAAAACATTGCTTATTCAAATGCAGTTATAATGCCCCAGAATTATCCAAAGGCAAAAAATGTCCCTGTATGAGTTTTTGTCTAGTTAAGCACTATGTTTTGCTCTGTTTTGCCATTGAGAACAATTAAAAAAGGCTCTTTATTTGCCATTCCAAATAAAGAGCCTTCTTGCTGTTGGCTGAATAGAAGTCAAATGTTAATTTCATTATTCTTATTGAAAAATAAAACAGGTTTGATTAGAGAACATTTAATTATGTGAAAAGAGCATTAGACTGTGGAAAAAACTGCCACACACTGAAATAGACACTGTATGATACTTAAAAATGCTTGTAAAGTCATGTAGCCTACACTCATAAACCTTTAAAGCTTAAAGCTTTACCCTATTGAATAATGTTTATATTCTTCATCTTTATCATTTTAGCTGAAATCTCTGAGTTTCCCATCTCAGGGAAAGTCAACTCAGAGTTCAAGTTTAAAGTCAGAGTTGGTTGAACCTCCTTTTTGAAACAAGCCCCAGTTGTGTGTCTCCAAGAAACACACAGTGGTGTTTTGAATACTGAATGAATATTTTGAATTAATCGGGTGACTCAATGATTCAATAAACCATTAAAACAGACCATCACTTGCTTCATTCCTGAATGAATGAGCCATTTGAACAAATAATTTGAATGAATAACTCAGTGGCTCATTTATTAAGACTTTATCTACTAAGTTTATTTTCATATTTGATATATCATTATATTTTTTCCATTATTTTCTTTCATATACCTATTCAAAATGTTCTATTTAAACATTATTCATAAAATTGTAATCACAGTGTAAATGCATTCATGCCACCTTTGGAGTGCAAAAATTGAGTTCCTGACACTGTTTTTTTTTTTTTTTTTACAAATATTGTGTACAGAGACAAAATAATACTAATAAAAGAAGAACAATCATGTTAGTTGGCTTCAGTTAGGAAACATATATTTCCATTAGTTATTTTCACACTTAATTATAGTCAAGTCAAGTCACCTTTATTTAAATAGCGCTTTAAACAAAAAAGATTTTGTCAAAGCAACTGAACAACATTAATTAGGAAAACAGTGTCAGTAATGCAAAGTGATAGTTAAAGGCAGTTCATCATTGAATTCAGTGAGGTCATCACTCATCTCAGTTCAGTTTAAATAGTATCTGTGCAATCATTTGCAATCAAGTCAACGATACCTCTGTAAATGAAGTGTCCCCAACTAAGCAAGCCAGAGGCAACAGCAGCAAGGAACCAAAACTCCATCGGTGACAGAATGGAGGAAAAAACCTTGGGAGAAACCAGGCTCAGTTGGGGGGCCAGTTCTCCTCTGACCAGACAAAACCAGTAGTTCAATTCCAGGCTGCAGCAAAGTCAGTCTTCCTGTGGTCTTGTCCTGGTTGTCATCTGAGACAAGGTCTTTACAGGGGATCTGTATCAGGGGCTGTAGTTGTCCTGGTCTTATTTTGCAGTTACCATGGCTACAAGAATGATGATTTGTGGTGTTATTGTTAAAACCATGGGTAATTTTCGTAAGAGAACCTGAACCTTTCACAAGACTGGGCCTGAAAGTGATAAACGGGCCTTGTTGCGGCGACAGTGGCTCAGTGGTTCAAGTAGTTTGTCTACAAACCGGAAGGTTGATGGTTCAATCCCCGGCTCCACCTGACCAAGTGTCGAGGTGTCCTTAAGCAAGACACCTAACTCCAGCTGCTCCCGACGAGCTGGATGGCGCCTTGAATGGCTGACAACGCAGTGTGTGAATGGGTCAATGTGAGGCAACTTGTAAAGTGCTTTGGATGGCCATGTGGTCTGTTGAAAGCGCTATATAAATGTAGTCCATTTACCATTTTGTTTTTACCTAAATGATTTATAATTTATTTTAATATATTTTAAAAATGTATAAGGTGTGCATTGTAGCTGACAGCTAAATGAACACATTACAGTTGTTTTATGACTGCAAGTCTTTCTCCTCAAATGCTATTGGACAGGACAACTAGAGCCCCAGATACAGATCCCCTGTAAAGACCTTGTCTCAGAGGACCACCAGGACAAGACCACAGGAAACAGATGATTCTTCTGCACAATCTGACTTTGCTGCAGCCTGGAATTGAACTACTGGTTTCGTCTGGTCAGAGGAGAACTGGCCCCCCAACTGAGCCTGGTTTCTCCCAAGGTTTTTTTCCTCCATTCTGTCACTGAAGGAGTTTTGTTCTTTGCCGATGTCGCCTCTGGCTTACTTAGTTGGGGTCACTTAATCTACACATCTTAGTTGGGGTCACTTAATCTACACATATATCGTTGACTTGATTGCATTCAATGATGAACTGCCTTTAACTGTCATTTTGCAATATTAACACACTGTTTTCCTAATGAATGTTGTTCAGTTGATTGGACGCAATGTATTTTGTTTAAAGCGCTATATAAATAAAGGTGACTTGACTTCACTTGACTATTGAGCTTCACATTTGCTTTTGAGCCCATGTGAAAAAGTAGCATAATTTACATTTGATTTACAGTTTATTTGAATAAATATCAAACATTCAGTTCAATTGTGCATTGTAGCTGACACCTAGATAAACAATTACAGTTGTTTTTATGACTGTAAGTCATTCTCCTCAAATGCTACTGACGTTAGAAAAGTGTATACCAATATCGCATGTAACTTTAGAGACGGTCCCTAAATTTGAGTCTCGAACGTCCAACGTCAAGCCAACTTTAAAAAGTCAAGCCTGTTTTTTTTTTTTTTACTTTCGTTATCTTTTCTCTGCGCAGTACTGCTGATGTCCTTTACCCGGATATAGATGTCCATCCATCAATTATGAACATTCAGCCGCAAAAATGAGGTGCGAGCTGTCGCGAGCGCGGATGGAAGCTTTTTTTTTTTTTTTTTTTTTTTTTAGCAAATTGGATGGTGCCCCCTCTGGGAATTGGTGCCCTACGCAGACTGAGTACTCTGCCTATAGGGAGCGGCGGTACTGATGGGACATTTAAAGAAGATTTTCACAGGATGGTTTTGGTCAAATGGTGCCCCCTGCACTGCATACCCCGTTTTTGCGCCACTCCTTACCACGAGCAACATAGGCTCCTCCACCGCCGCGGTTTTCGCTGGAGATCCATGCATCATAAGGTCCAGAGTCTGTGGTTCTGATGTTTCTGATGGACAGATATTCAGTTTGATGATCCAGCTTCAGTCTGTCTCTGATTCTCTTTTTACGATTAACACAACGCACATCTGTACAGATCTTACTGGGGTCCCCATTGATTTCAGCGATAGCAATGTTATTAAAAGGCCATATAATGTTTTCTTGTTGTTGTTTTTCCATAAGACATAGTAAAGTAACCGAATCTCCCTCCATCACAGAGACTGACCCTCCATCTGTGCCTTCATCAGACACACCTGCAAAAGAAATAAACAGTTCTCCACGGGCCAATAAAAAAACAACAACTTTATGTTCATTGTTCGTGTTTATCGTTGACCAGAAAATAAACTGTAAGAAATAAATGTCGTACAATGGTAATGTAAAATACAGATAATAAATATATTTCTCGAATATAAGCTAAACTGCATCACGTATTTATCTTTGACCTGAAGATAGATTCTAACATTAAAATGACTTACCATACGCGAGTAAATGCACGAGCAATACGAGCAAATTTAAAGTATACTTCATTTTCTACAGTTCTGTTGAAGGTGCTTGGTCATGCCTGCTGCGTCACCAGTGGATGACGAGATGACGTAGTGACGTTTCTGCAGACGAAACAAACATATTTTCCAGCTTCTGTTTGTAGTGATGGGCGAAACGAATTTTAGTCATTCGAATCACAGCTTCGTGAAGCTTAGACTTATTTTGTGGACTCTGGAGAACTGCAAAGCTGGCACCCCCTTTATACGAAAATAATACCGCGCATCAAATGTTTATACGTTTCCACATAATGCTTCTGTATCGTAAACATAACATCCCATGCATTTCTTATTAACCAAGATTCTGTCTATGATTGCCGTTGCTTTTAATGTCTGCATGTGCTAGAACTCAAAGCAAGCTGATGAAAGAAGAAGCACCCGACTGCAGCCTGCAGATCGAGGCGGGGCTGCATCTTGGGCGGGGCTGCACGTGTAGATAAAAGAAAGAATTATGAATTAAATATATATTTTCAATTTTATTATTTCATATCATCAGAGGATGAAAAAGGAAATAAAAAGGATGTACCAGTATTGTTTTCATTTATAAAAGCATAAGACAATTATTGTAACATAATTCTCTGCC
Source organism: Carassius carassius (assembly GCF_963082965.1). Taxonomy (NCBI): domain Eukaryota; kingdom Metazoa; phylum Chordata; class Actinopteri; order Cypriniformes; family Cyprinidae; genus Carassius; species Carassius carassius. Next base: position 3,808,118 of record NC_081802.1, read on the forward strand.
ATGTAGTTGATAAATGACACCACAATAGGTTAATGTGTCTGTCATTTTAATTTGTATGAAACTTAAATTGTCTTTACTACATTGCAAACATAGACTTTTTCCTCTCCTTTATTTCAGAAAAATATGCAGTTCCTCGTTATTTTAAAGTAAAAAAAATCGAGCGCAATTTCATGCAAATCATGATCTTATTTTAGTGCAGTTATTAAGATTGTGGTTATTTCAGCAAACAGTTTCATACATTTTAAGAGCGTTAAGTTAAACTTTTACATATCATTCAGTGGTACTATTCAGAGATCAGTAATGCGCACGCATTTTACACACTTTTTTTATGCTTTTTCTCAGTCCGTGTAATAAATTCACATCCTTGAATAAGCCATGCATATCTTATGATATGACCAGTTTCAGGGGCAGCCAAAAAAAAGAAAAAAAAAAGAAAATCACATTTTCACTCATTCCTAACTGGAACGAGGTCCGAAAATCTCACAGCCACTGCTGTGAAATACTGAGATAAACTTTATAATGTATCATCTATTTATATTAAATTAATATATTAAATTGGTATATTTTCTGATACCCATTTTGTGATCATTATTGAGCCGATTCTTTTCAATCAGCCGGAATGGTTCGGGACATTCTACACTTAACGTGGCGTAATGCATTAAAACGTGTATTAAAAAGACAAACCTCAGTAAACATTTTTAATAAACCATTCTATTTACACACAAGATGGGAGGTAAATGCTTAATGCGTAATTAAACGCATGTCGTTCGTATTCTGGGCTCATATCTGCTTGTCTGTGAATATAATTCTTTATTAATAGTTTGTTTACTGAGTTTGGTCTTTTTAAAACACTGTTTAAATGCATAAAGCCATACTCTCACGTTAAGCGTCCAGAAGATTAAACTTGCAGCAGCTAACATCTCGTGATTCAATAAATCAGACATAGGGAGTCAAGTTAACAATGAACAACTGAGCATTATAATGAAGGCTTTAAAACTGCATAGCGTTTTTAGCTTTTAAACAACATACTCCACCCTACACCAATTACGCACATATTTCCTATCATGTATGTCTATGAAAGACGATCGAACCAATCAGAGTAGCTATGGGGCGGGGCTACACGTGCAGCCCCGCCTCAATCTGCAGGCTTCAGCCGGGTGTACTTGGATGAAAGCGCGACCCCAAAAACGAAACTAAAACAGCATTTGACGACTAGAGGGATGAAGAATATTCATGTTATAAGTTTTTCAGACAGTAGAGTCTGAAAATTGGCTAATGCAAAGTTAAGCTAATGCAAAGTTAAGGAAACGCACACATTTCTCTTTTATCATTAAATAAATGCTCTTTATATACACAGATAAACATTTGAACAGGTTACTAAAAACACTGAACCATCTGTATCGGTGAAACTAAAACATCCATGTCTAATTCTTACTGATTTATGAAATGGTAACAGACGTTTTATTTATTTATTTTTTTATCTCTGATATCAGAAAAACATTCACATGGAGGGAAAATATATAATAATTTAAGTCCCTATTATATTATTGAGCCTGTTTAAATATTTACAGGCGAATTCATAAGAAAATACAATTAAAAAGATGGTATAAAATCACACAAACAATTCATGAAAAGAACTAGGAGAGACAGATGGGGAAAAATCCCCACCTGAAATGATAGACTCTGCCACCACATCTAATCAGCACCTCATGAAATATCACAAATTGTTAAAAATTTCAGGCAAGATGACATTACAACTCTATTGTGATTCACATAAAAGTACAAATAAAAACAATGTTTCACTTGTGCACATTATAACAGAACCAGTGTTGCCAGATTGGGTGGATTTCCGCCCAGTCGGGTGGAATTTGATTGTGCATCAAAATTGGTTTGGGTGGGTGGACAAAATTTTTGACAATTTCAACGGTATTCAAATTTTTATTAATGTTGATAAATTGTTGAGCTGTTATGGTGTGTGTATATGAGCATGTGAGATGACAGCATCACTCTCATCCCAATAAATTTGCTAGTTGCTCTAATACCATTGCTTATTATGATAACTTATCCTGTGCTTTTTGTCTGCACTTGAATGCTGGGTGTTCATAAGCTGATGTTTCATGCTATACATCCTTAAACCTCAGGTAATGTTTTTATTTGCATACTCAGTGTCAGTGATTGGACAAAAGCACCATGTAACTTGTCCGTGTGCATAATGCCTCTAGCATTGCATAGTATCATATAGATATTGTGCTTTACTACAAAGTTTTTCCTGAGTGGATTTATAATACCACCAATAGTGATGGACTGATGGACTTTGTTACGTGTGTGAATAATGCGTGTGATATGTATTATTTATTGTTATTTACATGCTGCTCTTAATCAATTGCCCCTTGTGGGATCAATAAAGTTGATTGATTGATTGATTGATTGATTGATTGATTGATTGATTGATTGATTGATTGAATACTTTGTCAATTAAAATTGGAAAATGTAATTTTTTTTTCCACCCAAACACTGAAACAACGTTTTTTTGTTAAATGTGGGCCACAATCATCACAATGAGAAGAACCAAAGACTTAAACTACTTCAGTCTGTGTGTATTGAATTTATTTAATACACAAGTTTCACAATTTGAGTTGAATTGCTGAAATAAATTAACTTTTTCCACGACATTCTAATTAATTGAGATGCACCTGTATGGTTAGACACACCAGTTTGCAATATCGAGCAGCAAAACAAGCTGTTTTGTAGCTAAAAATAGCAGGACGCGGATGGGACCAGAAGCCAGACAGATAAACTGATAAATGGCTGTGCAGGAAAAATTAGCTGGATACTTTCTCAGATGTAATAGGAGTGTGACGTCTTTATATAAAGTGTTTTATTGAACAGAGCAGATGATGGTATCAGTGTTTTATCCTCAGTTGCTTTACTGATTAATTAAACTCATTGCATAATAGATTAACTTTACACAGTTATTGAACTGGTCTGAAGCAACAATGAACTGACTTCATCTGAATGATGACTACATCATTTTGTTGTCAACTTTCGACCACTTCCGGAGGTAGTTGAAAACACATTGGACAGGATTGGTTTTGTAGACACTCATGTGGTCAAACACGTTCAAAAGGCTCTTATCAGCCCTGATTCGAACACAAACCGACAGTGTTCAGTATAGTTTTGTGGCTATCAGAGCAGAGATGAAAGCTGCTGTTCTCTGTATCATTTCCTGCAATCTCCTTTCATGTTAAATATAAATAGCATGGACTTATTGTGCATTATCAGACCAAAAGAATTAGAAAAGGCCTATGCATACACCCTCCTATAGACAGTCCCCTCAGAAAAAAACAAAAAAATCAGAGAAAAGCAGGCTCCATTTGATTGACATGTAAAGTAACCAATCAGCATCATGTTTAAGGAAGTGAAAATGTACCTACAGTACCAAAAATATCTCTACCATAACAGACCAGTGTGCAAACAATAAGATATAGATTCTAAAACATGAACTTAACATAATTTAGAAAATCCAGTGTTTAGTTGAACGCAACAGATTCATTCTTCCATGAGGGGGTTTTTCAGGCAGACCATTAAATAATGAGACATGTCTCCTGGAAATCCTGTAGAATTCAACTAATCAGATGATGAGTGTGAAACTCATGAAGTGTTTCCAATTTTGTGTGCAGGTGTGGTCATGATGCAGACCAGGGGCGTCATGCATCCATGATTTTTGAGGGGGCACATTTTGGGGGGGGGGGGGGGGGGGGTCGTGAGTATAAGTCATTCTACGAAAGCACTGTATAACTGATATAGGCTTATTTTTTTTATTTTTTTTTTTCCTTTTTATTCAAAACAATTCCAAACATGCTTAATATATCAGGAAATATCTCGTTTCTCAAATATGTGTAGGTAAACGCGTTTTGCACCTTTATAGATTGTTATTTGATCAATATATGGAAATGTAGTGTAATCTAGTAACTACACATAAAAACCTGACTTTTTACTTAAGTACCATATCATGCCATAAAATATTTTTAATACGACTGAATTTGCATTTAATGTAAATTTTAATAACAATATTGTAAGATACTTATTTTAAAACTTTCATTTTACAGAGTAAAGAACATTTACATTATCAAAAAACATTTTCATTCAGTCTAGCCAGAGTTCAGGCACTCTCAAAAACTCCCATTAAAATCACTGAAGCACTTTACATTATGAAACGAATATCTTACTTACATTCGTACGCACATCTGCACTTTTTGTTGTTTCTGATGAGAGAATTCGCTAAATAATTCAGTCAGCGAGCAAGTGAACAAAACACTGCGTTTCAGTGATGACTCTTCTGGACGTCTCTGATTGGCCATTGCATCCATAAGCGCAACAGAATAGTTTCTGATTGGTTGAAGCGTTGTACGAACGCGTCTGTCTCTGGCTCAGCGCCAGCCAGCGAACGCAGATTTGAATTTAGCAGCTGATGCTGTGCACTGAACGATCTTTACACCGCTGTGATTGTATCAAATATATAAAAAATATTATTCTGCAATTTTTTTTTTTCGTTTGGAAGCTGCATTTAAAATCCACTTGGCTCAGATATCTGAGGGGCAGAGCCGCCTTAACCTAATGTTAGGCCCCGGGGCTGAGAGGTTTTGTAGGCCCCCCATCCCATCGATTTATAGACTCTCATTTTCAATGTTGGGGAGTAACTAGTTACATGTAACGGCGTTACGTTATTTAATTACAAAATTAATGTAACTGTAATTAGTTACAGTTACTAAGAAAAAATGAGTAATTAAATTACAGTTACTTATGAAATTTTTATCGATTACAAAGGGGATTACATTTGAATATTTACACACATCCACATACAGATTTAACTGATTTCTTTCCCAAATTACACTGACTATTCTGAGACATACCGCCCTAATAATTTCCGGGATGCGGAAATACAGTCTGGTTCAGAGAATCCAGTCATAAAAACGGAATGCCTAACGCGGACGCAATATGCCACATTTTGGATGACTAAATCAAAAGTAGGTCAGTACACTTGAATCAAAACATGACATGGACTAGTGTCTGTGAATTTAAAGCCCCAAAAATGCAATATATGACTTGCACATTCTGCGTGTCTGTGGAAATCAGGCGCGGACTGGACACCGGGAGAACCGGGACAATTCCCGGTGGCCTGGCAGCCGATTTTGCCCGCTATTTAATATCATTATTGTATAATTGCCTGCCGAATGTATTAAAGCGATCATTTGCGAATCCGCCGTTTGATAATTAAATCTCTAATAAATCATGAATTGTTAGTCATGACTCGCGCGCTCTCCGCGCCTCCGCCAAACGGTTTGGATCAGACTCCGAGTATAATCAATGAGAGAGAGAGAGAGAGAGAGAGAGAGAGAGAGAATAGAGAGAGAGAGAGAATAGAGTGGACTGTGGAAGCGCACAGCTGGAGCAGAGAAGCAGAACTACTGTTCAGGGTTTAAGGTCAGTTTCATCTGTAAAGATGCTTTTTTGTCTTTGTTTTTTTTATTTATTTAATCAAGCAGCAGCACGTTGCTCATCAGTCATCACTCAAAATACTATATAAAGGACATCATTATTATCTGTTGTAATGTTACAGTAGTAATTTAGCTGAAAAACAGATCAGATTTTTTTTTATAGGTTTAGGGGGAGCTGCGGACAGACAACAACACAACCCTTACGAAAATTAATGTTTTAATATATTTCTATAAATCCAGAGAAAATAGTTACTATTGTTTAACTGTGATAACCAAAAATTTAAAATGATTTTACAAATTGAGTTATTTAAAAATAAATACAAATCCATTTGCAAAAAAACAAAACAAAACAAGGTTTTTGTATATAGGCTAAAAAAAGCATGGTCAATTTTTGTAAGGAAACATGACTCGTGTACAGTATTAGGATTTTTCTATAAAGATATTGTTGTATTGTATTGTAAAGTATAATTTTGTTCAATCTTGAGTATTAAAGTCAGGAGAGAGATGGATAACAGGGCAAAATAAAGAGACTGAAGAGAAAAATGGAAGTGAAGATGCAGTTCAGGAGAGAACTTTTAATTATTTTGCATGTCCCCAAATTAAAGATTTAAACCTTTTTTTATGTCAGGTCCATACCAAAAATAGTTTTGTCCATGAATTTGTTTGTATGAGTTTGAATTTTCCAGTCTGAATTTTTTTCCCAGTCCGCCCCTCCTGTAAATTAATGGCAAAGACATGGTTTCATTTACTACACATAGGCCTACTGAAGCTCGCAGTGTTTTCAACCTCTGCTGCCTCAATATAGGAGTACACGAGCACATAAACATAATTTCTAGAACTGCTCTGTGTCACTTCATGTGCATTTTACTTATTTTGAGAAAACTATCATCATATCATATACAAAGAGACAGCAGTTTAAAAAAAACACCAATGTTTCAGGAGTTTATTACACAGAATACGTCACATGCTTATTAGATAACTGTATTTATGTTGATGTGTATGCTTTTATTTATTATTCTTTAATTTTCAAATTTAGAAAAGTAATCAAAAAGTACTCAAAAGTAATTAGTTACATTACTTTAATAAAGTAATTGAAAAAGTTACACTACTATTACATTTTAAACAGGGTAACTTGTAATCTGTAACCTATTACATTTCCAAAGTAACCTTCCCAACACTGCTCATTTAAAAAAAAGTGTAATATCTAGGTAATCTACATCACAGAATGCATTAGTTTCTTTCAAGACCTACCACAGTGAGTTTTTTAATGTTTTTTTCAATTTTAACATTGTTATTAACATATCACTGAGCACATAAACACAAGACACTTTATTTAACAACCACACACAGCAACTAAATTTCAACTTTATGCAAATGAAAAGTGATTTTCGTGAGCGACAAACAATAGGAAATTAGCCTTTCAGTGGAGCTCAGTCAGCTCCCATCACCGTCTCGAGTGCAGTGCAGGCAAGGCAGAAGAGTTTGAGGGCGATTTCACTGTTTTATTTTATTTGACTGTAACTAACCACAAACATGGATATAAAAAATGATGCATGGAAAAGAAACTATCGACAGTCTCAGTGAGTTTATGCTGGATTTAGTGCGTAAATCATTTTGATTACAAATTAGACGCTTTGCAGTTGTTATATACAAGATTTTATTTTGGATGTGTTTATTGTGATTATATTGGCTGGGTTTATAAACGTTTATAAAATTGAAAGGATCATTGCTTGGTGCATTTGGAAACTTGTCTAATGTAATCGCGTGCATCGCCGATGATTATACTGTCCGTGTGTTGAAAAAAAACTTAGATTAAACACACTCGCAACAGACACACCCCAAAGCGGAGACGTTACAGAGATGCCATGCGCACTGAGCGGACTTTTGCCGCTGTAGTGGACAGGACACGCACTGAAAGGTGCGTTCAGACCGGACGCGAATAGCGCGTCAGGCGCGAGTGATTTCAATGTTAAGTCAATGCAAAGACGCGTCAAATTCCCGCGGCGCGAATGAGGCGTAGAGCACGGGACCTCTAGACGCGCGTAAACGCGTCTTTGCATTGACTTTACATTGAAATCACTCGCACCAGACGCTCTATTCGCGTTTCGTGTGAACGCACCATAACAATAACATTGGAGCGACAGCACTAGCAACGTCCACAAGCGACTAGCGACATACAGCGACAAAATCTGACAAGTTAAAACAATATGACCTTTTCAGCTTATCATGAACCTGAACATGGGAGGCCCCTGAACTTGGGAGGCCCCTGGGCTTCAGCCCAGGTAAGCCCGTGCATTAATGCGGCCTTGCTGAGGGGCACGTGCCCCCTCACTTTGAATGGGCACGACGCCTCTGATGCAGACCACGAGCCATATCTGACCAGTTAAAAGTATAATACAGTTAATATAACCTCTGATCTGTGAATCACCTAACTGTGTTTCATACATTAGTTTTGAGTAATTTATTTGTAAAGCAGTTTTATCTAAACAGGAAGTCAGACTGTGTGGTTCATTACAGAAGGACAGGAAGAAGCCCTTCAGCCTCAAACTAAACATGCACATAAAACAAATGGCCATTCTCAGCTCTTAAACTATGTGTCTACAGAGAGATCAGATCATGTTTCTGTATAGAAATCAGACCACAGCAGGTTTCTGTTTCACTCAGAATATTATCTGCACATGTCACACACCGCAGAAAGACTAGCAATGAGAGAAGATACACGCTTCTTAATTTTGTTTTGCAACTCACAACAACTGAATAATTATAAAACCATTTTAAAACCCATAAGTTTATTTACCAGTAAATTTAGATTGACTATTCCAGTATAATATTCTACTCTTCTACTGGTACATATTTAACAGAATAGTTCATTTTAAAACCATCAATGTTAAATAATCAAGAATGTTTTCAATAATTACAAATAGTTAAAGTCTTTAAAAGAGCAAGATTTATATGTATAGACTATATAGCATATTCAGAGTGTGTGCGCGTGTGCATTAGGTGTGTCAAACTCTGTTGTGGGAGGATTCATAAAGCAGATGAACACACGGAGTGTTTTCAGCAGATGGTCTAGATCAGACACTGAACTATTGAAGAAAATGTTTCACATGTTTGTTTTGCTCTGCTTGTGCTGGTGCTGTCTGATTGGTAAGTTCAAAAAACTATTCAGTTTCTTTCAGTTTCAGGTTACTAAACCTGCTGCTTTTGTTCAGATAGTTAGAGGATTTGCATTTGCTGTTCATCCCAAAATAATCAAGTAAAACAGATAATAATATGACAGCTACCGTGGATTCAGGTCTGTCTCTCACTGAGTCCGGAATTACTTTCAATCATTTCACTCTGCTGCAAGATGCATGTGTACTTACAGACAATTAATACCTTAAAATCTGAATTATCAGTTTGCACAACAATCTGTAACTTGTTGGCATTGTTTCCTTTAGCATTTCTGTTGCCATTTGTTGAGATATTCCTCAGTACACATTTAGAAACAAGAACTGACTTCAGGCTCTGTAAACCAACAAAAGTCTTATATGAAATCTCTACCAGTCTGTTCATCAGGTGTGTCTCATGAGTCAGTGTTAGTGACGGAGGGAGATTCTGTTACACTACACAATGATTTTACTGAAATACATGAAGACGATGACATACTGTGGAAACTTGGAACTGAAAACTCTCTCATAGCTCAAATCAATAGAGGGGACCAAATCTTCTCCACATCTGATGTTGCTGACGGGAGATTCAGAGACAGACTGAAGCGGGACGATCAAACTGGATCTCTGATCATCACAAACATCACAACTGAACACTCTGGAGATTATAAACTAGAGATAAGTGGAGATAAGTCGTCATCAAAAACATTCAGGGTTTCCGTCTATGGTGAGTAGATATTCTTGTTTTATTAAATTACTATTTTGATTCAATACAACTTATGCTTATTTGGCAGCATTTGTGGCATTATTTTGATTACTAAATACCTGAGACATCCCTTGTTTTCTTATGACGAGGCACTTACAATGGCAATGAACAGAGTCAACTTTTTAAGTTAACCATTGAAAAGCTGACACTGTGAAGTTTATACATAGTCCGCTTGCTAAGTTGTAACACAAGGAATTCTGTTTCCAAGTCCATTCCTCAACTCGTTTCACTCAAAAACATCTCAAGTGCCGTTTATAAGCACTATTTATTCATATCACCCTTTTAGAAAAACTAATGGATTGCATAGTCGATATAAAAAACTGGATGACGAGTAATTTCTTACTGCTAAATTCTGAAAAAACAGAGGTGTTAATTATAGGACCTAAAAACTCTGCTTGTAATAACCTAGAACACTGTCTAAGACTTCAGAATCAGAATCAGAATCAGAATGAGCTTTATTGCCAGGTATGTTCACACATACGAGGAATTTGTTTTCGTGACAGAGCTCCGCAGTGCAACATAACAGCGACAGAACAAAAAAACACAATAAGGAATAAAAAATACAAATAGGTGGGTAAGGATTGACAATATACAAATTGACAATGTATGGCAGGTATATTAAAAAGAGCATTTATGTATGTACATGTATATTATGTGGAAAAATTGTAACTGTACGCTAAGTATGTGTGTTTGGATAAATAAGTGTATGTCTATATAAATATAAATATAAGTAGTATAGTGTGTTCCATGTATGTACATGTATATTATGTGCAAAAGATTTACGTGTACGCTAAGTATGTGTGTTGGATAAAAAGTGTAGTGTATATAAATATAAATAGTGTAGTGTGTCCCACAGTTATTATCAGCTGTTCATAAGATGGATTGCCTGAGGGAAGAAACTGTTCCTGTGTCTGGTCGTTCTGGTGCTCAGTGCTCTGTAGCGTCGACCAGATGGCAACAGTTCAAAGAAGGAGCGTGCTGGATGTGAGGGGTCCAGAGTGATTTTAACAGCCCTTTTTCTCACTCTGGATAAGTACAGTTCTTGAATAGATGGGAGGGTTGTACCGATAATTCGCTCAGCAGTCCGGACTACCCTCTGTAGTCTTCTGAGGTCCGATTTAGAAGCTGAGCTGAACCAGACAGTTACTGAAGTGCAGAGGATGGATTCGATGATGGTGGAGTAGAACTGTTTCAGCAGATCCTGTGGCAGGTTAAACTTCCTCAGCTGGCGAAGGAAGTACAACCTCTGCTGGGCCTTTTTCACAATGGAGTCAATGTGAATGTCCCACTTCAGGTCCTGAGAGATAGTGGTGCCCAGGAACCTGAATGACTCCACTGCAGTCACAGTGCTGTTCATGATGGTGAGTGGGGGGAGTGCAGGGGGGTTTCTCCTGAAGTCCACGATCATCTCCACTGTTTTGAGCGTGTTAAGCTCCAGGTTGTTGAGACTGCACCAGACAGCCAGCTCTTTAACCTCCTGTCTGTAAGCAGACTCGTCACCGTCCTGAATGAGGCCGATGAGTGTGGTGTCATCTGCAAACTTCATGAGCTTGACAGAGGGGTCCTTAGATGTGCAGTCATTAGTGTACAGGGAGAAGAGCAGTGGGGAGAGAACACAGCCCTGGGGAGCTCCGGTGCTGATTGTACGGGTGCTGGATGTGTATTTTCCCAGCCTCACTAGCTGCTGCCTGTCTGTCAGGAAGCTGTTGATCCACTGACAGACGGAGGTGGGCACGGAGAGCTGAGTTAGTTTGGGCAGGAGGAGGTTTGGGATGATCGTGTTGAAGGCAGAGCTGAAGTCCACAAACAGGATCCTCACATAGGTCCCCGGTCTGTCTAGGTGTTGCAGAACATAATGCAGTCCGATGTTTACTGCATCGTCCACAGACCTGTTTGCTCTGTAGGCAAACTGAAGAGGATCCAGCAAGGGTCCAGTGATGTCCTTCAGGTGGGCCAGCACCAGTTTTTCAAATGACTTCATGACTACAGACGTTAGAGCCACAGGCCTGTAGTCATTTAGTCCTGTAATTTTGGATTTCTTTGGGATGGGGATGATGGTGGAGCGTTTGAAGCATGAAGGGACTTCGCACAGCTCCAGCGATCTGTTGAAGATCTTTGTGAAGATGGGGGCCAGCTGGTCAGCACAGGATTTCAGACAGGCTGGTGTAACACAATCTGGGCCTGGTGCTTTTTTCCTTTTCTGCTTCCTGAAGACCTGGCGCACCGCATCCTCGCTGATCTGTATTGCAGGTGTGGGGGAGAGGGGGGATGCAGGAGGTGTGAATGGTGAGAGCGCTTGATTGGAGAGGTGTTCAGGGTGGGTTGCAGGAGTTGTGAGTGGTGTGAACAGTTGTTTGGAGAGGCATTCAGGGTTGGTTGCAGGAGTTGTGAATGGTGAGAGCGGTTGATTGGAGAGGTGATCAGGATGGGTTGCAGGAGCTGTTAATGGTGTGAACGGTTGTGTGGAGAGGCATTCAGGGTTGGTTGCAGGAGCTGTGAATGGTGTGAACGTTTGTTTGGAGAGGCATTCAGGGTTGGTTGCAGGAGTTGTTATTGGTGTGAACGGTTGTGTGGTGAGGTGTTCAGGGCAGGTGATGGGTGTTCTTTCAAACCTGCAGTAAAACTCGTTCAGATCGTCTGCCAGTCGTTGATTTTCCACAGTGCTGGGGGGTGGTGTCTTGTAATTGGTGATCTTCTTTAGGCTTTTCCACACTGATGCGGAGTCGTTCGAAGTGAACTGAGTCCTTATTTTTTCAGAATAATTCCTCTTTGCCACTTTGATCTCCTTTTCCAGTGTGTATTTAGCCTGTTTATACAAGACATTGTCCCCCTTCACGTAAGCATCTTCTTTGGCCTGACGGAGCTGTCTGAGTTTTGCAGTGAACCACGGTTTGTCATTGTTGTAATTTAGTTGAGTCTTGGTAGGAATACACATATCCTCACAGAAACTGATATATGATGTTACCGTCTCTGTGAGTTCGTCCAGATCGGTGGCAGCAGCTTCAAAAACACTCCAATCAGTGAGGTCAAAACAAGATTGTAAATCCTGCTCTGCTTCATTAGTCCATCTTTTTACAGTCCTTAATACAGGTTTAGCTGATTTTAGTTTCTGCCTGTAGGTCGGTATAAGATGAACCAGAAGGTGATCAGAATGTCCCAAAGCTGCTCGTGGAACAGAGTGAAATGCATCCTTTATTGTTGTGTAACAGTGATCCAATATATTACTGTCTCTTGTGGGACAAGTAACATGCTGTCTGTATTTTGGCAGTTCACGGGAGAGATTGGCTTTATTAAAGTCCCCAAGAATGATTAAAACAGAGTCCGGGTGTTGTTGTTCTGTCTCTGTGATCTGCTCAGCGAGTTTCTGTAAAGCTGAGCTCACGTGCGCTTGAGGAGGGATGTAAACACTCACCAGAATGAACGAATGAAACTCCCGCGGCGAATAGAACGGCTTGCAGTTAATGAAGAGCGTTTCGAGATTTGAGCAGCACGTCTTCTTTAACACAGTTACATCTGTACACCACCGTTCATTGATGTAAAAGCATGTCCCGCCGCCGCGCGATTTCCCCGTTGATTCTGCGTCGCGATCCGCTCTAAACAGCTGAAAGTCCGGCAGATGGAGCGCGCTGTCCGGTATGGTGTCATTCAGCCAAGTTTCCGTGAAACACAGAGCAGCAGAGTGGGAGAAATCTTTATTTGTCCGAGAGAGCAGAAGCAGTTCGTCCGTTTTGTTGGGTAGAGAGCGGAGATTTGCCAGATGGATGCTAGGCAACGGCGTTCGAAATCCGCGTTTTCTGAGTCTCACGAGCGCTCCCGCTCGCTTTCCCCGTCTGCGCGTCCTCTTGAAGCGTGTGATCAGCGCAGCCGCTCCGCCGACAAGAATGTCCAGCAAAACATCAGAATAGTCGAAAACCGGTGAAATATCGGGAGATGTGTGTTGCCGAATATCCAGCAATTCGTCCCTGGTGAAACTGATTGCAGGAATATAACTAAAGACAGGACAAACTAACAAAAACACAAAAACAACTGCAGAGCACGTCACGGAGGCAGCCATCCTGTATCGGCGCCACTCAGATATAATTTAGATGGTTGCTCTGTCAATTCTTCGTCATCAGTTAGGAACCTAGGTGTGCTACTTGATCGCAATCTTTCCTTAGAAAGCCACGTTTCTAGAATTTGTAAAACTGCATTTTTCCATCTCAAAAATATATCTAAATTACGGCCTATGCTCTCAATGTCAAATGCAGAAATGTTAATCCATGCATTTATGACCTCAAGGTTAGATTATTGTAATGCTTTATTGGGTGGTTGTTCTGCACGCTTAGTAAACAAACTACAGCTAGTCCAAAATGCAGCAGCAAGAGTTCTTACTAGAACCAGGAAGTATGACCATATTAGCCCGGTCCTGTCAACACTGCACTGGCTCCCTATCAGGCATCGCATAGATTTTAAAATATTGCTTATTACTTATAAAGAAGCCCTGAATGGTTTAGCACCTCAGTATTTGAATGAGCTCCTTTTACATTATAATCCTCTACGTCCGCTACGTTCTCAAAACTCAGGCAATTTGATAATACCTAGAATATCAAAATCAACTGCAGGCGGCAGATCCTTTTCCTATTTGGCGCCCAAACTCTGGAATAACCTACCTAACATTGTTCGGGAGGCAGACACACTCTTGCAGTTTAAATCTAGATTAAAGACCCATCTCTTTAACCTGGCATACACATAACATACTAATATGCTTTTATTATCCAAATCCGTTAAAGGATTTTTAGGCTGCATTAATTAGGTAAACCGGAACCGGAAACACTTCCCATAACAACCTATGTACTTGCTACATCATTAGAAGAATGGCATCTACGCTAATATTTGTCTGTTTCTCTCTTGTTCCAAGGTCACCGTGGCCACCAGATCCAGTCTGTGTCCAGATCAGAGGGTCACTGCAGTCACCCGGATCCAGTACATATCCAGACCAGATGCTGGATCAGCACCTAGAAAGGACCTCTACATCCCTGAAAGACAGCGGAGACCAGGACAACTAGAGCTCCAGATACAGATCCCCTGTAAAGACCTTGTCTCAGAGGAGCACCAGGACAAGACCACAGGAAACAGATGATTCTTCTGCACAATCTGACCTTGCTGCAGCCTGGAATTGAACTACTGGTTTCGTCTGGTCAGAGGAGAACTGGCCCCCCAACTGAGCCTGGTTTCTCCCAAGGTTTTTTTCTCCATTCTGTCACCGATGGAGTTTCGGTTCCTTGCCGCTGTCGCCTCTGGCTTGCTTAGTTGGGGACACTTCATCTACAGCGATATCGTTGACTTGATTGCAAATAAATGCACAGACACTATTTAACTGAACAGAGATGACATAACTGAATGTCACCTTTATTTATGTAGCGCTTTAAACAAAATACATTGCGTCAAAGCAACTGAACAACATTCATTAGGAAAACAGTGTCAATAATGCAAAAATGATAGGTAAAGGCAGTTCATCATTGGATTCAGTTATGTCATCTCTGTTCAGTTAAATAGTGTCTGTGCATTTATTTGCAATCAAGTCAACGATATCGCTGTAGATGAAGTGTCCCCAACTAAGCAAGCCAGAGGCGACAGCGGCAAGGAACCGAAACTCCATCGGTGACAGAATGGAGAAAAAAACCTTGGGAGAAACCAGGCTCAGTTGGGGGGCCAGTACTCCTCTGACCAGACGAAACCAGTAGTTCAATTCCAGGCTGCAGCAAAGTCAGATTGTGCAGAAGAATCATCTGTTTCCTGTGGTCTTGTCCTGGTGCTCCTCTGAGACAAGGTCTTTACAGGGGATCTGTATCTGGGGCTCTAGTTGTCCTGGTCTCCACTGTCTTTCAGGGATATAGAGGTCCTTTCTAGGTGCTGATCCAGCATCTGGTCTGGATACGTACTGGATCCGGGTGACTGCAGTGACCCTCTGATCTGGACACAGACTGGATCTGGTGGCCACGTTGACCTCGGAACAAGAGAGAAACAGACAAATATTAGTGTAGATGCCATTCTTCTAATGATGTAGCAAGTACATAGGGTGTTATGGGAAGTGTTTCCGGTTCCGGTTTACCTAAATAATGCAGCCTAAAGATCCTTTAACGGATTTGGAAAATAAAAGCATATTAGTATGTTATGTGTATGCCAGGTTAAAGAGATGGGTCTTTAATCTAGATTTAAACTGCAAGAGTGTGTCTGCCTCCCGAACAATGTTAGGTAGGTTATTCCAGAGTTTGGGCGCCAAATAGGAAAAGGATCTGCCGCCTGCAGTTGATTTTGATATTCTAGGTATTATCAAATTGCCTGAGTTTTGAGAACGTAGCGGACGTAGAGGATTATAATGTAAAAGGAGCTCATTCAAATACTGAGGTGCTAAACCATTCAGGGCTTCTTTATAAGTAATAAGCAATATTTTAAAATCTATGCGATGCTTGATAGGGAGCCAGTGCAGTGTTGACAGGATCGGGCTAATATGGTCATACTTCCTGGTTCTAGTAAGAACTCTTGCTGCTGCATTTTGGACTAGCTGTAGTTTGTTTACTAAGCGTGCAGAACAACCACCCAATAAAGCATTACAATAATCTAACCTTGAGGTCATAAATGCATGGATTAACATTTCTGCATTTGACATTGAGAGCATAGGCCGTAATTTAGATATATTTTTGAGATGGAAAAATGCAGTTTTACAAATGATAGAAACGTGGCTTTCTAAGGAAAGATTGCGATCAAATAGCACACCTAGGTTCCTAACTGATGACTAAGAATTGACAGAGCAACCATCAAGTCTTAGACAGTGTTCTAGGTTATTACAAGCAGAGTTTTTAGGTCCTATAATTAACACCTCTGTTTTTTCAGAATTTAGCAGTAAGAAATTACTCGTCATCCAGTTTTTTATATTGACTATGCAATCCATTAGTTTTTCAAATTGGTGTGTTTCACCGGGCTGCGAAGAAATATAGAGCTGAGTATCATCAGCATAACAGTGAAAGCTAACACCATGTTTCCTGATGATATCTCCCAAGGGTAACATATAAAGCGTGAAGAGTAGCGGCCCTAGTACTGAGCCTTGAGGTACTCCATACTGCACTTGTGATCGATAGGATACATCTTCATTCACTGCTACGAACTGATGGCGGTCATATAAGTACGATTTAAACCATGCTAATGCACTTCCACTGATGCCAACAAAGTGTTCAAGTCTATGCAAAAGAATGTTGTGGTCAATTGTGTCAAACGCAGCACTAAGATCCAATAAAACTAATAGAGAGATACACCCACGATCAGATGATGAGAGCAGATCATTTGTAACACTAAGGAGAGCAGTCTCAGTACTATGATACGGTCTAAATCCTGACTGGAAATCCTCACATATACAATTTTTCTCTAAGAAGGAATATAATTGTGAGCATACCACCTTTTCTAGTATCTTGGACAGAAAAGGGAGATTCGAGATTGGTCTATAATTAACTAGTTCTTTGGGGTCAAGTTGTGGTTTTTTGATGAGAGGCTTAATAACAGCCAGTTTGAAGGTTTTGGGGACATATCCTAATGACAATGAGGAATTAATAATAGTCAGAAGAGGATCTATGACTTCTGGAAGCACCTCTTTTAGGAGCTTAGATGGTATAGGGTCTAACATACATGTTGTTGGTTTAGATGATTTAACAAGTTTATACAATTCTTCCTCTCCTATGGTAGAGAATGAGTGGAACTGTTCCTCAGGGGGTCTATAGTGCACTGTCTGATGTGATACTGTAGCTGACGGCTGAATGGTTGCAATTTTATCTCTAATAGTATCGATTTTAGAAGTAAAGTAGTTCATAAAGTCATTACTGCTGTGGTGTTGGGAAATGTCAACACTTGTTGAGGCTTTATTTTTCGTTAATTTAGCCACTGTATTGAATAAATACCTGGGGTTATGTTTGTTTTCTTCTAAAAGAGAAGAAAAGTAATCGGATCTAGCAGTTTTTAATGCTTTTCTGTAGGATATGTTACTTTCCCGCCAAGCAATACGAAATACCTCTAGTTTTGTTTTCCTCCAGCTGCGCTCCATTTTTCGGGCTGCTCTCTTTAGGGTGCGAGTATGCTCATTATACCATGGTGTCAAACTGTTTTCCTTAACCTTCCTTAAGCGTAAAGGAGCAACTTTATTTAAAGTGCTAGAAAAGAGAGAGTCCATAGTTTCTGTTACATCATCAAGTTGTTCTGAGGTTTTGGATATGCTAAGGAATTTGGATACATCAGGAAGATAACTTAAAAAGCAGTCTTTTGTGTTAGAAGTGATGGTTCTTCCATACTTGTAACAAGAAGTAGAATTTACAATTTTGGCTATATGAATTTTGCAAAGAACTAAATAATGATCTGAGATATCATCACTTGGCTGAATAATTTCAACACCATCAACATCAATTCCATGTGACAGTATTAAATCTAGAGTATGATTTCGACAATGAGTAGGTCCTGAAACGTGTTGTCTAACACCAATAGAGTTCAGAATGTCTATAAATGCTGATCCCAATGCATCGTTTTCATTATCAACATGGATATTAAAATCATCAACTATTAAAGCTTTATCTGCAGCCAGAACTAACTCGGATGTAAAATCACCAAACTCTTTAATAAAGTCTGTATGGTGCCCTGGTGGCCTGTATACAGTAGCCAGTACAAACATAACAGGGGATTTATCATTAACATTTGTTTCTTTGGATAATGTTATATGAAGTACCATTACTTCAAACGAGTTATACTTGTAGCCTGCCCTCTGAGAAATCCTGAAAACGTTGTTATAAATTGAAGCAACACCTCCACCTTTGCCTTTTAGACGTGGCTCATGTTTATAACAGTAATCTTGGGGGGTGGACTCATTTAAAATAATGTAATCATCAGGTTTTAGCCAGGTTTCTGTCAAACAGAGTACATCTATATTATGATCAGTGATCATATTATTTACAAAAAGTGTTTTCGTAGAAAGGGATCTGATATTCAATAAGCCAAGCTTTATCATTTGTTTATCCATATTGCTTCTGTTTTTTATTTGTTGAACCTCAATTAAATTGTTAATCTTAACTTGGTTTGGACGTTTTTTGTATTTTCTAGTTCGGGGAACAGACACAGTCTCTATAGTGTGATATCTAGGTGAAAGAGTCTCTATGTGCTGAGAATTAACTGACCTCTGTGACGGGAGGCAGCTAGCAGACAGTCGGTTTAGCCAGTCTGTCTGCTTCCTGACCTGGGCCCCAGTTAGTCAAGTATAAACACTAAGACTATTTGCCATATTTCTAGAGAGAAGAGTGGCGCCACCCCAGGAGGGAGGAAGACCATCTCTTTTAAACAGGTCAGGTCTGCCCCAAAAGCTCGTCCAATTGTCTATGAAACCTATGTTATTCTGTGGGCACCACTTAGACATCCAGCCATTGAGTGATGACAATCTGCTATGCATCTCATCACCACGGTAAGCAGGGAGGGGACCAGAGCATATTACAGTGTCTGACATCGTGCTTGCAAGTTCACACACCTCTTTAATGTTATTTTTAGTGATCTCCGACTGGCGAAGTCGAACATCATTAGTGCCGGCATGAATAACAATCTTACTGTATTTACGTTTAGCATTAGCCAGCACTTTTCAATTTGCCAAGATGTCAGGCGCTCTGGCTCCCGGTAAACATTTGACTATGGTGGCTGGTGTCTCTATATTCACGTTCCGTACAATAGAATCACCAATAACTAGAGCACTTTCATCAGGTTTCTCAGTGGGTGCATCACTGAGTGGGGAGAACCTGTTTAATGTTTTGATCGGAACAGAAGAGCGGTGTTTTGACCCACGACTACGCTGCCTCACCGTCACCCAGTTGCCCTGCAGCTGGGGCTCTGTTTCCGGAACCGAACAATGTACAGGAATCCCTGAGCTAGACGCATCCAAAGCCGTATCTATAACCCTAACATTCTTACTGTCCTCAATTAAAGTTTGGATGTGTGTCTCTAATTCTGAAATCTTCTCTGTCAGCCTAACTATTTCCCTGCATTTATCACATGTGAATCCCTCATCAGCGACAGAGATAGATAAACTGTACATGTGGCAAGAGGTGCAAGTAACAATGACGGGAGAAGCCATTACTCACCGTGCTTAATGAAATATTCTTACTGCGGTTGTTTGATGAACTTGTGAAAAACTGGAGCGAGGGAGAGGAGAAAAGAAAACAGCGATAGGTTCGAATGAAAACGCTAATGACAAGCTAACGAGTGCTAACGCTTTGCAGGTGTACTGCACTCACGGAAATAAAATAAAAGTGAACGATCAAAGTTGATCTGATAAGATTGATCGATAATATCAGAAATATGGTGTGAATTAAGTTATATTTTACCACTTTAAAAAACAGAGAGTGATAGTAAGATAAAGATTCTAGAGAAAAAATAAAATAAAAACAGCTACACGGAGCTACAATTTGCTACAGAAGGCCAACAGGAAGTAGAGAAAACACTGTCCAACAGCCCGAATCCAATGATGAACTGCCTTTAACTATCATTTTTGCATTATTGACACTGTTTTCCTAATGAATGTTGTTCAGTTGCTTTGACGCAATGTATTTTGTTTAAAGCGCTATATAAATAAAGGTGACATTGACATTGACATTAAGTTAAGCATGCTCGTGACATCCCAGACCTGAATAGTTAAATGATTTACAAAAGATGAATCACTGTCTAGCCATCTGGGATTTTGCGATGGAGATGCAGGTTAGGATAATGATTTTTGGTAGCATTGCATCACATCATATGTGTATATTAGCATTTGTGGCATCTGATAGAAGGTTTAAACACAGAAGCAGTGACACGTGATGTCAGACTTAAGTGGACTGAATTATTATACTTAAAATGTTTTTATTATTATTATTAAACAGGACATTGGATAAAATTTTCACTTTGTTCACTTTTATTTTTTGCATCTGGTGTATCTGCCAGCTTAGAAAAGCTGAAAAGTCATACAGTTACTTTGTTATGCGTTGTGTCAGAAAGTCATTCAGTGAGCTGCTTCAATCTGCAGTCATTTGTTTTTACGTAGATAGCTATCTATGTGAAAAAGACTGGCTCCCAGACATATAGAGATATATTCACTCGTCTTTTGTTGATACGCACCATGGAAGAGATGTGGGGCAAGCAGTAGCTCATTATCATTTAAAGAGATATGCACCGAATGCGTCGCTGTGAACAGATCTGTTTTTGATAAAGTAAAAAGGTGTTGTTTTACATGAATATTGAGTAATAATAGCATGCACATTGTTTAAGTATTGCACCTGCATTATTAAAACTTTGAGCATTTTACATGTGTGGATGGGACACATTTACAGCCAGTGTAAGTGCACAACACACAATTTTGTTTGTCTGCTGAAAATAAATATTTGTGTTTTTAAGAAGCAGTAGACCTCAGATGCTTTAGATTGAGCTGTACTGAACTCTGAATGTTACAGTATGTTAGTTATTTGCTGACTGGCAGACAGAAATCTGCTTGGAGAAAATCAACGGCAGTACAGAGGATGAAAAGACAATGCAGCGGATGCTGAGCTGATGTGGTGGAAGACAAAACTTGAAATTCACTATAGCATCTATAAAGACAGCCTTCATGCTTTCAATGTGGAACCAGCCACAGCTAAACGGACTTACTTCTCAAACCTTATAAACAGTAACTTAAACAACACTCGCACTCTTCTTGCTACTGTTGAGAAACTGACAAACCACCAAAGTCAGATTTCCAGTCAAATGCTCTCTGACAGCAAAAGCAGTGTTTGCTTCCTCATCAATATCAGGAAGGTGATTATAACATCCCCAAGTTATGCAGAGGTCGGCTAGATTCGGCTACAATATCAAAAAGAAGATACTATGTCCATTTTTGAAGCAATTAATAGCACATTTTTGGAAGAAATAGTGTAGCACCTAAAATCGTCAACCTGCTATCTTGACACACTTCCCACATCTTTTTTCAAAAGTGTGATAAACTCTTTAGAAGCAGATCTCTTAGAAGTGCTGAATGCCTCACTTCTTTCTGGGACTTTTACAGACTTCCTGAAAATTGCAGTTGTTAAGCCCCTCCTGAAAAAGAGTAATCTTGATAACACAATTTTGAGCAATTATAGACCAATATCAAATCTTCCTTTTATAAGCAAAATTATATAAAGGTAGTTTTTAATCAACTGAACAAATACTTAAACTCAAATAGAAAAACCATTTTCAAACTGGTTTACGACTGCATCGCTGCACAGAGACAGCACTCATTAAGATAATAATTCTGATTCTGGCAAATTATCTGTGCTGGTACTACTAGATCTTAGAGCTGCATTTGACACTGTCGATCATAACATACTACTAGAGAGACTGGAAAACTGTGTCAGGCTTTCTGCGATGGTACCCAAATGTTTCAGGTCATACTTAGAAGGGAGAGGTTATTATGTGAGTCTAGGAGAGCATAAGTCTAAGTGGACGTCAATGACATGCGGAGTCCCACAAGGCTCAATTCTTGCACCGCTCTTGTTTAGCCTGTATATGCTCCCATTAAGTCAAATGATGAGAAAGAACTAAATTGCCTATCACAGCTAGATTTACCTAGCCTTATTGCCAAATGACTAAAGACTCATTAACTCCCTCTGCCAATGCATTGATGTAATTAATAGTTGGATGTGCCAGAACTTTCTTCAGTTAAACAAGAAAAAACTGCATTGCATTTGGAAACAAAGTTGAAGTTCTCAAGGTGAATGCATACCTTGTCTCTAGGGGTCAAACAAGTAAAAATCAAGTCAGGAATCTTGGGGTGATTCTGGAGACAGACCTTAGTTTCAGTAGTCATGTCAAAGCAGTAACTAAATCAGCATAATAGCATTTAAAAAACATTGCAAAGAATTAGATGTTTTGTTTCCAGCCAAGACTTGGAGAAACTTATTCATCTCTTTATCACCAGCAGGGTGGACTATTGTAATGGGCTCCTCACCGGCCTTCCCAAAAAGACCATTAGACAGCTGCAGCTCATCCAGAACGCTGCTGCCAGGATTCTGACTAGAACCAGAAAATCTGAGCATATCACACCAGTCCTCAGGTCCTTACACTGGCTTCCAGTTACATTTAGGATTGATTTTAAAGTACTTTTACTCAGTTAAAAATCACTCAATGACCTAGGACTAAAAATACACTGTGGATATGTTCACTAAATATAAACCTAACAGACCACTCAGATCATTAGGATCGAGTCAGTAAGAAATACCAAGGGTTCATACAAAACAAAGCAAATCTACTTTTAGTTATTTTGTCACCCGGAGTTGGAATTGGTTTCCAGAAAAAAGAACAGATGTGCTAAAACATTACCTGCTTTTAAATCTAGACTCAAAACTCATCAGTTTAGCTGTGCATTTATTGAAAGAGCACTGTGCGATGTCCGAACTGATTGTACAGTATTTAATGAATTGAACAAACGAATTGCATTAATAAATAAACTTGCTTTGCCTTGCCGATTTACATAACTGAAATGTTTAATGTTTGGGATTACAGAAACATTCACTGACTGTCAACACACTATACCAAAAATATTGTTGATCAAATTTATTTTTCTGTTTATTCTCTCACATTTTCTAGCTCATCTGCCCACTCCTAACATTAGCAGAGATTTTTCACAAAATCTTTCATCATCCTCAGAGCAGAATTGTTCATTGGTGTGTTCAGTGGTGAATGTGGGTCATGTGACTCTCTCCTGGTACAAAGGAAACAAAAAGTTTATTGTCCAGCATCAGTGTGTCTGATCTCAGCATCAGTCTCTCTCTACCTCTGGAGGTGGAATATCAGGATAAAAACAGCTACAGCTGTGTGCTCAACAATCCCATCAGCAACCAGACTCAACACCTGGACATCACTCAACTCTGTGCAGGTATGATAGGAGTGAATATTAGTGATTATTTAGAGAGCGAATCCACTCAAAATCGATTTTTCAGACGTATTTATAGTTCATACAGACTATTTTTGTTCATTACAGATCAGGGTCTACCTGTGTTTTACATGATGCTGATTGCTGCTGCTGGATCTCTGTTGATTGTTGCTGTACTCGTGATCTTTTGCATCTGCAGGAAATGTACAAAAACAGGTGAGGAATTCAATTATTATCTACAAACATTAACTTCCATTCATTCATTTCAATCAGATATACAGATTACTATATACAAGAATGCAAACTTTCCAGTTTTAACACGTGTGATTATTGTTAATACAGTTCAGACCTGGGAAGAAGACAATACTGATTCAACATTTTGTATACCAACAACTCGAAAAACGGTAAGAAGATGCAAGAAGTTGATGCAGTCAGTTAGTCTGATTGAAGCTTGTTGATTGAAGCTTTGTGTGTGATACTCATCATACAGAGGAGGATCAGATGTGGGTGATCTATCAGCCCAACCATTATCAGTATTGCCTTCAGTAACGAGCAGATCAAAAGGACAGATCTTAAGCATGTTTTCAACCTATTAAAATTAAGTGCATTTACTGTTTGTAAACCAGTATAAGTATATTCATTTTGCGGACCTAAGTAAATTAATTAGCAGAAATGTACATTTATTAGCACAGAAAAGTATTGTATTTTTCTCAATCTCTATTCTATTTATGACGTACATCACATGCTACTTCTGAGATGAACAACAAATGTGTTTTTATATTACAAATGTCCACGTTTGCTTGGTTGTGTTTAGTGTAGCCACAGTGTCCTTTCACATTTAATGCATATTTTTATCTAATCTAATATATATGTAAAAGAAAATAGCATTGGAAAGAAAATAAAAACTAATTGTGTTGGCCCTTTACTTAAAGTCACAATATGTAATTTTTGCTGCTAGAGGGAGCATGTTCAAAATAAACAAAGACCAAAATCAAAAGATTATGACGTCACTGGCAGGCGACACAATGACCCTGTGGACACGGTCCATGTCACTAGTTAAAATTTCGAATTTCTCTGGATTTAATCATTATTCGAAACATTTGGGTGAATGTCAGTACACAAGTCAGCAGAATATATAACACTGTTCTAGTGGTTTTTGGATATTTTAATTAAAAAAATCTAAGATTTTGTGCCTTTAATACTAGTTTCTATTATCTTTTATAAAAGTTTGTTTAAAAACGTACTCGGTTACTAACGTAACCTCGGTTCTCTCTAGAAGAGGGAACGAGTACTGCGTCTTAGCTAAGACGCTACGGGAAAAGTCTCTTTTCACGAAATACTGAAGCAAAAAATTATCCTTAATTTTGAATTATTGTAAAGCGCATTTGCAGCAGCACACAGCCATAGGCGAGACGGCTTGCTCGCTCAATGGCTGCTCTGTGGCAACTGCACAAGCCTATCGAGCGCAGGCTGATGTAACATCAGACCAATGAGGGCGCTTCGCGCCCTCCATGCCACTTCCCGCCAAAACGGGTGTGGCCTAGCCCTATAAAGGGAGCTCGAAAAGGCTGACTCACCTGATTTATTTCATCGCCGAAGCGAACCAGAGTGAATCGTATGCACGGCAGAGAACGCAGTACTCGTTCTCTTACGAGAGTTCTCTCGTACTGCGTCTTAGCTAAGGCCACAGGCCAAAGAACGGTCTACCCTTGAGCAGCGCTCCCCATCCCGAAGTGGAGGCGTCCGTCGACACCATTTTCACTTTCGAGGAAGTCCCCAGGCTTACACCTGATCGGTACCAGTCGTTCGCTGTCCAGGGTTTCAAGGCTGTAACACAGCTCTGATTGACCATGAGACGCAACTGACCGGATATCCACGCTCTGCGTGGTACTCGCGCTTTCAGCCAGAACTGCAAGGGGCGCATGCGGAGCAGGCCCAACTGAAGAACTGGTGATGCTGAGGCCATGAGACCTAGCATCTTCTGAAATTCTCTGAGCGAGAATGTCGCGCCGCAGCAGAGAGAGCTCGCTCCGCGCTGAATGCCCAACGCGCGCTGTGGCGACAGCCGCGCCGTCATGGAGCGTGAGTCCAGAGCTATATCCAAAACCAGTATCGTCTGACTGGGGTTCAGCGAACCCTTCGTCCAGTTGACACTGAGACCAAGTTTCTCGAGGTGATCGAGTAAAATGGCCCTGTGCTCCACGAGCTCTGATCGTGACTGAGCCAGAATCAGCCAGTCGTCCAAATAGTTCAGCACTCGCATGCCTCTGAGTCTGAGAGGAGCGAGCGCTGCGTCCATGCACTTCGTAAACGTACGAGGAGCCATGGACGAGCCGAACGGCAGGACTGTATACTGGTATGTCTGGCCCTCGAAGGCGAATCTCAAGTATCGCCTGAGACGTGACTCTATCTGTATTTGAAAATACGCGTGCGTCCTTCAGATCTATCGACATGATGCACGAGGAGTCTCCTGGTTGTAAGCATTTTGAAACTGCGTTTCGCCAATGCTTTGTTCAGCTGTTTTAGATCCAGTATGGGTCTGAGACCCCCGTCTTTCTTGGGCACTAGAAAGTATTTGCTGTACAGCCCCCCTTCGCTTTGAGCTCCCTTTATAATGTCTAGCACCCAATCTGAAACCCCTGGAAGCGCTGACCATGCGTCTGCATGAATGGCTAGGGGTTGGATGCGAAGCGCGCTCTGTTGGCTGGGCAACGGCAGCGCTTCGATGTGCTCTAACATGGGCGTTAAGCCTGTGACATTTGAGGCGGGGAGCGCGCTGATCACAGCGGGCAGATCGCTCGTCCTCGACCCCTCCACGGTGCTTAACCGAGTGAGGGAGGGCTGAACGGGTCCCGTGGGACTAGTGCTGTCTGTGAGTAATTGTGGGCTGTAAGCGTGCACATTTACTGCTTTAGACTCGCTTTCTGCCTGGGCAGAACGAACGTGCACGGGTTTCGTGCAGGAACCACATGACGTATGTGACATAGTGTTTGTGGGCACTGAGGAGTGGGCACGTTTACTATGTAGTGCGCGCGATCGACTTGAGTCGCTTTTATGGGTGCGAGCCCTGTGTGAAGGGCTGTGCTTATATGTGGAGATGGGCACTGAGCAATGGGCATCGTCACTACATTTATAGCACCATCGGCCGTGGCCAGGACACCAGAAATTACACCTTTTTCGGGAAATATCTGGGTAGCCGTGATAACGTTTTTTTGTGTGCAGGCAAGCGGGCAACCGTACAGGCTTGCGCATTGCAAAAGACGCTGAGACAGTCACAATCCCTGGAACTGAAACAGCGGCGCACTTGGGTGAGAGTTCGGCCGCGGCGACTCGTACACCGGCGCTTTCCTAGGAATGCTAGGATGGCTTCGGGGCTTCCGGCCTCACCGTAATCCTCTGCCGTGGTCCCCGCAACACGGGCCGACGGCCGGTACAGCGAGAACGGGGTCTCGAGCTGCGTTGCTGACGCTGCTGTGATAACGGCTTTTGTGTGCAGGCAAGCGGGCAACTGTGCAGGCTTGCGCGTTGCAGAAAACGCTGAGACAGTCACAATTCCTGGAACTGAAACAGCGGCGCGCTTGGGTGAGAGCTCAGCCACAGCGGAACTCGTACACCGGCGCTTCGATGAAGCAGCAGGAGGCGGGGGGTGGGGCTGAGAGCTTTGCAGGGCCGGTCTAGCACGACTCGCTGCAGAACCGGAGCGCTTGCCATGTCTGAGAGCGTCAGCCCTAGATGCCTCTCAGCCACCGTAGCGGAAGCCATAACTCGTCCCATGGCCTGTGCAGCGGATTTAGTAGCGAAGCACTCCTAAAATCAACGAGACAGATAGCCTCAGGTCCCATCTGTAGTGCAGACGCAGCCTGCCCAGCAGCAGAAAGATTTGCGAGAGATGACGTCATGCGGCAGGCTTTAGATGGCAACACCGCTTTCGTCCGCCGTCCAGCAGAGGGCAGGCAAAGGTGCGTCGCTATCGCCTGTTCCACCGGCGGAAGTGACTGGTAGTTCCTGTTTTTATCATCATCTAGTGTGGAGAATGCTAGTGAGACAGACGAACGAGTTCGCGCTGAATATGGAGCTTTCTAAGCCTTTGCCACCTCTTCGTGAAGCTCAGGAAGAAATGAGGCGGGCTTTGAGTTCGGAGAAGTACACTCATCCGAAAGGAAACTACCATCCAGCCCGGGAACGAGAGGAGGGGCGCTGGTGCAGACAACTCGAGGCCGAAGCTCGTCGTGGCCAGTGTGAGCACTCGCCTCGGCTCCTTCTCGATGTCAGCTCGTTTGCTGGGCTTCTGAGCAGAAGGTGCGAGATCCCCGGAGCTCGCCCAGCCCTCACTGCCCGAAGCTAGCAGAGAGCACGTGTCCTCTTCCCCCGACGCGGCCCTGAGATCGACTTCCTCGGAAGACGCGGCGGCAGAGAGCGGGCGCTGACCATCGGGAAGCGATGAAGGGGAGGCCGGTGAAGCAGAGTGAACCGGCGAGCTCGGTTGAGCTGGAGGCGGTTCCGGAATCCACTGGAAACGGCGCTTTTTACGGCGCCGCAGCGCAGCGGAGAATGCAGGCTCAGAGAAAAAAGCCAAGCGAGCCCTCAGAGTCACCATTGGCAACAGCTCGCAGTGAGGGCATCTGCCATCAGCGAGCGCGAGCGCTGCATGATCTTCACCCAGGCAGGAGACACAGATGACGTAACGGTCTCCCTCGCTGAGTGGGGCTCTGCACAAGCCGCAAGAAGGCATCTTAAAAAAGACGCAAGCTCTTTTACGAGTGTGTGTCGCAGGGCGAACACACACACACGCATAAAGAACAGTTGGATATAATAGAATTGAAAGGATATGGGCGCCGGAAACCGCAGCAGGAACGGCAGTGGAAGGCGGCGTTGGCCAGCGGCTTCAGGAATAGCTCATCCCGCTGAGATGCTATCTGACGGCGCTTGCTTCTTCTCGTGATCCAAGGATGCGTGAGCTTCGCTGAAGAGATGAAAAATCAGGTGAGTCAGCCTTTTCGAGCTCCCTTTATAGGGCTAGGCCACACCCGTTTCGGCGGGAAGTGGCATGGAGGGCGCGAAGCTGTTACATCAGCCTGCGCTCGATAGGCTTGTGCAGTTGCCGCAGAGCAGCCAATGAGCGAGCGAGCCGTCTCGCCTATGGCTGTGTGCTGCTGCAAATGCGCTTTACAATAATTCAAAATTAAGGATAATTTTTTGCTTCAGTATTTCGTGAAAAGAGACTTTTCCCGTAGCGTCTTAGCTAAGATGCAGTACGAGAGAACTCTCGTAAGAGAACAAAACACATCATTTGTTTACATACAAAGTTTAAATTAAAGGTTGATCACATGGTTTTAGCTATAAATGGGGATATCATCATAAAATCACTAAATTCACACTTAAGGTCTGTGCACCGCTCAAAAGTCTTATGTCATTAATACATTTTAATTCAATAACTGTGCATCCAGCAAATCAACAGATACCTGATTGAGTGTATTTTCCTTGCAGAAATCAAACATGGATGATGTGTATGAAAATATCCCCAGAAAACCATGATCAAATACTGTGTCTACTGGAATTTGACATTGACTCGCACCATTTGGTTTTGTTCACATTTGTTCTCTGACAGGATGTTTCTGTTTTGTTTTTACTCTTGTATCACATTTTGTAATGTTATAAAAAAAAATATTTTGCAATTCAAACTTTCAGTTTAACATATGAACATTTAGCTAACTTTAACTTTACTGTTGTATTTTATTATTTACTGTTCTGTTTTATCCTTTAAAAATTTAATTGGCTATCGAGAGCATTACATAGTGATTACAGTAGGCTATCACACATACATATTATGATTTCCTGGACATTTTGGCAAATGAATCACAAGCACATCAAAATCACATTTCAAAGCAGAAAATCACGAATATAAGAATATTGTTATTTTTACTTGCTATAAAAAGATGCTGTTATTACAGAGGAGCCCTAACGAACCAGCTGCTGATGCCTATTTGAACAACAAACTGAGTAAAATGCAGTCAAAATATATTTATTTATCTTTTGAAGGCTCCTTTCATGGACTAACATTGTTATATTTAAATGTTAATAAATCAGCAGTATGTAGGCTTCTCTGAATTCTGTTCTGTTTGAGTTTTGTACAGACTGTGGATATTAAAACAGATAGTTCCCCTAAAAAAAATTAAATTCTGTCATAAATTACTCACCCTCATGTTGTTTGAAACCTGTAAGACTTTGTTCATCTTTGGAATAAAAAATGAACATATTTTTGATGAAATCCGAGAGCTCTCTGACCCTCCATAGACAGCAATGCAACTGTAATGTTTCCAGGTCCAGAAAGGTAGTAAGGACATCTGTAAAATAGTCCATGTTGAATCTCTGATTTAGGTCTGTCTGAACACTGAATCCACTGATTTTCAGATTTGATTTAATCTTCTTTATGTTGTGTTTCTCTATCTGATGATCTGGATGATAATGTCTCTGTGCTGAATTCTGTTCTCTTGTCTGGCCTGGACATGCTGGCTCCCTTAAAATCACAATCTGTATCTTTAATATGCTCTGCTCCTTGGTACAATGATGTCATGTGTGATTTGAAGGCTATGTGTCGTGAAATGGAGCATAGATAGCGCATATCAGGTTTAACTGTTCATCACCAGGACCGGAAAGACAGCTAACTTGAATATAAATGTAACAACGTGCAACGTCCATAGTCATGGGAAGAAGGGGGCGGGAACCAGCGAACATTTAAAGAAAACTTTAATAACAAAATAAACACAAAAAAGCGTGACAGCCCTTCACACACGCCTGTCGAGCAGAAACAGAACCAAAACACAAAATAAAATCCAGGCCTGTTCCTCTCTTGTCCTTCACTGTCGTTACTCCTCCCTTTATCCTTCCGGAGCTCCTCCGTGGATCTCGAGACCAGTGAGTGGTGCCGGTGTCTCCACCGGCCTCGCTCCGTTCCCACAGCTCTCTGCCCCGTCCCACTCATCACATACCCCCATCGCCCCTCACAGGCCAGGGGGTACTCCTGAGACTACTCTCTACTCTCCACTCTGGGGGAGCCGATCACGGCAGCCGTGGCATACCTGGGGGTATGGACAGATAGACGAGGCGAGAGAAAAGGAGACAACGGGATGAGGAGAGACAGAGGAGAGTGAGGAGAAAAATATAAACAATTGTTTCGGTTCCCAGACATTCAATTCAATTCAATTCAAGTTTATTTGTATAGCGCTTTTTACAATACAAATCGTTACAAAGCAACTTTACAGAAAATTATGTTTCTACAATATTTAGTAGTAGCTAGTAGTTTGTGCACGTTTGACAGGATTTTAGAAAAATAAAAATAATAATAATAATACAAGACGTAGTCAGCTAGATGATGAACTATCAATATTATTAATTAATAGTAATTATATGATGCAGTCACACATGTAGCAATAATTGTTAGTTCTGTTTGTTGATTCAAGGTTAGGATCATCTGGGGTCCTCTGAGGGTCAGCATCATCTCTTCTCAGGTGTTCTGGATCCAGACTGGAGCTTGTGTAAATCCTAGTTACCACGGGATGTAAATCCCGTGGCAAAACATAGAAACAAGATAGAGACATCATTAGCATAGCTGCTGATCCAACAAAGTAAAATTAGTTTAACCCAAGCTAAAGAATAAAAATGCAGATGCAACTACACTCACAATTTAAGAGATACATTATTCGAATGCTTGGCGAAAGAGATGCGTTTTTAATCTAGATTTAAACAGAGAGAGTGTGTCTGAACCCCGAACATTATCAGGAAGGCTATTCCAGAGTTTGGGAGCCAAATGTGAAAAAGCTCTACCTCCTTTAGTGGACTTTGCTATCCTAGGAACTACCAAAAGTCCAGCGTTTTGTGACCTTAGGGTGCGTGATGGGTTGTAGCGTGGTAGAAGGCTAGTTAGGTACGCAGGAGCTAAACCATTTAGAGCCTTATAGGTAAGTAATGATAATTTGTAACAGATACGGAACTTAATAGGTAGCCAGTGCAGAGACTGTAAAATTGGGGTAATATGATCATATTTTCTTGACCTGGTAAGGACTCTAGCTGCTGCATTTTGGACTACCTGTAGCTTGTTTATTGACGAAGCAGGACAACCACCTAGAAGTGCATTACAATAGTCCAGTCTAGAGGTCATGAATGCATGAACTAGCTTTTCTGCATCAGAAACAGATAACATGTTTCGTAGCTTGGCAATGTTTCTAAGATGGAAGAATGCAGTTTTTGTAACATTGGAAATATGATTTTCAAAAGACAAATTGCTGTCTAATATAACACCCAGATTTCTGACTGTAGAGGAAGTAACAGTACATCCGTCTAGTTGCAGATTGTAATCTACAAGATTCTGTGTACTGTTTTTTGGTCCAATAATTAATATCTCTGTCTTATCCGAATTTAATTGGAGAAAATTATTTGTCATCCAATCTTTTACATTTTTAACACACTCTGTTAGCTTAGATAATTGGGAAGTTTCATCTGGTCTCGTTGAAATATATAGCTGAGTATCATCAGCATAACAGTGGAAGCTTATTCCGTATTTTCTAATAATATTACCAAGGGGCAACATGTATATTGAAAATAGAAGGGGACCTAGGACGGATCCTTGTGGCACTCCATATTTTACTGATGATAAATGAGATGACTCTCCATTTAAGTAAACAAAATGGTAGCGATCGGACAGGTAGGATCTAAACCATCTTAGAGCCTGCCCTTGAATACCTGTATAGTTTTGTAATCGATCTATGAGTATGTCATGATCTATGGTGTCGAACGCAGCACTAAGATCAAGTAAGACTAGAAATGAGATGCAGCCTTGATCTGACGCAAGAAGCAGGTCATTTGTAATTTTAACAAGTGCAGTTTCTGTGCTATGGTGGGGCCTAAAACCTGACTGAAATTCTTCATACAGATCATTTTTATGCAGGAAGGTGCTCAATTGAGCAGACACAACTTTTTCTAAAATTTTAGACATAAATGGAAGATTTGAAATAGGCCTATAATTTGCCAGTACACTAGGATCTAGTTTTGGTTTCTTAATAAGAGGCTTGATAACCGCCAGCTTGAATGGTTTTGGGACGTGACCTAAAGATAACGACGAGTTAATGATATTGAGAAGCGGTTCTTCGGCTACAGGTAACAGCTCTTTTAGTAATTTAGTGGGTACAGGATCTAATAAACATGTTGTTGGTTTAGATACAGTGATAAGTTTATTTAGCTCTTCCTGTCCTATATTTGTAAAGCACTGCAGTTTATCTTTGGGTGCGATGGATGAAACTGAAGTGTTAGACGCTGTAGAATCTACATTCGCTATTGTATTTCTAATGTTATCTATTTTATCAGTGAAGAAATTCATAAAGTCATTACTATTTAACGTTGGTGGAATATTTGAATCAGGTGGCGTCTGGTAATTTGTTAATTTAGCCACTGTGCTAAATAAAAACCTTGGATTGTTTTGGTTATTTTCAATGAGTTTGTGGATATGCTCTGCCCTAGCAGTTTTTAGAGCCTGTCTATAGCTGGACATACTGTTTTTCCATGCAATTTTAAAAACTTCCAAGTTAGTTTTTCTCCATTTGCGTTCAAGACATACTGCCGCTCGGCCCTCCACCAGCTGAGAGTCTCTCACTCTCGATGGTACTGGACATCTTTGGTGGACGGCCCAACTCTCCTCAGCATCCTAGTGGATGGAGATGGCTCCTTCTGTCGAGGGAAGCCGGTAGCGAGTCCCCTGTTCCCTGCTCCTCCCCAATCATGGCGGACGGCAGCTGGCTCCTGCCGAATGGTTACGACTGCCCGATCTCCTAAGCTCCACAACCCCACCTCAGCAGCGAGGGCTCTCTGACAGCGTGTTCCTCCTTCCTCCTGGGTTTCGGCACCAATGTAACATTATAAAACGTTCATAATCACGTTTCACTAATGAGCACCTCTGAGCATTTGGCTTCAATTTGTGATCTCTGACTTTTACAAGTTGTGGACAGTTTTTGGGACTGTTGAGATCCACACAGCCATGTATCAGCACATAGCACAATTTCTGGAAAAGCACACAAATTGACATACATCAGTTTGAGAGTCAAACTGAAACCTGCTGTGTCCTGACTCCCTTAAATATATATATACAAGTGGTTTGATCTGTTGTTTAAAACAAACCACATGCACATAAGAATACCTATTAATAAACGTTAATCATATATAATGAATGCTTATTGTGGTTATTGTGGATTTGAGAATGCATGCTAGAAGTTTGAACCTAGCATTCAGGTGAAGGCCTTTTTAATTTCCTGCTCATATAATGGCAATATTGTCAGCCTGACTGTTTGCACACACACTTTTGGAAGAGATCTGAACTGAATGATGACGTCACTATCGTCAGTGAACCGACTTGTCATTGTCCCCTTGCATTATTGACAAGCCATTTTCTTGTTTGACACTGTAAAGCTGCTTTGACACGATCTGTATTGTATAAAGCACTAATAAAGGTGACCTAATTATACTTAATGTGAAACTCACTGTTTGCTACTACCATGTATATCCATCATAATGGCTGACAAACAATAAATGAACTGCAAAGGTTTCGAAGAACATGGGAAACACTCTTTTTTTTGTAGCAGACCAGAAATGATGACATTTATCTCTGGTTGCAGAGCATCAGTGTTACTTGTCAGTAAAGTGTGGGACAAAATCACAAGCAAGCAACAAATAATAGAAGTTCACAGTGAATCCTACCTCAGCTCTTTCAGGTCCTGATATATTACCACTGGGTGTGGCCATGAATATGTATAAGTTTACAATATAAAAACTTATAATATAAATATTTCAGTCTACAATAAAAAGATTATTTATACAATGTCCTGTTTTAGGAAATTGTATTTTGTAAGCACAGATCTGTTTTTCCCACTTTTATCCAGTTGTTACACATAACAATTAAAATACAAGACAGCACACTCTGTAATCATTTCATATTTTATATTATAGATATAATATATGAATATTCCTGTCTGGCCATCTTACAACCAAGACTGAAAAGGAATATTTTTGGTTTAAAGGAACTTTAGTTGCATTTACATTTGCTGGCAACTGGGGAGAAACCCGTTCATGATGCAATAGTGTCTACAGTAATGGCTCATATAGAGTTACACTAATAAAACCTGTGCAGATAAAAGAAAACGATTAGTGTTTAGCTGTCCACTGTAGTGGCCACCATGCTAAACAAAGCTATAACTCCCAGTGTTAGTTAAATCAAGGAAAACGTCACTGAGCTTCACAGTTTAGAGGACGCAAAACAGCAGGGTAGCCTACATCCATGATGCACAAACATAATGCATTCATAATTGTGACATTGAAGTGCTTTCATCTGTTTATGATACTGTTTAAAAGCTAAATGACTGTGACATAATTACACATACTGAAAATAAAACTCTTCCTCTGTGAAAGGGGAAAATACCAGATCATTTGTTGAGGAATGCAGGATGCTTGTTTCATAGGTATGTTTTCTACAGCAGCCTCCTGTAAGAAAAATAAATTAATTAATTAATAAAACAGATTCACAGAATGTAACAAATGAACAGGATTGATGTTTCAATTACAAAATGCTCTGACAAACTGAATCACATTGTCATGTTCTGTAGTAATGCAACCTGTTTGAATGCATCTGATGCTTTGAGATTAAAATAGCCACAAATCATACAGAAAGAATTTGGTTGTTTCTATAAAATGACACGCAAAAATAAAAAACGAACGCATTCTTTGACTTTTTGCATGTGATTTGAAACAAAACTTTTAACTTTCAGTTAAATATCCACAGGCATCTTCTCTAAACCACTTGCACATCTAAAAAAAAACCATTACTATTGTAAATTCACTTATACTGGTGTTTTTGTAATGACGAAATGAAACCACATCACACACACAAAACACACAACAACCAGAAATTCTCACCTGCAACAAATAGCAGAACAAATATTGCCGCTATAGCAAATAAATACAAAAGACAATCTGTAACGAAAAATACATTATTACTAGAGATCAATGATTATTGAGATCTTCGATAACAAAAACATTAAAATTGCTCAAGGGAAAATGATCTTACAGACTGAATTACACTCACTATAGCCGGGAACACTGAAGATGCTGATAATGTGTTGTCGATGGATGCTGCTGCTGTTGGTGACGATCTCAAGATGATAAAGTCCAGAGTCTGTGGTTCTGGTGTTTGTGATGGTCAGAGATCCAGTCTGATGATCCAGCTTCAGTCTGTCTCTGAATCTCCCATCAGCATCTTCACATTTATCATCTCTACAGATCTTACTGGGATCACCATTGATTTTTGCTATGAAAGTGTAATTGAAGTACCAAGTCATCAAATCACTGGTGTTTTCCATTACAGCAGGATCTAAAGTAACAGATTCTCCCTCCTTCACTGACTTGGCCAGCATTTTATTCAGCTCTGCACCAGGAACATCTGAAACACAAACCAACAGCTGCTGGAGGATATTATAGTACACAATTTGTCCCACGTATGCATATAATTGTTTCATTTTGCCCCCTAGTGGCAATGGCACAGAACTTCTATATAATCCAGTTCATGTTAATAAAAAAAAAAATTAAATATATTAAGAATTATCAATACTAAATACCATCTTACACCCACAACAATAAAAGGTTAAATTTTTACTTCTCAAGTAAATCGACTTTGTCCATATTTTGTGTTTCTAAAACACAAGTTAATTATTATTTTTTTTTTACCTCTCCACTTTGGATTCCCAGTTTAACTAGACTGAAGAAAATATGAAATTAATGTAAACAGATGACAAAAGAAGGTCATAACAGAGGGGTCCACAAACATCTGGATTGCCACTGTAAAGATAAAAAGCACTGAAACTCAGTGATGTAATAAAAAATTAAGCATGTCTTTAATCATTCATTTAATGACTCACCGTGGACAGTGAAACTAAAGATCTTTTGAGTGATGCTGTTGCTGCTGATGATCTGTAGTTAATAAAGTTCAGAGTCTGTGTTTGTGATGTTTGTGATGGTCAGAGATCCAGTCTGATGATCCAGCTTCAGTCTGTCTCTGAATCTACCAGTTCCTTCATTACACTCAACATCTGTACAGGTCTTACTGAGATAATCACTGATTTGAGCGATGCGAGTGTCTTTAAAATACCATTTAATCTTTTCTTGTTGGTTTGTTTTAACATCAGTGTGTAGAGTGACTGAATCTCCCTCCATCGCTGACACTGAAACTATGTCTGGATCAACACCAGATGCAGCTGAAGAAGAAATAAACAGATAATCATAATTCACTTTTAAGAAAGTAGGTAAACACACAGTATTTTTTTTTATGTAAATTTCTCCAAATGTTTTGTTGGTAATCAGTTTATACTCAGTTATAAGCAATGACATCACAAAGTCTTAAGTTTCAGTTTCAAGACTGAACAATGCAAAACAGACCAGACTTCACTATGATGCCTTGATGCTCATGCAGTGCTTGTTTACATCAGAGTGTACAAACACACACACACACACACACACACACACATACACACACACATATAACAGTGAATATTAAAATTGAATATTTTCACACACACACACACACACACATAACAGTGAATATTAAAATTGAATATTTTCACACACACACATACACACACACACACACAGACACACACACACACACATATAACAGTGAATATTAAAATTGAATATTTTCACACACACACACACACATATAACAGTGAATATTAAAATTGAATATTTTCACACACACACATACACACACACACACACACACACACACACACACATATAACAGTGAATATTAAAATTGAATATTTTCACACACACACACACACACACATATAACAGTGAATATTAAAATTGAATATTTTCACACACACACACACACAGACAATTTGCGCTTGAAACGCAAGCCGGATGAGGGTGTTCCGTCACTGACCATTATAGCTCGGTGGAAACTTAATGTAGGATACAATATGCTGACTCCGTTTTTCTCTTTGTTTTTGTTGACTGTTTTCACGTAGATACAGTCTCACGAGAATACTCACCAATCCCGGCATCTAGACACATAGGCTATGCGTGTTTTTATAATCGTTATCGAAATACCATAAACAAAACAAAAAAAATACAAAACATGCCTTACCAAGCTGTAAAACGCACACCGGGACGAAAATGAAGAGATTCATTGTTGCTACCGAAAACGAAAGGATTGGAGTGGATAACGTCATCCTGGAAAGCCGCAGTCCTGCAGAGTTCTGCTCCGACCTCGACAAAAAACTCTCCTGCTTGTTTCTTTCTAGTGCTGCCTTCAGAATTCGACCAGAAGAACGTACCTCATAAGAGGAAGTAAAGCAGAATTTGTATTAGACTTAGACCACCCCTGTATTAGACTGACCAGGCCAGAGGGAGACTGCGCCATCAGAACAGACCAAGGCCCCGTTCACACCTCGCTTAAAAAATCTGAGATGAAATACATTAAAGATGTCAGATCTTCTAATCGTGGTAGCTGCATGATCTCTAGCTGATTTGGTTCTTCAAACGAATTTGCGGAGTTTATTAAAATATCCGGATTAGGTTGTCTAAGATTCCTGCGCATTCTGGTGTTCCCCGTACAAGCCAGATGTTTCAAAATGAAACCACGATCAGCAATGCAGCGATTGGCTGGCGGCAGGACTGAAACGTAATGACGTCATATAATTAAAGAAGACACCTGACATAAAACTTGAAAAATTTCTGGACCTTTTAAGAAAACAGCAAAGTTAACAAACAACATCTTATAATAGATAAATAAAATGTGCTTTTATTTTATTTTATTTATATGATTCCCAATTAGCCTTTCGCCGAGCCCCGCCCCCCTTAGTTACTGTTGCTACTTCCGACAAACAAATGGTCAAACACGAGATTGCCATGACGGGAAGAGGTATACCTGTGCGGGTCAGTTACCTTTTTTGGAGTAATACCTCCGCGATATCCTCCAGATCGAGGCAAAAGGGATTACAGTATGTCGTGGAAAAGCAAAATCTGAGAAACACCATGACCTGTACCTCAAATGCAACCAGCACAGCCTTGTGTACCAGTCATGCTCTTGCACTGCCGGGAAAGTTCTCTTTCATATGTTATTGTCTATTGCGAGTAGCTATTTTTATTATTATCTTGGTGAGTAAAGGTTTTAAAAATGATAACTAAATACTAATTTAGTCTTAAATGCATAATGTAGACATATAGGCTAGCCTATATAGGTTAATGTTGGCATTATTCTTTTATTAAATTTCAGCTGCTATGGCGAAGCAAATAAGGTAGAGTTTTTATCTTAATTAATTTCATTATTGCCAAATACCCATCTTAATTTAGAATTTATCTTAATTAAAATTTTTAAGAAAGACTCGTTTTTATTGGTGCGTTGGCCTATTTATAGGCTAAATGAGTCTATACCTAGGGCTATTTAGAGTTCTGAGATGTTACGATGTCACAGAGGACTTATTTTATTTCTTCGTTCAAACCTCCAAGTGGCCTATTATGTTAGTCATGTATAAATTATGTTAAAACATGTATAAATGACTCATTCTTGACAAAAGGCAAAAGAGCTGTGTGCGTGCGTACATTTGAATAATGTCGGGCTGTAAACGGGTTCGGGCTTTTAAAAAGCTGTCAATCAAAATGTACTTGTCTGGCTCGGGCCGAAATCTGTCGGGCTCGGGTCCTGTTGGGCCTAACTTTTAAGGCCCGATTCCAGCTCTATTCTAGTGTCCGATTTACAAACGCCGTGGGTGCACCGCTTCACCATCTTGCTTGGAGCATAGTTTGTCGGAACTGCCTGACATAGTAACGGTTGCTATGATTTGTGATTGGACAATGGCCGTTTTTTGGGGAGGGGCCGGCGAAAGGCTAATTGTAGCCTATATATTCACAATTTCTGGCATTTTTACAGGCTTTACATTTTTATTTCAATGTTGTAATAAGCAATTCATGTAATTTTATCTTCGAAGCAGATTTGTTACGTGACAACGTTAATTAAAGTTTTTTTAAAGGTCCATCAAGCCACTCACATAATATCTGTCAGCACTCAAATGAATGCAGGACTCAGTTTAACTGTACATCATGTGTGTAAGACTAATACAATTATAAAGTAATTATTTTATCACAAATATATATTTCAATGAGTAAAACTGGCTGTGTCTATAGTAGCCTATTATGGTAACACATTTTAAATTATTATTATCGTAAATTATTGTCCCCGGATTAGCAGGGTTCACTTGTAATAAAGTAGCAGTGGCTTGGACAGATTTTAAGTATCAGTTACATTTTAAAAGATGCGATCTGCTCTCCTGAGCTGGTTTAAGTTTACAGACCTGTTGCGATGACAGCAACCTTAAATACGTTTATTCAAGCCCAGACAGCAAGCAATTTTGGCCCAGATCCGACCCACGTTTGGCCCGCGTGAAATCCATGTGGGCCAGATTTGGGCCGAAACTGCCGTCTGAATATTAGAATACTTCTTTTAAACTAAAAATAGGAAAGTATGCTTTTAGTCTTTTTAGACTTTTTATGTACTTCTAAGAAATGGGCTTTATGTACTCCTCAGAAATATACTTAAAATGACATTTAAATATACTTGACTTACATATAAGGACAGATACCCTGTTCTTTCTTTGGATGTTTTGTATGTTCAAATATTCATGTAACAAAATATATAAACATTAAAACCTAAATAAGGACATAGTAGTATACTTAAAGTATGATGTAAAGTTCACTTACAGAAAACTTATGAGTATACTTGCAGTATAAATCTACTAAACTAGTAGTTTACTGAGACTATTCTTCAAAGTGTACAAAGTATTTAATTAGTAAACTATCAATGTACCTATAAGCAGGGGTGCACATAATTTTTTCAGTCTGGTTCTCATAAGAGAACCTGGAGATTTGGTTTGGTCCTCACACTGCATATAGCATGACCCATTAAATGCAACTATAAAAAATGAATAGTAAATAAACTAAATAATAGTGTGTGATATTATTAAAAATAAAAAGCAGAAGTGTTTTCATCATATTCAAACTTAAAATCAGCAGGCTCTTATTTTGGGGGGTTGCCGGCATGTACTGTAAGTAAGTATACACGCTTCCGGATTTAGCACTGGTGATTAAAGAGCGTCAGTGGATGAATGTCACAGTTTTGTATTGTGCTTTGAAATGGTAGGCATAGTCTAGATTTATGCTTTCAGGTTGAAAATAAAACTTATATAGTACAGTTTGTGATCTTAAATGGTAATTTTGCATTAACAGTTGTCAACCATGTTGGTACGCAAATGTGCTGTCAGTACATATTTATATTACGCATTTTTTTATTTTGGTCGCGCATGCGGACCTGCGGACCACTTATGTGCACCCCTGCATATAAGTTCACTTTTAGTATAATTGCAGTACAAACTACAAACATAAAGGTAAACTAGTAGTGTACTCAAAGTTTGCTACTGGTATACTTTTATATAGAAAGTGGGACAGTTTAGTCCCAAGGAGTATTGAAACAGTACACTTACAAGTATATTTATCACAAGTCAGGTTCATCAACTTCAGCGCACTCCCTCACTCAAGCACTCATCTCCTGCAACTGCACACCGTTGAATCAGTTAATCACCAGCACCTGTTTACAATTCAATCACCAATTCCCCAGCACTATAAATACACACACCTCAGTCACTCTCCTGGTTGGATCTCATGACTATTCAGCAGATTATTTCCTCTGTAAAGTTACTATTATTGACTCCTGCTAATACTTACATCTTGTGCTTACCTTCTCTCCAAACGATCCTCCATTTCCTTCCCATGGCTCCAGCTATTCTTCTGTACTACCATACTCCGGTCCTCCATTACTCACCATCACTGAGGTGTGTGCTCCCAACCGCGAACTCTGGTCACCCCATCCAGCAAGAATACCTCCAGGTTGCAAGTTCTCTCATCCTCCATCCACCTGCTACTCTCCCTCTGTCAATACTTACCGGTTTCAATAAATTCCAGTATTCCACTACCTGCCTTCAGTCCATCTGTTACAGAAGATCCGACCCAAAACAGAACGAGCGACCTAAGACAGAATGAGCTGAGCTGAAGACTACATGTGTGAGATCCTGCAGGAGGAAAGGTCTTTGGAAGAGTATGTGGAGGAGTTTTGAGCCTGATACCTCTGGTGAGTTGGAGCGATTCCATGATTAATACACTTCTGGATGGGACTAAAAGATGATGATTTTTTTTCTCCTTTTGACTGCTGACGATTGTCACAGACCTGTAGCAGATTTTATTAATTCAGTCCTCGATCTAACTGGTTCAAAGTCTTTCATTGATTTGGAGGATCCTAATCCTTCTCCCACCCGGAATCATGTAGGTGCTTCAGCTCACCATAAGCCAGCTCCATCCACATACAACTTCAAAGAGCCCACTCCTTCTTTTACCTCAGCCCTTCCCCGAGACCTCCAGATCTCCTCCCTGACCCTAAGCCAGGAATCTCCTGTGTTTCTGCTGGTTCCACCCAGCCTGGAATCCCCTGTCGCCGCTGGTTCCACCCAGCCTGGAATACCCTGTGTCGCCGCTGGTTCCACCCAGCCTGGAATACCCTGTGTCGCCGCTGGTTCCACCCAGCCTGGAATACCATGTGTCGCCGCTGGTTCCACCCAGCCTGGAATCCCCTGTGTCACCGCTGGTTCCGCCCAGCCTGGAATCCCCTGTGTCGCCGCTGGTTCCACCCAGCCTGGAATCCCCTGTGTCGCCGCTGGTTCCACCCAGCCAGGAATCCCCTGTGTCGCCGCTGGTTCCACCCAGCCTGGAATCCCCTGTGTCGCCGCTGGTTCCGCCCAGCCTGGAATCCGCTGTGTCGCCGCTGGTTCCGCCCAGCCTGGAATCCCCTGTGTCGCCGCTGGTTCCGCCCAGCCTGGAACCCGCCCAGCCTGGAATCCCCTGTGTCGCCGCTGGTTCCGCCCAGCCTGGAATCCCCTGTGTCGCCGCTGGTTCCGCCCAGCCTGGAATCCCCTGTGTCGCCGCTGGTTCTGCCCAGCCTGGAACCCGCCCAGCCTGGAATCCCCTGTGTCGCCGCTGGTTCCGCCCAGCCTGGAATCCCCTGTGTCGCCGCTGGTTCCGCCCAGCCTGGAATCCCCTGTGTCGCCGCTGGTTCCGCCCAGCCTGGAATCCCCTGTGTCGCCGCTGGTTCCGCCCAGCCTGGAATCCCCTGTGTCGCCACTGGTTCCGCCCAGCCTGGAATCCCCTGTGTCGCCGCTGGTTCTGCCCAGCCTGGAATCCCCTGTGTCGCCGCTGGTTCTGCCCAGCCTGGAATCCCCTGTGTCGCCGCTGGTTCCGCCCAGCCTGGAATCCCCTGTGTTGCCGCTGGTTCCGCCCAGCCTGGAATCCCCTGTGCTGCCGCTGGTTCCACCCAGCCTGGAATCCCCTGTGTCACCGCTGGTTCCGCCCAGCCTGGAATCCCCTGTGTCGCCGCTGGTTTCACCCAGCCTGGAATCCCCTGTGTCGCTGCTGGTTTCACCCAGCCTGGAACCCGCCCAGCCTGGAATCCCCTGTGTCTCTTGATTCCCAGACGAGCCCAAGGAGGGCTCCAGTGTCGGCTCCAGGCCTGAGTCTAGCCCCGTAAGCGTTCCCAAGTATTTTTTGGGGGGGGGGGGGGGGGGGGGGGGGGGGGGGGCAGTAGAGATCCAGCCATAGAGGCAGAGGTCGTGGTTGGAGCCTCGGCCTCGGATCCAGGTCCGCCATGGCCCCCCGAGCCTCCAGCTCCGCCATGGCCCCCCGAGCCTCTAGGTCCGCCATGGCCCCCCAAGCCTCCAGGTCCGTCATGGCCCCCCCGAGTCTCCAGGTCCGTCATGGCCCCCCCGAGTCTCCAGGTCCGCCATGGCCGCCCCAAGTTCCAGATCCGCCCTGGAGGTCCTCCTCTACTCAACCCTGTTCCCGTCCTGCACCAACCTCCAGATCGATGTATTCCACTAACCCCCTGCCTTCAGTCCATCTGTTACAATATTACTAGAACACTCATATTTGTATACTTGCTACATAAAGTATACTTAAAAAACTTGAACTTTACTTAAGTTTACTTAATAAAATAAACTTGAAGTATACTACTTTTTGGTAAGAGAACTCCAGGATGAGCTTCAAAGAACCAAATAATCTAAAATCATGCCAAATCTTCAACAATCAAATCCAGTTTACTGAGTCAGTGATGTACGAAGAACGGGCCCCAAGCTACATGAATAAATAATATCTTAAGTTATAATTGTTGAGCAATCGTGCAATGTTGCAAAATTTATAATTACATTATTAGCTATGTCAATTCATTTTCAATATCTACAGATTATTTTAATCTGTAGTGCAGATCATTACACTATATCTGAAATCTTGTAACATTTACATTTAAATTCACAAAAAAATAATAAATTAAAAGTCAAGTGATATTAACCTCTCAGTACGATTAAATTACTTCTATCTATTGACGTGTGCATCTTAGATTTTTCCCATTTTTATAGATTAATTTTATATTACTGTAAAGCTATTCTGTGTAGGAGGAAGTCAGACTGTGACTGTGAAGTAAGTAACAACAGGACAGGAAGGTTTTCACTGACATGCTTAACACACATCAAACAAATGGCCATTTTCCTGCAAGAGCTGTTCGTCCACCCGACAGATCAAACCATGCTTCTGAAGAAAAACCACAGCGGCAGGTTTCAGTTTGACTCGGATGCTGAGCTAGTGTCACACCTCACCTATAAAGACTCACAGAGTGAGATGGCAAACTGCTTTTGCCATTTTGCAAAAATGATGATCATGCAACCATTTTAAATTCCATCAGATTTACCAATGAATTTATTGCATTTTCTAC
The DNA here is from genome assembly GCF_963082965.1 of Carassius carassius. NCBI lineage: Eukaryota > Metazoa > Chordata > Actinopteri > Cypriniformes > Cyprinidae > Carassius > Carassius carassius. The sequence goes on from NC_081802.1 coordinate 3,852,345, forward strand.
TTTTTCAAATTTAACAAGCAGAAACCTCCTTTCGAGAACAATCAATGTTAGAATTACAAGTTTTATATTTAAAAAAGACGCCTTTTCTTAAGTTAAAGTCTTAAGAGGCAGAAACACACATATACACACAGGGAGTGTGTGTGTGTGTGTGTGTGTGTGTGTGCGCACTAATATGGTACTCAAACTCTGTTGGGGGAGGATTCACATCAGATTGCATGTTATCTAGTCTTATTAGGTCCGAGTTTTCACTGAACAAATTAAGAAAATGTTTTACGTGTCTGTTTTGTTCTGTTTGTGTTGGTGGCATCTGAATGGTAAGTTGTACCTATATTTTTACAGCATTTTAGAGAAATAAAGCTGCTGCTACTGTTCAAATAAGAGGATTTTCATTTTGCTGTTTTTCCCAAGTAAATCAAATCATTATTATAAGACCTACTTTGGATTTCAGGTTCCAATGAGCCGAATCTAAAAATATGAAACTATTGAAAGTGTCCAGCAGAATCAAACATGACGTTTTACTCACCTGTGATTAACTTGTCATATCTATTTTGCTATGAATAAAACTTTAAAACACATTAAAGATCAAATGTCCCCTAACATTTTGTTTTGGGGTTTCTGCTACATGTTATAAACTGTTTTCAAATTCACATTTTCCAGGTGAGTCAGTGATGGAGGGAGAATCAATCACTCTAAACTCTGATGTTACTAAAGTACACGACGATGAAGACATACTGTGGAAATTTGGGGCTGAAAAGACACTGATTGCTGAAATCAGTAAAACTGCTGGAATCTTCTCCACACGTGATGTTCCTGACGGGAGATTCAGAGACAAACTGAAGCTGGACAATCAAACTGGATCTCTGACCATCATGAACATCACAACTGAACACACTGGAGATTACGAACTACTGATAAGTGGAGCAAAACGGTTGTTAAAAACATTTAATGTTTCAGTTTATGGTGAGTAGAGACCATTTCTTCTGTCCTTCAGATTTTCTTGTTATTAGCAAATTAAGGAAGGTTTTGTGTTCAATACAAATTAAGCAGTTCACAACAAATATAATAAGGTTACACGGCGGCGCTTACAGCAGAAGTCAATGAGGTCCATTTTTTTAAGGATTTAAAAGGAGAAATGCTAAGCTTATGATATAGTAAAAACATTTTTTATTATTTTGAAACTTGTGTATTATTTGAGCTGTAAAGCTATTTAAAAAGATTATAGAATTAGACAACACAGAAAGGGTTAGTGATTTTATTTTTCCACACTCAATCTTTTACATTTTAACACACACATTGTTCATGTCTCTCGTAGCTTTAAAATTTAATCTTCATTCATTGCATTTCTGCACGACAAATGGAAATAAATAAAAAAATCACAAATGCTTTTGATTGAGCCTAACTTGTATTGAAACCAGAATGTTTCTTTACATATTTACATTTTGAAACATTTAATCGTTTTATAGTTTGAGATGACATAAAGACTTAATGACTATCAACACACTACACTGAAAATAAGAACATTTGTTCTTGTACCCATATTTGTTTATTCTCTCATTTTTCAGCTCATCTGTTCAAACCCAACATTACCAGAAACACTTCACAATGTTCTTCTTCATCATCATCATCATCATCATCATCATCATCATCATATTGTTCATTGGTGTGTTCAGTGGTGAATGTGGGTCATGTGACTCTCTCCTGGTACAAAGGAAACAGTTTATTGTCCAGCATCAGTGTGTCTGATCTCAGCATCGGTCTCTCTCTACCTCTGGAGGTGGAATATCAGGATAAAAACAGCTACAGCTGTGTGCTCAACAATCCCATCAGCAACCAGACTAAACATCTGGACATCACTCAGCTCTGTTGGCTGTGTTTAGGTATGTCAGTGCCGATATACTAGGTTTATTTAAAGAACTGATCTATTAAGTGTTCGTTGGGTATCAGACTGATAGATTCAGTTGCACTAATGGCTCATTTTTGTCCATTACAGATCAGGGCCTATCTTTATTCTACATAGTGTTGATTTCTGCCGCTGGATCTCTGTTGATTGTCGCTTTAGTCATGTTCTGCTGCATCTGCAAGAAATGCAGAAAAACAGGTCAGAAGAACTATTTTTAACTACAAATCAAGCAGAAATATTCATTTAATACAGAAGCAGAAATATTCATTCATTACAAATGCCCACATTTGTGACCCTGGAAAACAAAACCAGTCTGAAGTGTCAATTTATTGTATTTCAACTATTTGAAAATCTGGAATCCGAGGGTGCAAAAAAAAAATAAAAATTGAAATACTGAGAAAATCGCCTTTAGAGTTGCCCAAATTAAGTTCTTAGCAATGCATATTACTAATCAAAAATTAAGTTTTCTATATTTACAGTTGATAATTTACAAAATATCTTCATGGAACGTGATCTTTACTAAATCATATCCTTATGATTTTGGGCATAAAAGAAAATAGATAATTTTGTCCCATAGAATGTTTTTTGGCTATTGCTGTAAATATACCCCAGAGACTTCAGACTGGTTTTGTGGTACAGGGTCACATTTATATATAGGACTGCAAGCTTTGTTGTTTTAACAGTCTGTATTTTTGTGATGCAGTCCAAACAGAGGAGGAAGACGGAACTGGTTCAGCCTTGTGTAAATCAACACAGAAAACGGTAAGATGATTCTTGACTCTGTTGTTGCAGTCAGTTAGTCTGATTGAAGTTTGCAGCATCAGGTCGTCAGTGAAAAGACGTTTGTGATCTATCGGCCAACCGTCATCAACATTACTCTCTTTATAGGGAGAAGATCAAAAGCCGAGTTTAGGCATGCTTTTTTAAAATTCTATTTATACTAAATGCATACAGTTTGCTCCAGTGTAAGTGTTTACATTTTACAGGGCTATTTTCATTTACAGATCTAAAATTCAAAACTTATCAGCAAATAGAAAATTAAAAAGGCATATATTCAAGTGTTAGTTCATCCTAAAATGTTTTAATCTGAGTGTTATCTGAGAGCCTCAGTCACCATTCACATTCAGCGCATCTTTTTTCCATACAATGTTAGTGATGGTGACTTTCTTGTTTTTACAAACCATGTCAAATCTTTTATCATTTGACTAATTTACCTACAAATTTAAACCATATTTTATTTAAATTAATATTTAGGTTAAACAATTCTTTTAAAAAAAATTCAAAAAAAAAAAACCAAACCATACTAAGTCAGTCTTATATTATTAGATTTGTATTGAAAAGAGTAGGACAGTGGTTAACTCTTGTTACGTGTGGTCTCGAGCTGCAGCTGCTCTGTGATTCACGATCATCTGAGGTGAAATGCAGCTTTAGCGGCCCTTGGTTGCTTTGTAGACGAGCTGCAACAAGTATCTTTGGTGTGAAAGACAGTTGTTCTTAGCGCAGCAGACAAACCTTCAGAACTTACATAATCTGTTTGATGATTTAACTGCTTAAAAAGTCATGTGATGAACGGGATGATTTCCTTCAGCTGCTTCAAAGCATCTGTTCTGTAGTAGTTCTTGAAAAGTATTTAGAATCAGCTCTGCACTTTAAAAATAAAAACAGCTTTCCGTGCACACTACAGAAACATTGAATCGTCTTGTTTTAAAGGTTGGTCTTTTATTAATATTATATTTATCGAATCCGCACGTTTCTGACTGAGTTTGTGTTTCTTTGCAGAAATCAAAGACAGATGCTGTGTATGAAAATGTCCCCAAGAAACGATAATTGCAAACCATATCTACAGGAACTGATGTTACAGCTCACACAGGACAACATCTCACACCTTTTGGTTTTGTTCACACTTATTCTCTGTTTTGTTTTGTCTTTTGATATTATCTAATTTTTAATAGTTTGTTTGTTTAGAAGTTGTTATTGTGATATTTCGTTGCTCTGATTGGCATTCAGAATTTAAAATGTTGTTTTACTTTAACATCACATTAAAATGTACTTAATTATTAAATATGGATGCTGCTTCTTTGATTGCATGTCATTTTACTGCAAAGTGAGTGATGCACAGTATCTCACACAATATGTTGACAAATGTAGTCATCGTCACTGGTGGCCAAAGCAGAAAAACACATTTTGACAGATACAGTGCGCTATAAATAGATGAGAACGAATGAAAGATACTGCAGTGAAACACCAGCAAAACTGCAATACGAAAACAGACCTGAATCTGTAATTATAAAGACATAAACATATTTTTATTTCTAGAAATGGACTAACAATCTATTTTACTGATATCTTTGATATTTACACCTATCTGTTTACTCTTCAGCTAACCACAACCCATCACTATCTCAGCTGAATATTTACTTTTTCTGGCAGACCAAATTTACTTCTCATGAGAGTTACTTCTCATTGATATCAAAAACATGGGATTTTAAGCACATTTACAAAGCAAGATGAAAATAGGCCATGAAAGAGGGCAACTAAATGTAAACGTGGTTGCGGTATCACTCATCGACAAACCTACTTGAGACTCATTGATTGTGCAAGTTATTGAATGCCACAACCCACATCCTTCACACCCCCTCCTTAAGCATTTATACAGATGAATTCATGCCAGTATAGTGATCACAACATATAATACTTTCATATATTCATATAACCCGATGAATATTAACCCATCAAACGGCTGGAAAATTAATGTATTGCTATTTTCACCATATTATGACTTCAATAGTGCTATTTCTTGTTTTCATAGTTTGATTATCTCTAAAAAAAAAGGGAAATATGTGAGTGTCTTGGTTTATTTATCAGGCCCGCTCATGTCAATAGTTCAGCCCATTTCAGAAGTTTGGCCAACAGTCACCCCACTGGGAACCTACAAATATATATATTTTTAGATGTCTTAGTAAGAACAATGAAAAAGTTTATAAGTCAATGTAAAAAAAAAGTGAAAAAAAAAAAAGTTGGACTCAACCAAGGTTTTTTTGGACAGTAAGGAGAAAAGTTTCCACATCTCTTTATATAGATACAGTATTATCATACATGGTTTCTCATCATGTTTTTTTTTGTTTCCATACATTAAAGAGTCATAAAAGCTGTTCATAGTATCAGGACAGGAAGAAGCCCCTCATCTACGATCTAAACACACATCCTCTGAAGTGTCCATTGTGACCTACTAGCTTTCTGGAGCCCCAAAAGATTAAACACAATATGTTTCAATTCGACTCAGAAGAAGCTAGTATCAGTACAACCTTCAGTAAAACTGATCATATGAGATGACAGAGAGTAGCAACTTTGTACTTTAATTATTCCTTGCATGTAATTTTATTCTCACACACACACACACACACACACACACACACACACACACACACACACACACACACACACACACACACACACACACACACACACACACACACACAAACAGGCATTTTATAACCCCTTAGAATGTATTTTAGCATAAACTGTAATTCACCCACACGATATTCCTCTTACTATTTAACACAGGCAGGCTTATCTTTCAGCATTAAATGATAAAAATGAAGAATGTTTTTCACTATTGAATACCGTTAAAATCTTAATAACCTTTAGATGTAACTATATATAATGTGTGTGTGTGTGTGTGTGTGTGTGTGTGTGTGTGTGCGTGTGTGTGTGTGAGAGAGAGAGAGAGAGAGAGAGAGAGAGAACTAGGAGGGTCTTCAAACTCTGTCCGAGGAAGGTTCACACACCAGATGAACAGCTCAAGTGTTTTCAGCGGATAGTCTTATTAGATAATAAGATTCACTGAACTGTAGAAAATGTTTCATGTGTTTGTTTTGCTCCTTTTGTGCTGGTGCCATCTGATCGGTAAGTGTTAAATGTACTTTTATGGCTGGATTTCTTTCCATTATAGAATAATAAAGCTTTTTCTACTCTTCAAATTAAATGATTTACATCTGCTGTGTTCATGTTTCACTTAGTACTAAATGTTAATTTCATGGATTACAAAAGTAAATCCTCTCCATCATTTTCTAAGAAATAATAAAATTAAAAAATATTTTCTTCTGAACGAATAACTAAAAGTCATGGAAAGCCATAGTCAAAATGTATGGGAAACCTAAATAAAATTTAGTGAGCTTGGCTTGTCCCATATTAAAATTGATATAAATTGATATAAATATCCCATATTAAAATTATATAAAAATATATTGAGCAAAATAAATCTTGTACTTTCAAGCTGTAATTAATCATGCAACTTCATATACTCATTTTACCTTTCACCTTTAAACATTACATATTGATTTCATGCTTCCTAAACCAAAAAGAGCCTAAATCTGTGACTAAACCTCTTTGTGTTCATCAGGTGTGTTTGGTGATTCAGTGTCAGTGACAGAGGGAGATTCAATCACTTTACACACTGATCTTATGGAAATACATGAAGATGAAGACATAATGTGAAAATTTGCAGCTGAAAAGATCCTTGTAGCTATAGCAACAAAGGAAAGACTGGTAATGTGTCTACATATTATGTTGCTGATGAGAGACTCAGAGACAAACTGAAGCTGGACGATCAAACTGGATCTCTGACCATCACAAACATCACAACTGAACACTCTGGAGATTATAAACTAGAGATAAGTGGAGCAAAACTGACATCAAAAACGTTCAGTGTTTCTGTCTATAGTGCGTAAAGATGTAATTTGTCCAAATATACACATATTCTTGTTTTATTAAATTAATATTTTAGGTTCAAAACAAGTTATGTTTAAGTTTAACCCACGTCATTTGTGGCATTTGTGTGTGTTGATTTAATTTTTTTTTAATCTAAACTCATCCTTCAAATCAAGGTCACAGTGAGGCACTTACAATGGAAACCAGCAGTAGAGGCATTTTTAGTTCATAATGGGGAGGGGAGAGAGTAAGAGGGAGATTTGTAAAGAGACTGTTGAAAGAAAGATTGCTGAGACATTATCGAAGAGTAAAATGTCAAAGGAATGTAACTAGAAAAGAGGGGTAACATTAGGCAAGAGTTAGAACTTGCAATATTGGAAAAGCTTTGCAGCAATGGAGAGACATTAGAGAGAAAGAAAGTGGATGCTGAGTTTGCTTTGTTACGAGGCTCAGTACGTGAGTAACATTGGTTTTGCTATGTTTCATAGAACTAAGATATGCTGTTGTTTTAATAAAGAAGAAGAGGCACTGGTGAGCCTTCTTGACCAGGCTGGAGGTGTTTGTGGTCAAGGACAGGTCATCCAAGATAGTGGTTCCCATGAGCATGAAGCTGGAGACATGTTTAACAACCATCCTGTTAATGTGAATGGGGTCATGCAGTCCACAATGAGCTCCTTTGTCTCACTGGTGTTGAGTAGCAGGTTGTTGTCTGCAAACCATGCGGCAAGGTGCTGTACCTCTTCCCTGTAGGCAGTCTCATCTTTTTTTCTGATGAGGCCAATCACTGTGGTGTCATCTGCAAACTTGATGATGGAGTTGAAAGGGAGAAGAGGACTGGGCTCAGCACACAGCCCTGTGGTACGCCGGTGTTGAGTGTGATGATGGTGGAGCAGATGTGGCCTGACCTAACATGCTGAGTTCTGTTGGCCAGAAAGTCAATAATCTAGTTGCAGAGGGAGTTGTTAATGTCCAGGTCTCCAAGTTTGTAGTCATCTTTGAGGGAGTGACAGTGTTAAATGCTGAGCTGAAGTAAAAAAACAGCATCTATACATATGTATTGTTATTGTTCAAGTGTGTGAGTACTGACTGCAGCACTGTGCATACTGCATCCTTTTTGCTCCTATTGTTACAGTAGGCAAATTGGTGTAGGTCCAGTGTGGGTGGAAGGCAGTTCTTGAGATGTGCTAGGATCAATCACTCAAAGCACTTCATAACAATAGATGTAAGTGCTATGGAGCGGTAATCATTCAGGCACATTGTGATGGGACAATTTCAACATTACTCAACATCATGGTAATCAACATTATGCCATAAATGCTGTTTATTGAGGTTAACTTGTACTGACATCAGAATATTCCTTTAACTATTTACATATTTAAATGTTATAAATGTCATTTTAGAAATTGACATGACAGAAGCATTCACAGGCTCTAAACGCTACACCGAAAATAAGAATTGTTTCGATTTGTTCACATTTCTCTGCATTATCTAATGTTGTCCAGCTTGCCTCCCTGTTCCTAACATTACCAGGAGCTGATCCGTGCTGGTAACTGAGGAAATAATTCAACTTTGAGCTGTGGATCGCCAAATCGCCTTTCACTATGGATGAAGCGGAGTCCAGCCTGGGTTCGTCACATGTGGTTACCAGCAGCTCATCAGATGCTCCTCTGTAGAATCCACTGTTCTCAAGCTGGTTTCTGCTCACTCCAAGCCATGGCTCACTCAAGGCTAGGGTGTGTGATGCTATTTCATTGAGAAAGCGAAACTACTTTGTTTGGCCTTCCAAAAGAGGACATGACTAGACATCATGTTTATACATGTTTATAATGGGTTTTATGTTTATGTCTCGTAAGCCATTATAATGAATGCATAATGCATTATAACAAAAAAAAACGTATATGTTGTATCATCTCATGAATATTCATAAGAACAGTTTTAATATATTATAATATTGACTTATTTGTTGTTGTGGTGAGTGGGGCGGGGCCGAGAGCCTTGGGAACGGAACGAGGCCGGTGGAGTGATTGGAAATGAGCGACACCTGCTCGACCCACCGGTCTCTAGTCCCACGGAGGAGATGGAAGGATATAAAACAGGAGCGACGACAGTGAAGGGAGAGAGGACCTGGCCTTGGATTTATTTTGTGTTTTGATTTTGTTTGTGCGTGGCAGTCGTCCGTGAGGGGCTGCTGCGCTGTTTTGTGTTTATTTGATTATTAAAGTTTGATTTGATTGTCCGCTGGTTCCCACCTCCTTCTTCCCGAAGATTATGAAGTTTGTACAGCGTTACATTTATTATAGCTTTTAAGATTATATTTCTCATAGTTATAATGTATTATAAGTCCAATTTCTTGCCATTTTTCTGATGCTTCTTTACTTAAAGTGGTCAAAGACCACTTATAAGTAGTAATAATAATAATTTAAATAAAACATTTTCTCAAATAGTCATAATCAGGTATCAGATCAGTTGAATGTGTAATATGACACATATGCTTTGAACAATTTATATTGTAAATATATACAGTTATTATTTTGATGGAAACCTTTAAACAGCTCTGCACTGACTGCAACTACATATCAACTAGCTGTCATTAGAGTATTAGTATGTCTGCTAAATATATGCTAAAACCTTATTTTGATTCTCAACCTCAACTGATTATAAGTGTTTTTGCAAGTATGTTAGCTTATTCTATCATACTAAGATTCGACCATTCTTGATCACACTGATACTCTGATGAAAGTTAGTTGGCAAGTAGTTGCAAAGTTACTTATAGTCGATTGATTAAGGGGACTATCAAAATAAAATGTAACCATATAAAACATTGCTTTTTTTCAGTTGGAGTATTAAGCTCACATCAATTAATTAGCATTACCTCCACAGAAACACTCAAATAACATCAAGATCTAACCAATCACAAGCTGTAGTGAGATACCGTGCAGATCTTAGAACATTGCCAAGATATGATACAGCCCATTATACTGAAAATGAAGTAGATTTAATATGGTGTTCATTGAGTGTTATAAATAATCATACTCATAAACTTATAAACACAAATACGTAAGTATTATGACATATTATAATTTTGTTGATTATTCATGAGTTTATATAACACATTATACATTTTTATAATGCATTATACATTCATTATAATGACTTAAGAATACCTTTATATTTTAACTATTTAACTATTTCATGATAAACAAACTCACAGATTCCAGGCATTATGAGTAAACCAGATGTTTTTTGATGTACCAGATGTACACAGATCTGTTCCTTTCTGATTTTAAGAAAATAGTGTTTATGCATGCTTCAGTTTAAAGCACTTACTTCGTGGCAGACTTGAAGTTACAGAAAACAAATAAATGTATATAACATGTCTACAAATATTTAGCTCAGATCACAAGACACATGATTTTTGAGGTTGTGGTTCAGGTTTTTGTGAGGAGTTTGGCTAATTACAGTACAATACAGCCTCACCCCCAGGGGGCATGGGCATAGTGGATGCCAAGGCGATGGCATCCACTATCTAGTGGGCCAACCTCTGCTTGGAGACAGCCTTCCCCTTTTGCCGACCTCCAAAGCATACCAGGAGCTGCTCTGAGTTTCTAAAGCTTTGGGTGTGGTCCACATATATGCGAATCACTCTTACGGGACACAGCAACATCAAGCCTCTTCCAGGGGCAGTGCTTGCAGGTTCACCACCTGGTCTTGGAAGGGAGTGGTGGGAACCTTGGGCACATATCCATGCCAGGATATATCTCCGGGGGTCTTCTCTGTGAGAAAAACACAAATTCGTAAACAGACTCCACTTCAGAGCATAGGCCTGCCTCATGGAGGGGGCTATAGCCTGAGTGATAGTGTCTACCACCGCCAGTGGCAGATCACTTAGGTCTGCCGTTTCCCATCCAGAAGCCACACGTGGAGGCTCCAAATATCTGGATACAACCAATAGGACCTTTTCCTCGTCCTCCCTGACCTTGCACAGTGTCTGTGTGAGCAGGCTCACTGGGGGAAATGCATACTTGCGTAGAGCCCAAGGACAGCTGTGTTCCAGTGCATCCATGCGCAAGGGGGCCTGGGACAGGGAATAGTACAGCTGGCACTGGGAGGACTCGTGGGAAGCAAACAGGTCTAACGAATTGACTCTAGATCAGCTGGACCATCTGGGGATGGAGTCGGCATTCCCCAGGGAAAGTGAGCTGTCGTGAGAGCTGCACGATTGGGCTCCCCCGGGATGTGGATAGCACGCAGCGACTTGAGCCACTATGGATACCATAGTGCCATTACGCCATTACGACTATGGATACCATATGCCCCAGGAGCCTATGAAAGTGTTTCAGTGGTACCACTGTCCTGCCTCTGAAGGAACTGAAGTTCAGCATTGACTGAGCACACTCGCTTTTGAGACATGCCGTCATACTCAACGAGTCTAACTCCATAACGAGATAAGAGATTCTCTGCACAGGGGAGAGCTTGCTCTTCTCTCAGTTGACCTGAGGCCCCAACTGACTGAGGTGCCAAAGCACCAGGTCCCTGTGAATGCACAACTCCTCTCGGGACCAGGCCATGATGAACCAGTCATAGAGATTGTTGAGGATCCTGATGCCCACTTCCCAGAGTGGGGCAAGGGCGCCCAACGCGACCTTCGTGAAGACATGGGGGGACAGGGATAGCCCGAGGGGGAGGACTTTGTACTGTCATGCCTGACCCTCGAACGCAAACTGCAGGAGGATCGAGACATGAAAGAACGAGTCCTTTGGGTCTTTTTATGGAAATATCAATATTAACTGTGACTATGAAAAAGGTATTCTTCCTGGAACTAAGCTAATATGGGTTTAGAGGGTATTCATTTCATACTCTGAGACAGCGTTGAATGTAAAAACTATAAATTGTATTAAATTTATAAGTTACACGTACATCAAACTGGTAATCTCATAGTGGTATCATGTACTGTAATCTAATGTAGGCTATTTCAGTTATACCTGTTGAACCGTGAGAGATGTATTTGAAATATTAATAAAAATTAGATATTATATAATTTGGTAGAAAAACTGTGTGCAAAGATGAGTAGTGGAGATATTTATTATTCCAAATTTAAAAACTTATTTTAAATTTGCACCACAAACTAAAATTATGTTATAGGGAATACTGAACCGAAATGTAGAATTACATTTTTTTATTAAATTTAAAAATAAAGCTATGTAAACACTTGCATTTTTACTTGCAATTAGACACACAATTGTGGTCTTCATGCTCACATGAACACTTGGGCCAAATACGGGAAATACGTCATAGAAGTAGTCAAGTGCAAAGACCACAAGTACAGAATGGGTATTTGGACAAGGCATTTGCAAACTGAAGCTATGCAGGGTTGAGCCTGGTTGACCAAGACATCCTAATCTTATTTTTGTCCAGAAAAGTCACTCACCCAATGCTGGATGGAGTTGTACAGCTGCAGCTTACGTGATAAATTTTGAGGTTGTGTGGAGGGGTGTGTCTGAACTGAATTAGCTCCCTGATAAAGAGGTTGACTGGCAAAGTATTTTATTATGAAGATGCAAAAATACTAATATTATATGCATTTAAATACAAATTACATTTGATTTTGCCAAAGACTTTAAATGTTATTTCAAATATGTATACATGTATCTGAAATACAGCCCATTTATAGGCAACATAAGACAACATAACTGATTTTACACAAACTAAACAGATTTTTAATACCGTGTATGGAAAACAAACTCCTTATTTTCTTCTGCTGAGGTTTTTGTGAGGAGTTTGGCATATTACAGTGTTTTAGTTCTGACAGTACAGTCTTTCCTGAGAACTTTACAAAAATAAGCATAATACACTTCTAACTTCTGTAGGAAAATCTTAAGATTATAATGCACATTTTTATAATAAATGCATATTGTTGTTTTACCAATAAAAGTCATGTTAAATGAAAAATTCACCCAATTTTAATAAAGTACAGTGAATCTTGGGAACAACAGCACGCTGGTGTTTTCATCAGGGATCTTCCTGTGTAGAACTGTAAAGTTGCTAATACGAAAATTCTTTAATAAATCTGGACAAACTGAAAGAAAACTCAAGCACTCTTTGTACTATTTGAATTAATATTTTTCTCTGTTTCTTAATAAGAAACCAACATGTTGTTTGATTCTGTCTGTTTGTTTGTTTGTATTCTGATAGACCGTATGGCCTCCAAAACATTATGTTTTTAAAACTTCTTGAAACTTTCTGGTCAGGCTTTCTCAAACTTTAATCAATTAGTTGCTAATTTACGGTTTGTCTTTCTGAAGCAATTTTACATAATTAAAAAAAACAATTCAGGCTACATTTTTTTATTATTATTTGAAATTATAAAATTATAGCAAATTAGTTTGAATTTTAATTAGCTGAATTTTGTATCACTGGGATCAGCACTAAAGACAGAAATCTTGGTGTTGTGACACTATTGGTTTCCCAACTTTTCTTTATGTTCTTTTTAAATTAAAGTATCAAAATAATAAAGTTTCTGTGATGTCTCACGGGCAGCTTCAGGTTCAGTCAGATTCATTGGCAGGAGTCATCATCAGGGTCTTTTTCCATCTTCAAGAAAACAGATTTACTGACACACAAACACAAAAATGCTTAATGAGTGCTATCAAGTGTTTCTCTTCACATTGATTAAAAGAAACTATTCCAGAAGAATTTGAATATTTCTACAAAATATAGCTGACAAATAATAATAATTATAATAATAAAGGTTTATTATGACTTCTAATTTTGCATTTGAAAATCTGTATGAATCTTTCCTAAACCGCCTGCACATTTAAAATGCTTAAAGCAGTGGTCAGCAAACATCTATCAAAAACAGCAACAGTTACTCACAATCAGCGTATGTGAGCAGAGCAGTGTGATTTTAACTGGAGCGAGGAGAGGAAGTCAGAGCGTGGTTCTCTTACGAGAGTTCTCTCGTACTGCGTCTTAGCTAAGACGCAACGGGAAAAGTCTCTTTTCACGAAATACTGAAGCAAAAAATTAATTGGAACGTCTAAAAAATTAAATTAATTGAAAAATTAATTAATTAATTTTGAATTATTGTAAAGCGCATTTGCAGCAGCACACAGCCATAGGCGAGACGGCTCGCTCGCTCATTGGCTGCTCTGCGGCAACTGCACAAGCCTATCGAGCGCAGGCCGAAACGGGTGTGGCCTAGCCCTATAAAGGGAGCTAGAAAAGGCTGATTCACCTGATTTTTCATCTCTTCAGCGAAGTTCACACATCGTTGGATCACGAAGAAGCAAGCGCCGTCAGATAGCATCTCAGCGGGATGAGCTATTCCTGAAGCCGCTGGCCAACGCCGCCTTCCACTGCCGTTCCTGCTGCGCGTTCCGGCACCCATATCCTTTCAATTCTATTATATCCAACTGTTCTTTATGCGTGTGTGTGTGTTCGCCCTGCGACACACACTCGTAAAAGAGCTTGCGTCTTTTTTAAGATGCCTTCTTGCGGCTCGTGCAGAACCCCACTCAGCGAGGGAGACCGTTACTTCATCTGTGTCTCCTGCCTGGGTGAAGATCATGCAGCGCTCGCGCTCGCTGACGGCAGAGGCCCTCACTGCGAGCTGTTGCCAATGGTGACTCTGAGGACTCGCTTGGCCTTTTCTCTGAGCCTGCATTCTCCGCTGCGCTGAGGCGCATTAAAAAGCGCCGCTTCCAGCGGATTCCGGAACCGTCTTCAGCTCAACCGAGCTCGCCGGTTCGCCCTGCTTCACCGGCCTCCCCTGCATCGCTTCCCGATGGGCAGCGCCCGCTGTCTGCCGCCGCGTCGTCCGAGGAAGTAGATCTCAGGGCCGCGTCGGGGGAAGAGGACACATGCTCTCTGCTAGCTTCGGGCAGTGAGGGCTGGGCGAGCTCCGGGGATCTCGCGCCTTCTGCTCAGAAGCCCAGCAAACAAGCTGACATCGAGAAGGAGCCGAGGCGAGTGCTCACGCTGGCCGCGACGAGCCTCGGCCTCGAGTGGTCTGCACCAGCGCCCCCCCTCTCGTTCCCGGCTGGATGGTAGTTTCCTTTCGGATGAGCGTACTTCTCAAAGCCCGCCTCATTTCTTCCTGAGCTTCACGAAGAGTTGGCAAAGGCTTGGAACGCTCCATATTCAGCGCAAACTCGTTCGTCTGTCTCACTAGCATTCTCCACACTGGATGATGCTAAAAACAGGAACTACTAGTCACTTCCGCCGGTGGAACAGGCGATAACGACGCACCTTTGCCCGCCCTCTGCTGGATGGCGGACGAAAACGGTGTTGCCATCTAAAGCCTGCCGCATGACGTCATCTCTGCTCGCGCAAATCTTTTCTGCTGCTGGGCAGGCTGCGTCTGCACTACACACGATGGTTGCAGATATTCCAGGTTGATCTCCTCTGTAAACTGGACGAGATGGGACCTGAGGAGTGCTTCGCTACTAAATCCGCTGCACAAGCCATGGGACGAGTTATGGCTTCCGCTACGGTGGCTGAGAGGCATCTAGAGCTGACGCTCTCAGACATGGCAAGCGCTCCGGTTCTGCAGCGAGTCGTGCTAGACCGGCCTCGCAAAGCTCTCAGCCACACCCCCCGCCTGCTGCTGCTTCATCGAATCGCTGGTGTACGAGTTCTGCTGTGGCCGAGCTCTCACCCAAGCACGCCGCTGTTTCAGTTCCAGGAATTGTGACTGTCTCAGCGTTTTCTGCAACGCGCAAGCCTGCATAGTTGCCCGCTTGCCTGCACACAAAAGCCGTTATCACAACAGCGTCAGCAACGCAGCTCGAGACCCCGTTCTCGCTCTACCGGCCTCACCGTAATCCTCTGCCGTGGTCCCCGCGACACGGGCCGACGGCCGGTAGAGCGAGAACGGGGTCTCGAGCTGCGTTGCTGACGCTGTTGTGATAACGGCTACTGGATCTAAGACAGCTGAACAAAGCATTGGCGAAACGCAGTTTCAAAATGCTTACAACCAGGAGACTCCTCGCGCATATTCGCAAAGGAGACTGGTTCATGTCAATAGATCTGAAGGACGCGTATTTTCAAATACAGATAGCGTCACGTCACAGGCGATACTTGAGATTCACCTTCGAGGGCCAGACATACCAGTATACAGTCCTGCCGTTCGGCTAGTCCATGGCTCCTCGTACGTTTACAAGTGCATGGACGCAGCGCTCGCTCCTCTCAGACTCAGAGGCATGCGAGTGCTGAACTATTTGGACGACTGGCTGATTCTGGCTCAATCACGATCAGAGCTCGTGGAACACGGGGCCATTTTACTCGATCACCTTGAGAAACTTGGTCTCAGTGTCAACTGGACGAAGAGTTCGCTGAACCCCAGTCAGACTATACTGTTTTTGGGTATAGCTCTGGACTCACGTTCCATGACGGCGCGGCTGTCGCCACAGCACGCGTTGGGCATTCAGCGCGCAGTGAGCTCTCTCTGCGGCGCGACCTTCTCGCTCAGAGAATTTCAGAAGATGCTAGGTCTCATGGCCTCAGCATCTCCAGTTCTTCGGTGGGGCCTGCTCCGCATGCGCCCCCTGCAGTTCTGGCTGAGAGTGCGAGTACCGCGCGGAGCTTGGATATCCGGTCGGCTGCGTCTCAGGGTCAATCAGAGCTGTGTTACAGCCCTGAAACCCTGGACAGCGAACGACTGGTACCAATCAGGTGTAAGCCTGGGGACTTCCTCGAAAGTGAAGATGGTGTCGACAGACGCCTACACTTCGGGATGGGGAGCGCTGCTCGAGGGCAAACCATCCTTTGGCCTGTGGTCAGAACGGGAAAAGCTCCAACATATCAACTGTCTGGAAATGCTGGCAGTGGAGAACGCGCTGACGCGCTTTTGTCCCCAAATCAAAGGCCACCAGTGCACGTCTTAGTCCGTTCGGACAACATGCTTGTGGTGTCCTACATAAATCGCCATGGCGGTCTCAGGTCCCGAAACCTGTACAGGTTGGCAGAACGCCTCCTGGTTTGGGCTCAGCGCAACTTGCGCTAGCTGAGAGCAGTTCATGTGCCTGGGCTACAGAATCTGGGTCCAGACAGGCTGTCCAGAAACAACATTCCCACGGGCGAATGGTCTCTACACCCTAATGGATTGCATAGTCGATATAAAAAACTGGATGACGAGTAATTTCTTACTGCTAAATTCTGAAAAAACAGAGGTGTTAATTATAGGACCTAAAAACTCTGCTTGTAATAACCTAGAACACTGTCTAAGACTTGATGGTTGCTCTGTCAATTCTTAGTCATCAGTTAGGAACCTAGGTGTGCTATTTGATCGCAATTTTTCCTTAGAAAGCCACGTTTCTAGCATTTGTAAAACTGCATTTTTCCATCTCAAAAATATATCTAAATTACGGCCTATGCTCTCAATGTCAAATGCAGAAATGTTAATCCATGCATTTATGACCTCAAGGTTAGATTATTGTAATGCTTTATTGGGTGGTTGTTCTGCACGCTTAGTAAACAAACTACAGCTAGTCCAAAATGCAGCAGCAAGAGTTCTTACTAGAACCAGGAAGTATGACCATATTAGCCCGGTCCTGTCAACACTGCACTGGCTCCCTATCAAGCATCGCATAGATTTTAAAATATTGCTTATTACTTATAAAGCCCTGAATGGTTTAGCACCTCAGTATTTGAATGAGCTCCTTTTACATTATAATCCTCTACGTCCGCTACGTTCTAAAAACTCGGCAACTAGGCAATTTGATAATACCTAGAATATCAAAATCAACTGCAGGCGGCAGATCCTTTTCCTATTTGGCGCCCAAACTCTGGAATAACCTACCTAACATTGTTCGGGAGGCAGACACACTCTTGCAGTTTAAATCTAGATTAAAGACCCATCTCTTTAACCTGGCATACACATAACATACTAATATGCTTTTATTATCCAAATCCGTTAAAGGATTTTTAGGCTGCATTAATTAGGTAAACCGGAACCGGAAACACTTCCCATAACAACCTATGTACTTGCTACATCATTAGAAGAATGGCATCTAAGCTAATATTTGTCTGTTTCTCTCTTGTTCCGAGGTCACCGTGGCCACCAGATCCAGTCTGTGTCCAGATCAGAGGGTCACTGCAGTCACCCGGATCCAGTACGTATCCAGACCAGATGCTGGATCAGCACCTAGAAAGGACCTCTACATCCCTGAAAGACAGCGGAGACCAGGACAACTAGAGCCCCAGATACAGATCCCCTGTAAAGACCTTGTCTCAGAGGAGCACCAGGACAAGACCACAGGAAACATATTATTCTTCTGCACAATCTGACTTTGCTACAGCCTGGAATTGAACTACTGGTTTCGTCTGGTCAGAGGAGAACTGGCCCCCCAACTGAGCCTGGTTTCTCCCAAGGTTTTTTTCTCCATTCTGTCACCGATGGAGTTTTGGTTCCTTGCTGCTGTCGCCTCTGGCTTGCTTAGTTGGGGACACTTCATCTACAGCGATATCGTTGACTTGATTGCAAATAAATGCACAGACACTATTTAACTGAACAGAGATGACATAACTGAATCCAATGATGAACTGCCTTTAACTATCATTTTTGCATTATTGACACTGTTTTCCTAATGAATGTTGTTCAGTTGCTTTGACGCAATGTATTTTGTTTAAAGCGCTATATAAATAAAGGTGACATTGACATTGACACCCGCAGACAGTCCAGCTGTTGTGGGAGAGATTTGGCAGGGCGGAAGTGGACCTCTTCGCGTCCCACGAAAACGCTCACTGCCCCTTGTTCTTTTCCAAGAACGCAAGCGTGCTGTCACGGAGTTGGCCGTGCTGCCCGCTCTATGCTTTCCCCCCCGTCTCCCTCCTTCCGCAGGTGATAGAACGGGTGAGGTAAACGAGATGCTCAATACTGCTTGTAGCACCACTTTGGAAGAACCAACCATGGTTTCCAGATTTGATGCAGTTAGCAGACACTGCCCCGTGGCCAGTGCCGTTGAGGAGGGATCTCCTCTCACAGGCCTGGGGCTCGATTTGGCACCCTCAACCGGAGTTGTGGTCCCTGCATGTGTGGGCGCTCAACGGTTACCCGCTGATCTCTCAGTGGGAGTGCTAAATACCATCACTCAGGCTAGAGCTCCGTCGACACGATGGCTGTATGCCTCGAAGTGGTCGGTGTTCTCCAGCTGGTGCACAGCTCGGGGATGTTCACCCCTTAGTTGTGAGGTGACGGAGGTTCTCTCCTTCCTACAGGAGCTGTTGGATAAGGGCAGAGCCCCCTCCACGCTCAAAGTTTACGTGGCGGCTATCGCAGCGTTTTCTGAGACAGCGCTCAGTCAGTCAATAGAAAGGAACGATTTGGTCATCCGCTTCCTTAGAGGAGCTAGGAGGCTGAATCCTCCCCGACGTGCTTGGAGTTTGGGCCTAATGACTCAAGGGTCATACTCAAACCTAGGCACGGTTATGTGCCGAAATCCCTCAACACGCCGTTTCAGGCTCAGGTTATTGCCCTGTCTGCCCTGTTGGTGTCAGGAGAGGATGGAGACACGAGTCTTCTTTGCCCCGTTAGGGCTTTAAGAGCTTATGTGTCTCGCTCCGCTGTCTTTAGACAGACTGAGCAGCTGTTTGTCTCGTTCAGTGGACGTTCCAAAGGAATGGTTTCGAGACAGAGCCTATCCAGATTGATAGTTGACGCCATAGCGTTAGATTACGCTTCCAGGGGCCTTCAGTGCCCGCTGGGCGTCAGAGCACACTCCACAAGAGGCGTCGCCTCGTCGTGGGCGTGGTCTACTGGGATCTCCTTGCAGGATATATGTATGGCGGCAGGTTGGGCCTCGCCGTCTACATTTATCAGGTTCTATAACCTGGAGGTTCCCGCCCTGCAAGCAGGGCTGCGGTCGGTATAGTCGAATCAGGGCCCTGATTGGAACTCTGAGATCGCAAGCGTTATGCGCTGCCGACTGTTATATGGGCAGTATTGCGTAAGACCCGCATTAACACATTGGTCAGGACTTGCCTCAACTGTATGATGTCATATTGCCACGTCTACGGACACTGCTAGATATGGGACGGAGGGTCCCCCCCCCCCTCCTGTCCTGGACTCTCTGTGAGTCCCTCTGGTGACCGTGCACTGTAAATCCTGGGCGTTGCTTCCAGGTTTGTTGATGTGTGATCCCTGCGCGCACGGCGCTTTACATGGGGTTCCCGTAGCGTCTTAACTAAGACGCAGTACGAGATAACTCTCATAAGAGAACGTGCTCGGTTACTAACGTAACCTCGGTTTTCTCTAGAAGAGGGAACGAGTACTGCGTTCTCTGCCGTGCATACGATTCACTCTGGTTCGCTTCGGCGATTAAATAAATCAGGTGAGTCAGCCTTTTCGAACTCCCTTTATAGGGCTAGGCCACACCCGTTTCGGGCGGGAAGTGGCATGGAGGGCGCGAAGCGCTCGATAGGCTTGTGCAGTTGCCGCAGAGCAGCCAATGAGCGAGCGAGCTGTCTTGCCTATGGCTGTGTGCTGTTGCAAATGCGCTTTACAATAATTCAAAATTAAGGATAATTTTTTGCTTCAGTATTTCGTGAAAAGAGACTTTTCCTGTAGCGTCTTAGCTAAGACGCAGTACTCGTTCCCTCTTCTAGAGAGAACTGAGGTAACGTCAGTAACCGAGTACGTTTTCACTTGCTCCAAGAGCGCTCCATCACGAGTACAATTCATGCCAACAGACCATAATATAACTGCATATTTAGCAAGAATTCACGTCCTTCTAGATACTGAATATTTTCATCGGTAAACATAATTTAAACAAGTATTACAACACTTATTTATTTTATCTTACAGTGCTAATCTGTATCCGATTTCGAATGAGCAAAAATCTGTAAGAAATACATCGATCTGTAGGTAAAATAAACGGAATTGTGAACCTGGAGCAGCATGATTATTAAACGCTCAGAGTGCGGAGGGGAAATGGTTACACTCCACTCCTAGGGGTGTAAGAACATATCGATACACATATGGCAATATTTTGTTTGAAGATACTGATACTGATACTTTTTTGATGAATTTGGTGGTAATGCAAATGTAATGTTGACCAGCAGCACAAATGTTATAGTCTTCTGAAGCAATACTATACTTTTTGTGAATATTAGATTGAAATTTAAACCTTGATCAAATAATGAAAACAGCGCAGATGAAAAATAACAAACCTCAACTAATATCCCACAAGAATGATATCATTACATTATGTGTGATATAATAGTGTGCCACCATTTTGATTCAGACTGAATTGGCAGAGTGAATAACATCTTAAATTTCAGTTTGTCTATCATTCTTTCAAAGACTTTTTGCATTTTGTGTTGGTTCAGAAGAATACTAGTTATGTATTTTAAGTTCTGAGTGTAACGTTAGTTATATACTTAACTAATATAGATGGAAACAAAATTATCTTTTACATTTCTACTTGCACTTTGTCTTAAATTAATAGTCCACTAAAAAAATTTAATTCTGTCATGGTTTACTCACCCGGATATTGTTCCAAACCCATTTTGAATTAATTTTTTTCTTCTTCAAACAAAAGTATATATGTTGATATTCTTTCATCGTTTTTGTCTATCCATTGGAAGTCTAGGCAGTCTTTATTTTCAAGCTTCAAAAAGTTTTTAGTTTTGACACATAATAAAAAAACCCTTAGTTCAAGATTATCAGTTAATGTGTCATGAATCCGGTCTATGAACTTCTGTTAATTCACCACCAGAGGTCATCGAAGACCCACCCTAGCCCTAGGATTATTCTTTTGTCTTGCCCCCTATATACCTGTTTGCCAGTGTTTGACCCATGCCTGTTATGACCATGTCTCTGTCCAATAAAAGCTTGTATATGGACCACATGTCTCACATCTGTCACTCCGTTAAAGAATACTAGGCCTCACAAGGATCCAGCAGTTTCCAGAGGAAAATTTTTCAGGTATGGACACAACAAGAATATTGTTTGCCCTTAAGCAAGGCCAACAATCACTGGAAAACCATATAATAGATTTTTTTAGCCATCACTGACTATTTGAGATTTTCTGTGATGGCATAATTCAACCCCTTCAGTCTAAGATTAAACGCAAGGGTCCACGTTCATCACTGTCAATTGTCGGACTATGCTTTGTTGTGTGTTGGCTATTCATGTACTGTGGGTGTCGCAGAGGAGGAACGCGACAACGCACTCACTCATGTAATGGCAGCCGCACTATAGCACAAGCACAAAATGGTGGCAACCGCAGAGCTCGATTGCAAAATGGCATCCACAGTGGACCCTCAAGAGTCGGGTCAAGTCACAGTTGATCCTCACAAGTCAGGTAAAGTCGCAGCTGGTCTTCCAGAGTTGAGTCAGGTCACGGTCAATCTTCATGAGTCAAGGCAAGCCACAGCTGCTGATCTAGAGTCTCATCACATCTGAATGTCCAGAGCCTCGCCGTGTTACAGCTGATTTGCCAGAGCCTCACCGCGTCACAGCCGATCTGCCAGATCCTCGCCGCGTGACATCCGATCATCCAGAGTCTTATCTCATCCTGTCTGTTGCACCCAGATATTCAAGGTCAGTCTTTCGGTATCCCAGTCTTGTGTGTCCAGTGTGAATGATACAACGCTGGCATCTGCATGCAGAGCTGGTATTCCCAAACCCACTTACGTTAACCATCCTGTTCCTGAACTGATCCCCCTGTCTGAGGTGCTTCCCATTATAGGGGATTGCTTTTTGGTCTTTTTGGACTGCATACACCACCACAGAACCTCCTGAGGTAGTGGCGCTCGCTGCTGTGTTCCCCGATGCGATGGTTCCCTCTGCAGTTTCTCCAGAGGTGGTGGCACATGCTGCAGAACCTCCTGAAGTGGTGGGGCTCGCTTCAGCTCCTTGCGTGGTGGTGGTGCCCAGCAATTAACCTTTAGCTGGTTATATAGCGGGTGAAGGAATTGTTGTTGAACTCCCCCTGCTCCCGGATGGTACTGCTTTAGAACCTCAAGAGCTGGTCATGGCTCATGATGCGAATCCATCTGCGAATCCATATTGTTAGCTCATTGAAGACCCACACTTGCCCTAGGATTGTTCATGTGTCTTGACCCTATATACCTTGGCCCATGCCTGTTATGACCATGTCTCTTTCCAATAAAATCTTGCATATGGATCCGCACATCTCATGTCTCTGTCAGACATAATGTTTGTGCCTTCTTTAGAAGATTTGAATGAAAACACTATTCATATGGGTAAAAATGTATTTAAGCTTAATATTGATTGCCTAGAATTTCAATGGATTGACAAAATGGTGAGTTTAAAAAAAATTAAGTAGCTATATAGGTGTTAAGACTTCAACCTGATTTGAGTGAAATACACTTTAAAAGTTTAAATTGAGTTTACTCTAATAATAATCATCCATGCCACAATGATGCACTGTTTTCCCAGATTGCATGTTTGATGGCAGATGGAGTTTTCTGACAACAACTTTAATACCTTTTATGGACCCTGACACTGTTATTTACTTGGCAGTATATGGGACAATCACAGGCCTCCTTGATTGCATCCAAAATATCTGAAAATGTGTTCCAAAGATGAACAAAGCTTTTAAGGATTTGGAACAACATGGGGGTAAGTGATTAATGACAACATTTTCATTTTGGGGTGGAGTATCCCTGTAAGGTAATCTGTTTCCTCAAACGGTTTATCTAAAGCCATGTTTCCACCCCTGGAATTTTACCCAGGAACTAGGGACTGGTACTCAATTTGTTTCCACCGCAGGAACCAGGAATTAAATAAAGTTCTGGCTAAAAAATATGCCCCTCAGAAAGTCCCTGCTGGCGAGGTGGTACTTTTTCAAAGTTCCGGAACTTTTGGGGGTGGGACTTGGGTGCTAAACATGCTGATTGGTTGAGTCCACGCAGCATTGTGATTTCAACCACCATTTATTAGGATCATTTTCAAAATATTACTATTATTGTGTCATGAAATTTAATTTAAAAAGTATTTAAGGTGAGAATGTAGTTGTTTTAAACTCAAGTATGCGGTTTATTTATTAAGACAACGCCTATTTAAAAATGTGTTTGGCTGATTTCTGAGACGGTCAGCTCCACGCGATCAGCGGGAGCTCAGTGTTCATGAATCTGCCTAGAGCAGTCTTACCTTGGCTAGACCTTCTAAAATGTGACGCTGGCTCTGATGTCACTTTAGTGGTTAAACATAAAATATAATTCATTTTGGGTAAATCTAACAGGTTATCTTTGGTCTATATTCAATTTATCTATATGTTAAAACATATAGTCAGGAATATACAGAATATACAAAATATACAGTCAGGAAAATTGCAGTAGCCAAGGCGAGCTGACTGATGTTATCAATTACGCTGCTGTTTGCCGAACTACCGGACTTGTGTCGTCGCGGACATCACACTCCCGAGTCGAATGCACAAAGTCCGAACTACCGAGGATGCAAGTCCAAAATTTGCGTACTTTGTATTGAGAAACGTGCTCAGACCTACGTTACCAGACTATTTGCCTAATCTTCCCGGTACTTTAGACCGTGGTGGAAACGTAGAACGCAACAGGTCTGGGAGGAAAAAAGTTCCTGTGGAAACATAGCATAACTTGTCAGGTTTTACAGTGTAGTATCTTACCTGATTACTGAACTGCATCACCATGTCTGTAACATTGTCTGTAAAAAATAACAAACTCAATTAAACAGATACATTAATTTGGTCAATTAAGTATTTTCACATTTTCAATCTTTTCAATCTGTATGTCATACTCACTATGTTGTCCTGCTTGACGTTTGCGATAATAAATCACACCAGCAGCAACAACTGCAGCTACACCAACACATAGGACTACTAATCCTGCTACAGCGGCTGAAGACAGACCTGAATCTGAAACCGTGAAAGACAGATATTATTTTTTGAGTCACTAATCAATTTTAACACCATGTCTACACCAAAACGTTGTCACGTCAAACTCACACTAGACAAAACGATCGTTAAAAAATCCATCCAACCTTCATCTCAGAAGAAGTGCGAGTGCTTGCATCATTACAGGTTCTTCAATACATCACAAATAGAATGTAACATCAGTTTATTGTCTGAGATTTAACATCGAACCGCACCATGCAATGGAATCGCTTCTGATTTAGACACCATGTGACAATTTTGTCTGATGTTTTCTATTTTTATATTTTGGTCATCAGCAGTTAAAATAATTGCCAGAATAATTGCCTATTTTGGTAATAATAGCGTTTGAGGGGAAAATGTTAAATGGTGACAGAAAACACATCTATCGAGTTGAAGAAGAGACCTTTCATATTTATTTTGTCTGAAAATATTTAAGTCTGAAAAGTTAATTCAGGAAAACAACTTGAATCATAGGCCACATATCACATTCTTCCAATCAATGACACCGAAAATATGCAAATAAGGTCATTAAGCCAAGGCAAATTAAGGGCAGTGCGAAACGTGAAAAAAGATAACCCAAGAAAGGGCCCAGGTCCACTTTGTCAAACAGACTACAGTGTAAATATAAACATCTTGATTCAAATTTTTTAGACTGTTTTCTAAAACTGCTCAATGGGAAAGGAAACAAATGTCCAAATGATACTCACTAGGGACAGTGACACAGAAGCTCTTTATGATGCTGATTCTGCTGCTGCCTATCTGTAGATGATAAAGTCCAGAGTCTGTGTTTGTGATGTTTGTGATGGTCAGAGATCCAGTCTGATGATCCAGCTTCAGTCTGTCTCTGAATCTCTCATCACACTGATCATCTCTACAGATCTTACTCTGATCTCCAGTGATTTCAGCAATGAGAATGTCATTAAAATACCACGTCATCACATCATTTGGGCTTTTAGTTTCACCAGGATCTAAAGTGACAGATTCTCCCTCCTTCACTGACTTTCTCTTAATTTCATCTCGTTCAGCAGCAAGAACTTCTGTAACACAAACCAACAGGTGAAATAAAAATCAACTACAAACTAAATCCACAGCATAAAAGAATTGTGGATCTGAAAGATTTTCATGCTCTTTCTTGTCTTTCAGTCTAAAAAGCACAGTTGTCCATATTTTGTGCTTATAAACATACTTTTTTTTTCTTTTATCAACTTCTTTGGAATTTGAATCACTGAACAATCATCGAACAATGATTGGATTTAAAAATACAAAACTTGCTACAGTATATTAAGCAATGGCTCACCATAGACGGTAACACTGAAGATGCCGTCATTGATGTTGCTGACGCTGATGACTTGTTTATGATAAAGTCCAGAGTCTGTGTTTGTGATGTTCCTGATAGTCAGAGATCCAGTCTGATGATCCAGCTTCAGTCTGTCTCTGAATCTCTCATCACTATATTTACACTGAACATCTGTACAGATAAAACTGAGATCTTCTGTGATTTGAGCAATGCGAATGTCATTAAAATACCATCTTATTTCTTCTTGTTGGTTTGTTTTAACATCAGTGTATAGAGTGACTGAATCTCCTTCCATCACTGACACACTCGCAGCATCAACATAACCTGAAGAAATGAACATAACTATAAGCCAAAAAACATTATACAATGTCCTTTTCTACAAATCATAAAGAGACTACACATAGTGGATCAGACACCTACAAGATCAAAGATGACTGTATTTTGCAAGTTTCATCACTAAATAACACTCACCAGTGACATCAACAATAAAGCTCTTTATGATGTTGAATCGGATGGTGGTTATCAGCAGATAATAGAGTCCAGAGTCGGTGGTTCTGGTGTTTGTGATGGTCAGAGATCCAGTCATATGATTCAGTTT
Organism: Carassius carassius; assembly: GCF_963082965.1. Classification (NCBI taxonomy): domain Eukaryota; kingdom Metazoa; phylum Chordata; class Actinopteri; order Cypriniformes; family Cyprinidae; genus Carassius; species Carassius carassius. Next base: position 3,878,723 of record NC_081802.1, read on the forward strand.
CAGTCTGCCTTTGAATCTGACATCCGCATATAAACACTGAACATCTGTACAGATAAAACTGAGATCTCCATTGATTTCAGCGATGCGAACGTCATTAAAGACCCATTTCATCAAATAATTAGTTTTTTTTACTACACCAGGATCTAATGTGACAGATTTTCCCTCCTTCACTGTCTTCATTTTCTGTCGTTGAGGAGCATCTAAACAACAAACCAACAGCTGCTGGAGGATCTTTTTGCTGAAAACGACAAACAAACTACACGACATGAAAGAACTGTGAATATTAAAGAGATCGTATAAGGAACATAATGACTCACAATAGACGGAAACATTGAAGAGCTGAAGAAGACTGCCGCTGCTGCTGTTGATCTGTAGTTTATAAAGTCCAGAGTCTGTGTTTGTGATGTTTGTGATGGTCAGAGATCCAGTCTGATGATCCAGCTTCAGTCTGTCTCTGAATCTCTCAGTTCCATAATTACACTGAACATCTGTACAGGTCTTACTGAGATAATCACTGATTGCAGCGATGTGAATGTCATTAAAATACCATCTAATCTCTTCTTGTTTAATTGTTTCAACATCAGTGTATAGAGTGACTGAATCTCCCTCTGTCACAGACACTGGCACTATTTCTGTATCAACATATGAAAAATAAAGAAATAAACAAGTTATTAATAAAGCCAGCAAATTTAATTTAATTTTCACCACATTAATTTAATACATTTAGTACACATATGTGGTCTTGTTTCATGAATACACTGTGTAAATTGAAAATAAGTTGGAGATTAAAAAATTATTTCAAAGATCCAAATGCACATTATTTTCCCCATATAGTGTTGATATGGCATATAGTAAAAACTGTCAATTTCGTTACCACCCCTTTTTAGGGAAAATGAACTAGATTTCCCATAGATTTACATACAAATTAGAGGCAAAAAGTAACCTCCTTACACAGCCTAGGCTAATTAAAATATCAAGTAGTTGTTGAATTTTGATGCCCCTTATTTCAAAATGTAGGAGAAATACGTATGTAATTTAGTTATGATAATTTCATTTATTCACTATAGGCTAGGCTACTATTTATGTAAATGTATTAATATAAATGTATTACATTATCATTGTCTCATTTTAGTTTTACTTTGGCTCTATTATATTTTTTCCAGTTTATATGAAAAGGTTCAAATAGCATGGATTAAAGTTCATATACAGAGTAAATCTGTTTTACTGAACAAGTTAAAATAAGTTTGAAAAAGTGGGAAGCTTGGTGGTGGTGAGGCTGAAGGCGTGTGACTGTGGTGCTGTAGTTCGTATGTTTAGCTTCCAACTTTGGGCACTTTTATTTAGGCTTTAAAATTCCTCAAAGTTATATTATTTTGTAAAGAGTTTCTTGATGGACAAAAAGTTTCATGAACTATGGTTGAATACATAGGGGAGAGCAGGGGCGAAAGTACCATTTTTCAGAAAAACATCATTTTAAAAGATAATGTTGTAGACAGAGATATATTTCTGCTGTGGTCAGTAACTCATAAGTGTGGTCTATCAATACCAGGTGCTATTTTGTAGAAATGTAGAAAGGCTTCAGTATAATTTCAATTTGAACATAAGTTGCACATTGTTACTTTTGACCCTGTCGGTTGGGACGAAAGTAACACACAGGTGGGTCAAAAGTGACACAACAATATAAGCTAGATTTATTTTCTGTTACTCTTATTTTTTATTAAGTATACCTGACTATGACCTTGTTAATATGTAACTGCAAACATATTCTGTCTTTTATTTTTGCAAAAAAAAAAATTAAATTACATATTTATATTTATATTTTTATTTTAAATTTAAGTTTCATTAAATGTCTCAAAACCCGACTGTACAAACTTTATTTTTTTATTTTTTTATTTCAGTGTATTTTTATAAAACATTTTTTCAACAGAATGAACAATATAATAATTAAATTACATTGGCATAATATAAATTCTAAACAATGTAACAGTAGGCCTATTCATGTTTCCATCCAGTTGTTTTTATACATAAATTCAAAATGTGCATTAAAACATCTGGAAACACTGCAAATTCATAGCTGTAGGTGTAAAAGCTAAGGTATGGCTAAAACCTAAATAGAACTAAGGTAAATGCGAGGTAGGAGCTGCCCAGATGTTCCTCTATGTCCAGAAAAGCTCTCTCATAAACCAGACCACTGTTTGTCTTTCTGACCCTCTCTCAGACATATTCTTTTGGTATAATATGACATAAACATTTTAATAAATGATGCAAGAGACAGAAATTCACAGAATACCATGCACCGGAACAAAATAAATACTTCTTGTCACTGTAGCGGGACCAAAGTAACAACTGTTACTTTTGTCCCGACAGGAACTCCTGGCATTTAAACCTGATTTACTTTTATACTAAAAAACTTTGATAATGCAAACTTTAGGATGTGTTAAAGCACTAAATAACCTGTAGATTGATCCTTACTGTGACACATGAAACAAAAAAAAAAACAACACAACTAATTAAAAAAAATTACCGCTTCAATAATTTACTTTTTGTACTCGAAAATAGTTTTACCGACCTAACTGCGGGAAATGATGAGGAAATCACGTGATATTTCTTGTATTTCTCTGCTCCATCAAGGATTGAATGCTGAATATACCGTCATAGCTGGGAATGCAAATGCAGTAATAGGCTCTGAGAAAATCGCTTTGTTACTTTCGTCCCGCATTACTTTCGCCCCGGTTCTCCCCTAGCTTTTTTTTTTTTTTTTTTTTTTTTGCAATAATCCAAAAGCCTATGGAAAAAATCCTAAGGCATTTTTTTTTGTCGAGGGAACCAGTGTCGTGCTAACATGTGAGGCTTTCAAATTGAGTCATTAGAAGAGTTTGAAAAATGGTCTAAACGACCTAGCCTACGACTCAAATCCTGTGCACCACAGAACCACACACACATTATATTACAATATATAGGCTATGTCACAAATCGTTTTTAACGTGCAAAGCTATAGGCTGTACGATTTGGCATTTTTCATCAGAACATTTGTCTTCTGTGGATTTAATAAATTCCATATGCTTCAAATAGCCATGATGGCTCTTTCTCTTTCCTTTGGTTTTTTTATTATTAGGCTAATATTATTCCTCTTTTTCTTTTTCCAAACTCGTGCCACTTAATTCATTCTTGTGGAACTTTTGCCTGTTTGGAGATTAAATGACCCGTTTTGGACTATATATATCGTCTTGAACTGTGCGCTTCTCCGCTTGTAGGTTGTGCCCCTCTCCCCTAAAGTTGCAAAATGCTGTGAAGTGTTGAGACTGAACCAGTAACGTTCGTTTTTATCGTTTAAGAGAAATTGTAACAAATAAATATCTTACAATGGTCGAGCAAAATACGAGCAATTTAATTTCTTCAGAATAAAGTTAATAGAGGTGATATTAGGCAAAAGAGATGTCTTACCGTGCCCACGAACACACAGCAGCAAAAATATAAAAATAAAGACGTGCTTCATTTTCAGTTTCTGGTGACAGACGATGCAGCTGCAGTGAAGTAAAAACGCTCTGATGCTGGAAATGAAAGTTATCTGAAGACTGTCCAGCCAACAATGACCTGGCAGTCCGCTTCAGCGGCTTGACTTGACAAGGTCGGACCCCCGAGGGCAAACCGACAAGTCTAAAAATACTGTCTGCGTTATCATTTCAGCGTTTGAGGGGGAAATGTCAAATGGTGACAGAAAACACGTATAATAAGGTGAAAAATAGACCTTTCATGTTTATTTTTTAAGTCTGAAAAGTTAATTCATGAAAACAGGAAAAGCAGTCGTTAATCATACACTGTAAAATGGCTGAAATATAATTTTTTTTTTTTTTCCCAGCACTGAGTAAATATTGGACAGAACACATGCTGGGTTAAAGTAAACCATCATGCTGGTTTACACAATTTAACCCAGCAGGATGGGTTGTTAAGAAATCCCAAGGTATAGTCAGGTTTACCATTTATAAGTTTTATTTTTCGTGTTTCTGTGTTGTATTCACGTTGGGTTATTCTCATAATTTTACCTATGCTTAACAAGACAACCATGGATTAATAAATAATGAATAATACAGGTTATTTAGACTATATATATATATATATATATATATATATATATATATATATATATATATATTCTTTTTTTTAATGCCATCTGACATTCACAAATGTGTTAACATTTGTACCAATGACAAACGACATGCAATCACATAAATACAGTTGCAATAAATAAGAAAATTAGTTCTGAATGACAGGTGTTTGACTAACTGTTTAACTATTACATTTTGACATGTTAAACTATTTAAATAAATGACATTGACAATTAAAATTTAAAGATAGAGAATGCAAAATCATTTAAAGATGTCCTAAAATTTATATCAAGTATATAAAGACTCCTAAGTAGATGCGCACTGAGCACTTGGTAGTTGAAGGTATTGTTCACCCAAAAATTAAAATTCTGTCATTATTACTCACCCTCATGTCTTTACAAACCCTGTCTATGGGTTGTCTATGGAAGGATATTCAAGAAAATTTGCAAAGGGAATGGCAAATTGTGACAACCAAACTAATTTTGCATTACTGTTTGCGTTTTCAAGAATTCAAGGTGACTGCCAAATTTTAAATGGAAAAGCAAAGTCCATTTGCAACTGTATTTTCCATGTATTATGAGTAATGAGCCTGTCATATTTAAAAAAAAATACAGCATAAAAGCAGCTTTACAGTATTAAATAGGAAAATATTGTGTAATAATGCAAAAGGACAACAGCAAACACTCAATTTTCAGATAAAGTCAGTTCATCTTTGATTCAGTGATGTCATCATCCAGCTCAGTTCAGTTTTAATAGTATCTGTGTAATCAAGTCGATGAAATCGCTGGAAATGAAGTGTCCCCAACTAAGCAATCCAGAGGCGACAGAGACAAGGAACCAAAACTCCATCAGTGACAGAATGGAGAAAAAACCTTGGGAGAAACCAGGCTCAGTTGGGGGTCCAGTTCTCCTCTGACCAGACGAAACCAGTAGTTCAATTCCAGGCTGCAGCAAAGTCAGATTGCGCAGAAGAATCATCTGTTTCCTGTGGTCTTGCCCTGGTGGTCTTCTGAGACACGGTCTTAACAGGGGATCTGTATCTGGGGCTGTAGTTGTCCTGGTCTCCACTGTCTTTCAGGGATGTACAGGTCCTTTCTAAGTGGCAATCCACCATCTGGTCTGAATACTGACTGGATCCGGGTGGCTACGGTGACCTTGGAATAAGAATAAAACAGACTAATGTTAGCGTAAATGCATCATAAGAACAAGTACATGGGGTGTTATTAATTACCACGTCTGCTTTTTAACTGTGTTGCACATGTAACCTGCCAAAACTCAAATGGAATCCCAATTACTTTATTATCTGAATTTCCAATGACTCACATGGAAACCTGTCAATCCATGTTAGGGGTGGGACCATACTATGGGGTTTGTTTGTATTGGGAGGTGACGTTTTCCAATTGCCATGACAATTGGATGGGGTTTTGTGGACTCTGCTCGGTTAAGTAATTCCACGTTTGTTCTAAACTATAAAATAAAGTATACAAAATACAGATTGTTTTAATAACAGTTATTAAGTTCAATTAACTGTGTGAAGTTCATCATTAAATTTAGTTCATCATGATTATTAGTTACATTCACCTATGAGTAGGTCTACAGAAGCTTAAAAGGCTATACTGACTGGCTGAAAGGTGTGCTTTCAAACTGTGTAATCAATAGGATGTTCCAGTCAGTATAATAAGTGTCATGGTGTCTGGTTTGTATTCCCTGGGTAACCACTAGATGTCCTCCTTTCCCACGGTGTCTGTCACTTCCTGAACCACATTCCCCACCATCTCTGTCTCCTCATTGCACTCAGCTGTCACTGGTCATTAATCATTGCACTCAGCCGATTCCCCATTAGCATTGTCATTTCCCTGTGTATTTATACCCTGTCTGTTTTAGTATGTGTCACGGAGTCCTTGTAGTTATCACACCACTTCTAGCCCTGTTCTTGCCTGTTTGTTTTGTGTTTGTTTATGTTTGATTTGCTACTTTGGTGTTGACCCCTGCCTGGACTGGATTACGATTTGGATTACCCCAATAAAAACTTACTGCATTTGGATCTTCCTGTCTTCTGTTCTTGTGTGGGGATCGTGACAGAAGGACTCCGTCACACACAGATCCAGCGGTATGTCTTTTGATGATTCTTCCCCAGCCACCGAGCGGGAGAGATGGAGTCGGTTTGAGGGAACCCGCCTGGTCGTGTTCCGTGGGACCAGGGGAGGTCGCAGAGGAGTGAGTGGTCGAGAGGAGGTTCAGCATCGCTCTCCACCATGGCCCCCCTTCGACCCAGGGCTCGTGTGGGACGGATCGGAGCCGCCGTCTCACCATGGCAGACGGAGAAGGGAGAGGAAGCGCACGTCTGCCGAGCCAGCACCATTGCCCATGATGGCCGCAAGTCCAGCGTCACTGCACAAGATGGCTGCCAGCCCAGCGCCACGAGGTAAGATGGATGCCAGCCCAGTGCCACAGCACAAGATGGCCACCAACCCAGAGCCACTGCGCAGAATGGCCCCCAGCCCAGCACCACTGCCCATGATGGCCGCAGGTCCAGCGACACTGCACAAGACGGCCGCCAGCCCAGCGCCATGAGGCAAGATGGACGCCAGCCCAGCACCACAGCCCAAAGTGGTCACCAGCCCAGCGCCACGATGCAAAATGGCCGCCAGCCCAGCGCCACTGCCCAAGATGGCCACTGAAACATTTTTGGATTATTTTTCTATCCTGACCAAAATCCTAGAGATTCCCAGGAGTGTTCACGTCACGTCTGCTGATCCAGAGACGGTTCACGTCACGTCTGCTGAGCCAGCGCCACAGTCTAAGATGGCCACCAGTCCAGCACTACTGCACAAGGTGGCCGCCAGCCCAGAGCCACTGCACAGGATGACAGCCACAGCTGACCCTCCAGAGTCGAGTGAGGTTCACATTGACCCTCCAGATTTGAGTCAGGTTCCCGTTGACCCTCCAGAGTCGAGTCAGGTTCCCGTTGACCCTCCAGAGTTGAGTCAGGTTCCAGTTGACCCTCCAGAGTCGAGTCAGGTTCCCGTGGACCCTCCAGAGTCAGGGCTAGTCACCGTTGACCCTCCAGAGTCAGGGCTAGTTACCGTTGACCCTCCAGAGTCAGGGCTAGTCACTGTTGACCCTCCAGAGTCAGGGCTAGTCACCGTTGACCTTCCAGAGTCAGGGCTAGTCACCGTTGACCTTCCAGAGTCAGGGCTAGTCACCGTTGACCCTCCAGAGTCAGGACTAGTTACCGTTGACCTTCCAGAGTCAAGCCAAGTCACTGGTGAAATTCATGAACAAGGTCAAGTCACCATTGATCTTCTTGGGCAAGGTCAAGTCACCAGTGTTCTTCATGGGCAAGGTCAAGTCACCGACTATCTTCATGGGCAAAGGCAAGCCACCATTGAGTTTCATGAACAAATGCAAGTCATTAATGATCTTCATGAACAAATGCAAGTCCCCAATGATCTTCATGAACAAATGCAAGTCACCAATGATCTTAATGAGCAGAGTCAGGCCACCAATGATCTTCATGAGCAAAGTCAAGTCAGCATTGATCTTCTGGAATCCAGTTCCAACACCATGGGATTACCAGAGTCTCTCCACGTCTCTGTGGAACTACCAGAGCCTCTCCACGTTTCTGATGAACTATTAGAGCCTTTCCTCGTCTCGGCTGAACTACCAGAGTCTCTCCTCGCCTCTGCGGAACTTCCAGAGCCTCGTCACGTCTCAGGCGAACTCTCTGAGCGCTCGACTGATCCTGTCGTGGTCACGGAGGCTACCCTTAACTTGTTCATGTTCTCTGTTTCAGACTTGTCTAACCAGACTTGCTCTCCTGTCAATTAGATCCCACTGTGGTGGTCTTCTGCGCCGCCATGGTGGGTTTCTGTCTCGAACACACGGATGTGGTGGTCATCTGCAACGCCCTGTTGGGCTTCTGTCTCGACCACACGGATGTGGTGGTCTTCTGCTCTGCCCTGGTGGGCCTCTGTCTCAACCGCACGGCTGTGGAGGTCTTCTGCGCCACTCTGGTGGGCTTCTGTCTGGACCGCACGGATGTGGTGGTCGTCTGCGCCGCCCTGGTGGGCTTCTGTCTCAACCACACGGATGTGGTGGTCTTCTGCTTCACCCTGGTGGGCCTCTGTCTCAACCGCACGGCTGTGGTGGGCTCCGGTTCCGCCTGTGCCATCCAGGTGGGCCCCAGTTCCACTTGCTCCACCCTGGAATCCTGCCCGGTCGGCACTGTCTTGGGTCCCTGAATGCCCTGACCCACCCTGGTCTCCTGTTGTGTGGTTGTTGTTGTTGTTGTTTTCTCACTTCCTGTCTCTGTTCCCCTCTGTGAGCCTGGCCCTCCGTCCCTCCCCCTGATCCTCCGCCGGTCCACCTCCCTCCTGGGCTCCTTGTTTTTGTGTTTGCACTTCTGGTCTCTGTCTCCCCATTTTACCTGGTCCTCTTGTCCTTGTTTCCCCATTTTACCTGGCCCTCCGTCCCTCCCCCTGAGCCTCCACCAGTCCACCTCCCTCCTGGTCTCTTGTTTTTGTCGGTCACGTCTTGGAGCGTCTGGTAGCCGCTCCGTAGAGAAGGGGTATTGTCACGGTGTCTGGTTTGTGTTCCCTGGGTAACCACTAGATGTCCTCCTTCCCCATGGTGTCTGTCACTTCCTGAACCACATTCACCACGATCTCTGTCTCCTCATTGCACTCAGCTGTCACTGGTCATTAATCATTGCACTCAGCCGATTCCCCATTAGCATTGTCATTTCCCTGTGTATTTATACCCTGTCTGTTTAAGTATGTGTCACGGAGTCCTTGTAGTTAACACTCCACTTCTAGCCCTGTTCTTGGCCGATTGTTTTGTGTCTGTTTACGTTTGTATTGCTACTTTGGTTTTGAGCCCTGCCTGGACTGGATAACGATTTGGATTACCTAATAAAGACTTATTGCATTTGGATCTACCTGTCTTCCGTTCTTGTTTGGATATCGTGACAATCAGTGGCTATATCGAAACACACATGCACAGTCACTGGCACACAGATAAGGGTAAGATCACACTGCATACGTGCACACATACTGTACATTTCTATGACAAGTCACGCAGGTACTGGGTTACTCCGCAGCTTGAAAATAGTCCATATATAAACACTTATAGGTGTACCAAAGTGATTAAGGAAAAGTCAAAAACACTGAGAAAAATTGGTAAACAGTATGAAGTATTGTGATGGGAGGAGCACAAGACAGACACACTTCCTCTAGCCGCCGCATCACTCTCGTTGGCCGTGGCGCTGGCAGGGGATGGACGGCCCGGCATCCTGGCCCGACGGCCGGCAGCTCACGTCTCTGGGGGCGTGGGAGTCCCTCAACGCACCCTTCTTGGACCCACGAGGACACCAGTGTGCATGCACGAGGAAGAGACTGGTCTCCCGAGGAGAGGCGCGTTGGGCTTTTAAACAGCGGCGGTGATGAGGCTCCATTTCCTTCAGGTGTCCCCCATCACACGCCGCCAGCCCTGACTCGTCCAGCGCCCCTCCTCTCACACACCCACTCCAGTCGGGAGCCTGGTGAAGGGCGGCGATTTAGGACGGGGTGCCGGTGACAATCAGGGAGGAGGCAGCTGACTCGTCACATTCCCCCTCCCAAGCGACATCCCCGTCATCAGGGTGCCGCCCACACGGGAGTGCTACCATCCTCAACCAGGCTCCAAACGGTCGGAGTGGGCGGGGATTCCTCTCCGGGCAGTCCTCCCTTTTGCAGCGCACCGGAACAGGGACAGAAAAAAACGGTTTTTAGTGACAGCCTCAACCAACCACAGGGTAAAATGAAAATAACAGAAGTCACTTACCCCTTTCATGGCTGGGAGGCTTACCCAGGATTTCCTCTGTCCCATTCCGGGTTCTCACGAACGTTTGGAAGCGAGAGGGAATGACGTCACCAGATGTTTCCCAACTGCGCTGTCTAGGCTCCGCCTTGCCCGCATTCTCCACCACTGTGACGGGAGGAGCACAAGACAGACAGAGTGGGCGTGTCGTCAGGCCTCGGACCCTTGGACCCTTCCTCCATGAACACTGCCCGACCTACACAAACCCCGCAGCACGACGAGGACACCAGATTCCCTGATTATTTTGGACAGTCTTCCCCTTTGGCCACTTTTATCCCCTGTTTTATTTGATTTCTGTTAATAAAAGCCTCTCCAAGGCCTGACGCCACGCCCACTGTGTCTGTCTTGTGCTCCTCCCGTCACAATATATAAGTATATGAAGTATATAAATTCTGTACATTATGAACACAAAGTTACAAGGTGAAGCCTTAACTATAGCACAAAACTAAATTATATATGTTTAGTTATGTGAGGGTTAACATTATTTGATTATCACAGACAATTATGTATATAAAATGTATAAATAACATGAACTTACCGTTAAACGTCTCGATCCCTGATAGCACACGTACATCTTTTTAGAGTGTTTGCTCATTTGCAATACAGATGATCATTATGTCAAATAGATGTCTATTGGATGTCTTTAAAATGTTGATTTAGAATGTATGATAAACTGACATCTGAAAGATGCTTTCCAGATCAAGAGATCTTTAACAGACATCTTGCAGACGTACGTGTGCTATCTGGGATAAGACTGCACTGAACAAGTTTTTCTCTCACATATGTATCCATCTGCTTTTCTGACAAGAAAAAACGACATTCTGAATTATGTCTACCAAAAAAACTTATTTATCTATGTAAAAAAACTTTATAATCCACACAAGCATCAAATAACCTCACTAAGACGGTCTACGGCACTCGCTGTGCGTGCGTGCGCGCACTTTGAAATGTATCAAAACCAGGGACATTTCCTAGTTCAGTGGTCAAAATATCACTGAAATCTTACTTGTCATTATCTACTAATTTAAAAATGGGGACAGTATGTTTTTTGTTGTTGTTGTTGTTTTTGTTTTTATTGTCGTGGGTTCCATACATTAATATTATAATTATGTTTGAGGATCAAACTTACCCTAATTGTTTATTTTTTTTATACAATTCACCAAAAATCACACTGAAAATTAGTAAAACATCACTAAACACGATTTATAATTAATAAAACATACAATGCTCATTTAAACACGTTTTGGAAACATCTCAAAACAGACTGGTATTATAACAAAATTATGGCTTTACAAAAACATATTAAAATGAAACAATAAGTATGATAACATATGATACATAAAACAACAGATATGTTATTTTCTAACTGTATTTAACATTTTTCACAACTGTGTGTAGGCTATCGATCTCCAGGCCTCACAAGAGCTCCAAATGACTTGCGGTCATAAATTCTCTTTCTCTTTCTGGAAGCCTCTTGAGATGCTGCGTTTGCAATCTCCACTGCCGTCTTCAACCTTGCATGATGACCTTTCACCCAATCATCCAGGTTATCAACCTCATCCTCTTCTAGGTCCTTTTCCCCAAGGACATCCATTGGTAAACGTGCATCTCTTCCGAACATTAGATAGAACGGAGAATAACCAGTGGATGAATGCACATTGCTGTTGTAAGCCATTACCAGCTCTGGAAGGTGAGTCTTCCAATCCTTTTTTTTCTCAGGTGGCAAGGTTCTTAACAAATCATGCATGGTACGGTTGAATCTCTCACATTGAGAGTTCCCCTGTGGATGGTATGGGGTGGTACGGCTTTTTCCTATACCATAGACTTTGCAAAGCTCCTTGATCACGTTGGCCTCAAAACACCTGCCCTGGTCTGAGTGCAAGCGAGCTGGACAGCCGTAATAAACAAACCAGTGCTTAAGCAACGCTTTTGCTGTTGTGTTTGTAGTCTGATTCTTTGTAGGAACAGCAACTGTGAATCTGGTGAACATATCGGTAAGAACAAGCACGTTTTCATACCCTCCAGAAGACTGCTCAAGCTGCGTATAATCCATGGCTAGGACCTCTAATGGAGCTGAAACATTACTGCAGGTCATAGGAGCTCGAAGTCTGGGAAAAACATCTTTGGCTAGTGTACATCTCCTGCACTGCTTGATCCAGCATGGAACATCTGCAGACATTGTAGGCCAGTAATAACTTCTGCTCATCCGAGTAACTGTACTTCTCTCTCCAAAATGACCTCCGTGTTCATGTTGTCCCTCATAAACTTCACGCTGTAAAGGCTCAGGAACAACCATCTGCCAGATCTCCTCTCCATCCCTCGGGTCCAAGATGCGTCTGAACAACACTCCCTGACGCAGCTTAAGATGGTCAAATTCTTTGGCAAGCTTCTTCAGTTTTGGCGCCATATCTCTGTGATCCATTCTACTTGGTCTCTGGTTCTCAGATACGGCTTTATAAATGGGGCCGATCACAGGATCGTTCCTCTGTTGCTTTCTTATCTCACTCCAACTATACCCATTTATTTCTCCTCTTATTGAAGCCTGCACCGCGGCTTTGCCATCAGGTTGCTCTTGGTCGACCCTTTTTCCTGGCCACAAGCATGCTCTCACTTCATCAGCTCCTAGCCGAATAAAATCCTTCCCATCATCATCCTTCTCTGGTTCCTCCTTGGAGGGAATCCTTGACAGGGCATCGACATTCGTGTTGTGTCGGCCAGGTTTGTAGCATACTTCAAAGTCGTACTCAGCCAACTGCGCTACCCAGCGCTGCTCAACTGCGCCAAGATTAGCTGAGTAGAGGTACCTTAGTGGGTTATGGTCAGTAATCACCGTAAACTTTGAATACATAAGATATTCTCTAAATTTTTCAGTGATCGCCCACTTTAATGCAAGCAGTTCCAACTTGAACGCACTATAGTTTTTGTCATTCTTTTCTGAACCCCTTAGCCCTCTGCTTGCATGCCACAACACGCTCAATCCCTTCCTGTTTCTGGCTGAGGACTGCTCCCAGTCCATGAAGACTTCCATCTGTGGTGAGTATAAAGGGTTCACTGAAGTCGGGATATGCCAGGACTGGTGGTGACATCAAACACCCTTTCAACTTATCCAATGCGGACTGACATTCTTGGCTCCAAGTAAACGTTCCTGGGTTCTTGCTTGTCTTTCCTCCACTTACCAGTGCATGCAGTGGTTTGGCAATTTGAGCAAACCTTGGGACAAATCTTCGGTAATAGCTCATAAAACCAAGCACTTGCCTGACCTCTCTCACATTCTTAGGAACTGGCCACATATCCAGGGCTTTAACTTTCTCATCATTCACTTTTATGCCCTCTGCAGAGATCTGGTGTCCTAAAAACTTTACTTCGGGCTTTAGAAGAAAGCACTTGCTTGGCTTTAACTTCAGACCATATTGTCTTAGCCGGTTAAAGACAAGTTCTAACCTCTCACAGTGGCTTTCAAAATCTCTGGAGAAGATAATGACATCATCTAGATAGACAAGAAGAACGTCAAAGGCTAAGTCACCAAGCACCACACCCATAAGGCGCTGAAAAGTGGCCGGAGCGTTGCACAGCCCGAACGGCATCCTGGTCCACTCAAACAGCCCAAATGGAGTGGTAACGGCTGTCTTCTCCTGATCCTTCTCACTCACAGCCACCTGGAAATACCCAGCAGTCAAATCCAGTGTTGAGAACAGCTTGGCGTTCCCCAACGCATCCAAGGACTCGTCCACTCGTGGAAGCGGATATGCATCCTTATACGTTACTTCGTTCAGCTTTCGATAATCACAGCAGAAACGCACACTGCCATCTTTCTTCATAACAATAACTGCAGGTGATGCCCAGGGGCAACTGCTTTCTCTAAGGACTCCCTGGGACACCAGACCCTGGACATGCCTTTTGACCTCTTGGAATATCCGCGGTGGTACTCTACGATGTCGCTGCTTTATTGGTGGCACTTCACCTGTCGGAATATTGTGCACCACAGCCGTGGTGTAGCCATAATCTTGGTCATCCTTGGAGAAAACATCTCTGTGCTTTGATAGTAACTCAGTGAGCCTTTCACATTGTTCTGGTGTGAGTCCGTCATAGTTCACTTCAACAGGAACTGGTAGCGGCGTGAGTGAGTTTTTATCAGCTTGAACTTTGTCTTGCACCAACTCTTTGACATGAAGTACTCCATTATCTTCCTCAAATTCAAGCACGTCCTTTGTGATTACTTCTTTTGGCATAAAAACAGAAGCAACTCTGGATCTGGGAACAAGTCTAACAGCTTTTCCACTCAAGTTCACTACACGCACAGGGACCTTTCCATCCTCAGTTTTAGCAAGAACGTGAGCCACTAAGAGTCCATTTGGCAAACTTGCTCCAGCGACTGGCTCAACTAGCACATGACTGTTCACCCTAGGCGACACTCCACAGCGGCCTTCCAGCACCTTCTCACAGCGGGGAGGAATAGTGACAGCCTGTCTTCCGGCAATCTTGACATACCCAATCCTTCCATCAGACCCTAGATGTCCTGTTTCTTTCTCAACTTTGGCAAGCACTCTCCGGACCTGGGCTTCATCTCGCCTATTATACTTGCCAATCTTCTCCATCCCCTCAGCTGGGATAAACAAGGACTGAACTTCACTGAGTACATTCATCCCGATGATCCCAGACACCCCTTTCATTCCCTTCACATCAGGACTTGTGTCAGTCAGAACGAATATACACTTTCCAGGAAATACCTTTCCCAGACATTCTACATCAGCCTGCAAGCATCCCAAGACAGGAATGTCCAGTCAATTGGCCACTGTAAGCTTAACCCAGCACGCAGAGGATAACTTCAACTTCTTCTCCCCAAAGTGCTGTCTGAAGTGTGACTCGGATATGGTGGACACCTCTGACCCTGTATCTAAGAGGCACTTGGTTTTGACACCTGCTATCTTCACCTCAATGGCCAAGCAATCCCCAAAAGCACTGTCCTTCAGTTTTTTAGCAGTCTCGTCAGCCAACCATTCCGCTGTGTGGCATCTAATCAATGACGGCCCTGGGCCTTTCTGCACTGCACCTCCAATTTCTGTCTCTGTAGCCTCAACTGACTCCACTGTATGCTGTGGTGGAACTGGTCCCCTTCTTAACTTGCCACCTTGTGGACAATAGCGACTGGTATGTCCGGGTTCACCACATGAATAACAAATATAACGTCCTTCACTATCTTTTAAAGGTTGACTCTTTGGACGGCTTTGCTGTGGTTTATTTCTCTCTTTCCCGTAGACTGCTTGATATAGTTCCTCTTGACGAGCAGCTATTTTCTGTATCGCCTCATGCAGTTTCTCCAATGACAGCGCTGAAGTAGCATTCTGTGCTACAGCAGCATTCACTACCCCTCTGGCACGGGTACTGGGCCTGGCATTGCTAGAAGGCTGTGCTTCCTCCTCTTCAGACCAGGTAATTGCTGCTTGCATCAACTCCACGAAACTCAATTCTGGCTCAGCCTTAATTCTGCGCTTCATCTCTCGACGCAAGAAGTCATCTTTTAGGCCTAACACCAGTTGCTCTTTCAGAACATGTTCAGCATCTGCCACTCTAGCTGGCTCTCGGCGCTGAACACGATTAAGTCTCTCCCGAAGGTCATAAGCATAGGAGCGTATTGTTTCTCCTGCATTCTGAGCACGGTCATAGAAGTCTTTCAGCCTTGTACCAATGGGCACTTTATCTCCATAGGTGTCAAGGAGAACGGTAAAGATGTTGTCAACAGACTCCTCTTTCCCATCCATCATGAACTTCACTGTGGCTTTGGCCTCATCCTTTAGGTGCTGTTTCACCAGCTCTACCTGATCCTCAGTGGGCACCCTCATGACTTGAAATGCAGACTTCATCGATGCTACCCATTCTTCAACACTCAGCTCTCCTGGTTTTGACACGCAACCAGTGAAATCAGGGAGCTTCCGGTCTCGAGGGATATAAATGGCAGCCGGGGTCGTTTGTGCAGAGGTTTGGCTCTCAATTACCACCTTTGCTAAGGATAGGGCTTCTCTCTGCTCTGCCCTGGCTTGGTCAAGTGCCCCTGCCTGCTCAGCAAACCTCCTCTGCATCTCGGCCATCTCTCTTTTTAATTACTCCAGCTCAGACATCTTCTTACTTGACAACAGCTACTTATGAGCCTGGAGACGTGCGACTACTTAAATGTGCCTAATTCGATCCTGTTCGTGACGCCACTTTGTAACGGGGTATTTAGCCCGTCGTGTGGGGAAATGGATTATGGCTGCTCTGGAAGTTCGGACAACGAAAGGATCTTGGTCCTCGCTCCCCAAACGTTTTAGCCTCGTTACACGCTAATGTGTGTATGTGATTTCTTACTTTATTGTATGAGAAATCTAAAGATTGACAAGGGTAGGCTTCAGGTACGATAATGTCACACGGTGGCTTCCTGAAGAGAAATTGCATATGCTAGATCACAGTGTGTTATACTCCACCCTCCCCAGATCTAATAAAGTAAGTGAGACTTCCCCACTCCCTAGCAGCTCTCAATGAAAAGATACACTGTAAATAAGTACAAAAAAAACAATTAAACAATTTATTCTTTTAGATTTCTTTTTCTTATGATTGGTTATGTCTTGTCTAAATAAAAAATGAAATAAAAATAATTTACAGCCTTTGTGTTGTCTTTTGAATTCACACCAACACTTTCAACACTGAAATTGTAAAACTCTTTTCGCTTGTGGAATAACGAATCCCTTATAGATCTTCAAATCGAGATAATTTCAAATGTTTCAATTTGTATACCCCCAAATTATAACCTTTTTTTAAAAGATCACCTTCAAACAATCACATTTGAAAACAACAAACAAACATACCATCAAATCTCACCTCTGAATAAGCACTTTTAAACGTGTACTCACAGTTCACCGTTTATCAGTTCAGTCACTGAAAAATAAAAGAAAATACCAGTTCGTAGAATGAAGAATTAGAGTGCGTTGTCTGGACGTGGGGTGCGTTGCAATAAACTGAAGATCCCGTATTGAAGTATGCAAGTTCAAAAATACACTCAACTTTGTCTCAACTGTTTCACAGATAAACTGTCTCAAAAAAAAAGAAAATCAACTTGCAGATGAATCAAACTGAGATGTCACTTGAATGGCAGGGTAACGACAATCTTCACTCTTGAATCAGTGGAAAAGTTATGTTTTTTTTCCATCAAGTGCATACTGCATACTAGCTGCTACCGCGATCTCAATCTCACGTGCTCTGACTCGTGCGGTAAACTCAATTACACATGAACAGTCCCACTTAGCTATTAACTCTACGAAACTTTTCGATCAAAACATGAGAAGTGCAAAAAAAAAATGCAAAAAGACATGTAACAGGTCTCTGGATGGCAAAAATCAAACAGGGTTTGCACGTACTCACAGCTTCCGTGGTCTTCACAATATGTCACTGCTCATTCTCACAGCCAACACATACCACTGGAACGAAACTGTCTTCTGCGAAATCAAACGTGGGTCACTGTTCACACTTTCACTTGGTGCTGTCATCCTTTATTCTACTTAAGCCTCGATAATCTTTAATTGAAACAACTTTATCGAACAAGCTTCACAAACGCGACACTGCACTCTCTTCTGTGTCAGTCACACACTCATAGCACGCGCTCTTCTTCGTCTCCCTCCGCTGCATTCACAGCACGCACAAAAAGTAGACCACTCGCCTAAATAAAAGTCCCCTAAACAAAAATATATATATAATCTCCCTTCAAAATAATATACCCGTTACAGCTACATACCTAGTACATTTAAAACTTTTTTTAATAAAAATATGTTTCTGGAAATCGATCTTTTCTTTCCCTAATCATGGTTAATATTTTGCATTTTAGGCTCATATTGACTACAAAATATGTGCTTTCTGCAAATGTAATTGTGCAAGTGTAATTGATTAGTTTATTGTTTTTATATATCATTCATACCAGAAACTTCAGAGAGTTGTGACGCTGACTTTTAGGAAAGTTTAATAGGACTGTTGTGTGCAAAACAATCTAAAATGTCTTGTCATACAGTACACACAAACATTATTACTTTGTGTGGCGAGTGGGGCGGGGCCGAGGGACGTGGGAACAAGGAGGGAGGCCGGCAATGATTGGGAAATCAGTGGCGCATACGACCCACTGCCGGTCTCAAATCCCACGTAGGAGATGGAAGGATATAAAACTGGAGCGATGACAGTGAAGGACGAGAGAGGACCAGGCCTGGGATTTTAGTTGTGTTTTGATTTTTATTTGAGCGCACCAGTCGTCCGTGAGGGGCTGGTGGCTGTTTGGTGTTTATTTTGTAATTATTAAAGTTTCATATGATTGTCCGCCGGTTCCCGCCTCCTTCTTCCCGATGATTAGGAAAGTTTGATATCATTACACTTTGTTTTAATATGAATATAATGCTGTCTCTTTTGGTAACTGATGGTAATAGAGCTCAGCTCTCATCCACACTTTTCATGGCTACAGTAACGGCTTGCATTTGCGACCAAGTAATCAGCTCGCAGGGCCTTCTGCTGGTGGAAATAGTCGCAATTATACGGGGACAACTCCAGACGAGGACTGGACAAAAACTGGGATTGTCCCTGGAAAATGGGGTCATCTAGTCACCCTATCCTTCACTGACTTCTTTTCATCTCGTTCAGCATTAGGAATTTCTGTAACAAAAACCAACAGCTGCTGTACAATCTTTTTGCTAAAAACAACAAACAAACTACATAGCATGAAAGAACTGCGAATATTAAACTGATTGCATAAAGCCCAGGACACACCAAGCCAACGATCGGCCGATAGCCATCATCAGGACAATGAGCAACGGTCGGGCTAGTTTGTTCCACTCGTCGGCTCTCATCGGGCTCATGTCGGCCCGATTCAGCATGTTGAATCAGTGTCAGGGCCATCGGCGAGAGAGCATGCTCTGATTGGCTGTTAAGCTATGGTTCAGCTAGCGAATCAAAGCACGAGAAGAAAAACGGAAATGGCAAACGACGAAGTCAAGATGGACCACAAAGAAGCCGGCTGTCATTTCATCACATTTCTCATTAAGTGATGTTTCATAAACAAATTTCAGGAGGAGCACGCACAGATAATTAACACCGCCAATTCATCATCAGTAATCACATCCATCTATCCAATCAGTGCAAGAGAGAACCCCTATAAATAATCAAAGCAGTCCTAGCTTTGTTATTCTAGTCTTTCAGCATTCGGTTCGCTCTGTTTGCCATCTTATCACGGTTCCATCCAACTAAGAGATCTATACCGGGGTTTTTTTTCTAGATTTGCTGCAATTTGCCGGCCCCATGATCATTCCTTCCCCACCAAACACGGCCGCCAGGCACCAAGCGATATTTGGACAGCTGCTCTTCTCGACCAGCAACACACTGTGACCAATAGACCGTGCAAAGCCCCGAGCTCCATTGTCGTGCTCAAGACCCGGCTCTCCTTGAGCACTGGATTGCAGCAGCAGCAGGCATTCAACCCAGCCTGGCTTCACCCCAGATCTCACCGCAGCAAAGCCTCACTCACTTCCTGCCATGGCTCAGCCTTTCACCGCGGCTTTTCCAGCTGCAGCGCAGTTTGAGGCTGTCTCCATTAGCTCCACAGACTGTGTGTTGTAAATGAATACATTTTCAGGTGAAGATACTAATTGCAGCTTTCATGGCTAAAGTTTGTTAAATGACGTCATGACGTAATTCTGTCGAATGTCGATGCCATTTTTTAAACCATGAAGCCATCAAAGTTTTCATCCACACTGAATGTCTGAAGGCATTTTTTATGAAGGCATAATTTAAAATTATAAATGGTTGATATTAAAAGTGAAGGGTGTAATTTCTGAGCCTTAACCATCAACAAACAAAATTAGTAACTGCAATTGGTCAGTAAAAAAACACATCCCACATCCCATGGTTGAGCTATCTTTGTTGTTGTTGGGCTTGTCAGGGTGCTTAAACAAACAATGTTTAATAATGACACAAATAAACAAACTGTTACAATTTTGGGAAAATATGCCATCCTGTGATGGCAAAGCTGAATTGAACAATGCTGTTTTATTATGATTTAGAAATCATAATACACTGCCATTCAAAATCTTTGGGGAAAGAAATGATACTTTTATTCATCAATGACACATTCAATTTATAAAAAAGTGAGCAGCACCTTGTATTGTCAACTTTCCCTGTATTAATGAGCCAAAATTTATTTCCTATCAAATCAAATAAATCCAGAAAATCTGAGAATAACATTGTGACTGTTCATCTGATTTGTCATCAGTGGCCAGGCGCCGATGAAGCCCCTACGAAAACAGGAAGTTTGTAATAGTCCCTTCATCACCTGTTCTCCACATGTTCAGTGAGATACAGCTTTGTTCATCTCCCCTGAAAACACTCTCATCTATTTATAACCAACAGTACACTTTCTATCCTCCATAACACATTCCCATCAAAATTACAGAGCAGCAAATCATCCTCAAAATGACCCAGTGATTTCCCAAGCTGACCCTGTGGTTACAAATCATGTCTTTTTAAGACGTGAGATGCAGACTCTGGATTGCAGAGAGGAGTATGATGAGGATTATTTAGTGCCTTTCACCATGGACACAGTATCCTGCTTCAGACCTAGTATGTACCAGTCACATCAGATGCCCCCAGAAAATAAACCTTTTGAAACCATAATACTGAAAAAAGTGAAGGACATCCTGTTTGAAGTTGATATACAGACAATGGCAATGCATATTACCAAAGTTGACTGCATGGTATATTTGATTGTATAAATTATGAATGTTTGGAGATTAAATTACTTTTCTAGGACTGATGAAAGCATTTCTCTTGCAATATGAGGAAAAAGTTTTTTTATGAACTACTACAAAAAATCTACTTTTTAGATTGCTTGCTTGAATAAGCATTGGACAGTTTTACATTAGAGGTACACAGAAAGTACTGTTCTTTATAAGAAAACCCTTAGACCCTCAATGAGGATGATGAATGACGGAGAAGGTATTTATTCACACATTCTAATGTATTCATGTTCTGTCTGTTACACAAAGTTGCTTTAAAGATACTGTTTGCTAACCATTTCAAATTCTCGTGACAACTTCAAACTCTCTTTCAGAGATAAGTAGATCCCCAGGCACAAATTTTCCCTTTGTGCTCCCTCTGCTGTCCCTTGATGTGTCAGAGACATGGGAAAGTTCAGACACTGGAGTAGCCTTGGTCTTGAGCCATCTGGATGCTCCACGTACGATTGCATGCAATGGGAGGATCTTCAGTGCAAATGCTGATATCAAACTACAGGGTAATGGCTTCATAGCATAAACAATTTCTAATGGGTACAGAATTTTAGGACAATAAAGGGTTGCATTTATTAAACCAGTCATCTTTAAAGTCAAGTTATAAAACAATCATAGGTAAAAAATAAGCATTACATTTGCATGCTATAAATGAAATGTCATTCAATTAACACCCAGTGAACATAAAGGTTGTGTTTTAGGTCAGGTGTATATTATGTTACTAATTTCAGGTTTTTTTTTTTTCATTTGCGGGATTTCAGGAGGAAGCAGATGCTCAGGAGGACTTCCTCACAGAGGTTCAGATGTGTTTCCTGTGGGGACGCCCTGGAGTGGAAAAAAATAACTATGAACGTTATTCAAAGTTTCGTAAGTGCTAACAGCTCTGTCCAACAGGCTTGAGCTTACTTACTCATGAAAATGACAGAAGGCATGACCGCTATTCACAGAATATCCACTATTTTTTATTAATTTATTTACAGGTACATTATTATTATTTTTCCTTTTTTCATAGGTTTATAGAGGGGATGGATGTCTGCCACTCTATATAAACTAAACAAATCCTGCAATTTTAACTTTTTTTTTATTTTCAGTGTTATTTTATGATATTTTTGACTTCTATAGTGTGATAGGAAATAACTTTAACTCTGCTAATATTGTTAACTTTGAACTCTGAATAGCCTATGTGTTTAATTGCACATAGGTTGTAATTGGTTAATAAAATCAATGACCAAATAATGGGTAATATTTACTCATTGGTACACATATTTTAAGTAAATTTAAATAATTGCACACCTCAGAACATTCGTCAGCCAATCAGATTCAAGCATTCAATGGCTCCGTAGTATAACTGTATATATTTAACTCTACTATTTCATACTTACATCAATTATAAATAAATTCAGAGTTGGTTTATACTTTGACATTCTTCTGTAGAATTTACTGTGATTAACTGTTTCCAAGTGAAATGTTTGTTTATCTGATTTATTGCCAACCGACTGTTTTGAAAATGTGGTTTATGTACTTTGATACCAGTCACCACATTATAGACAAGAAAATCTTGTGTCAAGTGAATCTCTCATGCCTAATGCCTGAAATCAGCATCTTCAAAAAGCTGGTCAGCAGAAGGAAGCATGAAGTGCTCCAAAATTTATTGATAAACGGGTGCAGTGCTTTGGTGCTTTGATAATCAAATCAAAACTCTTTCAAATTGCAGCTTTTCCTGAAGCATTGGGAACTTTTAATAACTCCCCATACTCCAACTTCTCTCTGATGCTCAGCAATGTAATTTAGTTTAGTATCGTTTAATAGGCCTATAGTAGCCTATAGTTCATTTCAATCGGGTGTTGCGGGTCTGTAGATAGATCTTGTTTACATTAAGAGCCGGGGATGGTGGGGGTTGGACTATAGACAGTGAAGAGAGTTCAGAGTTTGCTGAGAGCAAGAGCACCAAGATGTTTTTCATGTTTTGTATGTACTGGGCTCCTGCCAAAAATTAGTCTCTTTTTGCTCCTCTTCTCACGCTCAATTAAAGTGACAGCACACTTTTGATGGACAAAATAAAATTAGATGCACAGGATAAGCATGTTTAGCATTTAACAAGAATTGTAGCATGTCAGGAAAGAAAACCCTGCTTAAAAATAAAAAAATAAAAAAAAATGTTTAAACATCATTAGGACAATACCAAAATACAACCAGGCCAAATATTTTATGAATCTCAGCATATGAACAGATCTTACAAGAATTTAATTTTTTTTTTTTTTTTTAGAAAAGGGCTTTTATGGACTAAAGGTTAAAGCACATTTTGGGTGATGCAAAAGAAAACAAAAAGGGGAAAATCTATTTAAAAATGGCAAATGGTTTTTGTGATCTGGGGTTTGGCATTAAAGAACATTCTTCTTAAGTATGTCACTGTGTAATAGTCACCTATTTCTGCCTTTATGTACAGCTTTTTGAGGTGATGATAAACATGCTTGGTTGTATGTTTTTTTTTTTCTTCACATGGAAAAAGCTAACTGTTGTATCAGATGCCTGTGGTGTAATCACGGACTATTATATGGACTGTTATTTGTTTTGTTTTGTCCTTGCGTCATTGTTATGTCACGCAATATTGGTTTTAAGGAGAAGTGGAAGTGACGTCAAGGGGACTCTGGAGTTCAAACGGGGAAAGCGGTCTGTGTTTAGCGGGCTCTGTGTAATAGTTGAAAGGAACGTGACTGAGGATCAAGTACGTCACACTAGGGCTTAACCAAACAAAACGCGCTATTTCAAGTGCGCAATCCACTGGGTGGGAGAGGGGAGCTGGCAGGCGCGAGGGGAGGATGGCGGCGACATCAGCAGGACGTGATCGAGGAAATAGTAATCGAATGAAAGCGGGAAATTCAAAAAACATTGGAAATACTGTTTTGGGAGCGGTTGAGCACGACTGCTTCGTGAATGGATCAGACGTAGGTAGGTGGGCGGAAATGGATTACAGTGAAGAGAAAGAAGGAAATGAGGGAATATTGAAGGGAGAGGTTTCAAAAAAGAGAGTCAGTCAGGTAAAAGGGAATAAAAGAATAAGGAATGAAAATGATGAGAATTCGGAAAGTGAGGAAGAAGAACATGAGCGAAATGAGAAGGAAATACATGAGAATTTTATAGTCATAATAAGATTCAATGAAAAAGATCAAGAAAACATGAAGATAATCAACCCGTTTGTATTAACAAAACATCTGGCAAGTAAGATAGGGGAGATCTTATATGCTAAGGTCCTAAATGATGGAAATTTGTTGGTCAATTGTGCAAATGAAGATCAATTTGAGAAAGCAATCAAAGTAAAAGAGATTGGAAAACTGAAAGTGATAAACACACGGAGGGTGGGAGAACAAAATGGTGGAAGATGCAAAGGAGTGATCACAGGGGTACCAATGAATGTAGGAATGGAAGAACTTAAGAGACATCTTAAAGGGGGGGAAATAGTGATTGCACAAAGATTAAAAACTACAAGAGAAGGAGTGAAAAAGGATAGTGAAACGGTATTGATTGAATTTGAGGGGGGAAATATGCCAAAAAAGGTATACCTAGGTTATATGAGCTACCCAGTGAGAATGTATGTACCAAAACCATTGAGGTGTTTTAACTGTCAGAGGTTTGGACACATAGCCAATAACTGTAAAGAGAAGAAGAGATGTGCTAGATGTGGGGGCGAGCATGACTACGGAAAGTGTGGAGCAGGAGTGCAACCAAAATGTTGTAATTGTGGAGGAAGCCATAATGTGGCTTATAGAGGATGTGAGGTGATGAGACAGGAAAATAAAATCCAGAAAATAAGAGTTGAAAGAAGGATCACTTATGCAGAAGCAGCAAGAGTGTCAAGAGTACACAATAATATCACTATAGAACAAGCAGAGTTGGGGGTGGAAGAACAACAACAAAGAACAAGTGACAAGATTTATGTGGATAAAAAGGACTTGGTGACGTTTATTGCAGGAGTGATAAACAGTACAGCTGAAGTTAAATCAAAAAATGATAAAATACAGCTGGTTGTCAAAGCAGCAGTAAATCATTTAGGACTAGTGGGACTGACGTGGGAAGAAGTGAGGGAGAACCTCACCAATCAGTCAAGCCAGGAAGCACCATGTATTGGTTAATATTAATGGTTATCATCTTACAATGGAATGCAAGAAGTTTACTGGCCAATGGTCAGGAATTCAAACATTTCATTAAAGACAGGAAAATAAATCCAGATGTAGTGTGTATCCAGGAAACTTGGTTAAAGCCAAATTTAGAGTTTGTGATTCATGGATTTATAGGGATAAGAAATGACAGAGAAAATGGGGGACGGGGAGGAGGAGGATGTGCTACGTTTATTAAACAAGATGTTCCATATAGGGTACTGGAAAAGGGAGAGGATTTAGAATACATTAAGGTAGTAGTGTGGGAAAGAGGGGAGGAAGTGGTTATAATAAACTACTATAATCCTTGCAAAAGGTTGGAAGTAGATAGGTTATTAAGGATACAAGGAAATAATAGAAACAAAGTAATATGGTGTGCAGATTTTAATGCTCACAGTAAAATATGGGGGGGCTCACATACAGATGTAAATGGAAGGGTAATAGAAGATTTGATGGATGATAAGGAATTGGTGTGTATGAATGACGGAAGAGGAACAAGAATAAACATAACAACAGGAAATGAATCGGCATTGGATATTACATTAGTGTCTAATCCCTTGGCTGGAATAAGTAACTGGCATGTTTGGAGCGATACTACAGTGGGCAGCGATCACTACCCAGTATCATGCTCAGTGGGAGAGCGAGTGGAAATAAGACCAGGTGAAGGAATACCAAAATGGGGTTTTAGAAGAGCAGATTGGGTAAAATTCCAGCAATTAAGTGAGGAATCATTATCAAAGATAGACATTTCTGGCAATATAGATGAAACAAACAAACAAATAACATCAGCAATTATTATGGCAGCAGGTGGATCTATTCCAAGGAGTAAACAAAGGAGGAATAAAAAACTGGTACCATGGTGGACAGAAGAATGTCGTCAAGCTGTTAAAAACAGGAATAGAGCATTTAAACTAGTTAAAAACACCCATAACATGCAGCATTTGATTCTGTATAAAAAGGCACAGGCTAATGTGAGAAGAACAGTGCGTCAAGCTAAAAGGGCAAGTTGGAGGAACTTTTGCAATGAAATAGGAAGAACAACGCCTGTTGGTGAGGTTTGGGGAATGATAAAAAGGATGGGTGGAGTAAGGAGGGAAAGGGAAATTCCAGTTATAATTACTGAGGAAGGTACAGCAATCTCCAATAAGGATAAGGCAGAGGTAATGGCAAAAACATTTGTAAAAATTCACAGTTCAGATAACTTGTCAGAAGTATGCAAAATGAGAAAGGAAAACACAATGAATCAGTATCCTGGTGTGTTAGACTGGAGGGAAAAAACTGATGATACAATTGATGAACCTTTTAGTATGGCAGAGTTGATTAGAGCAATAAATAAAGCTAAACCAACATCTCCAGGAAAAGATCAGATATGCTACGTCATGCTAAAACATCTAGGGAAAGAAGCACTCTTAAAGTTGCTGAACCTTTATAACAGAGTGTGGGAGGAGGGAAGATTACCGAATGCATGGAAAGAAGCAGTAGTTATTCCAATAAGGAAACCAGGCAAGGATCCTTCTAAACCCACAAGTTATAGACCAATAGCATTAACATCAAATGTATGCAAAATTATGGAAAGGATGATAACAGAAAGGTTATCATATATACTAGAAAAAAGTGGAAAACTAGCAAAATATCAAAGTGGGTTTAGGAAAGGGAGGAGTACCATGGATTCGGTTATAAGACTAGAAAATGAAATAAGAAAGGCTCAGGCAAATAAGGAATCAGTCATTACAGTGTTTTTTGATATAGAAAAAGCGTATGACATGATGTGGAAGGAAGGATTGTTGATAAAGTTGCACTTGATGGGTCTAGGTGGAAGAGTTTTTAATTGGATAAAGAATTTTTTGTTTGGAAGAAAAATTGAAGTACGAATAGGGTCAGACATATCAAGTCAGTTCGATGTGGGCAATGGAACACCTCAAGGCAGTGTGATTAGCCCACTACTTTTTATCATCATGATTGATGATGTCTTTACTAAGGTACCAATGGATATAGGGAGGTCACTGTTTGCGGATGATGGGGCGTTGTGGAAAAGGGGAAGGAATATGGAGCATGCAATCAGGAAAGTACAAGGAGCAATTGATGAGGTGGTGGAGTGGGGATATGATTGGGGGTTTAAGTTTTCAATAGAAAAAACTCAAACAGTCTTTTTCACCAAGAAACAAATTAAGGAAGGGATGAAGTTAAATATGTATGGGAAAGAATTAGAAAGGGTTGGAACTTTCAAATTTTTGGGGATTATTTTCGATTCACGGTTAACATGGGTAGATCATATAAAGAAAATAGAAGGAAAATGCAAAAAAGTAATTAATGTAATGAGAT
The DNA here is from genome assembly GCF_963082965.1 of Carassius carassius. Taxonomy (NCBI): domain Eukaryota; kingdom Metazoa; phylum Chordata; class Actinopteri; order Cypriniformes; family Cyprinidae; genus Carassius; species Carassius carassius. Next base: position 3,905,951 of record NC_081802.1, read on the forward strand.
GTTTGACAGGTAGGCAATGGGGAGCTAGTTGTTATGCATTAAAAACAGTATATGTGGCATTGATTAGATCTGTGTTGGATTATGGGAGTGTAGCTTATGGGTCAGCAGCCAAATCTCTATTAAAGAAACTAGATGGGATCCAGGCACAGGCATTAAGAGTGTGTAGTGGTGCTTTTAAAACTTCACCAGTACCTGCACTGCAGGTAGAAATGGGAGAAATGCCGTTAGCAATTAGAAGGAGGCAGCTGATGACAAATTATTGGGCTAATTTGCAGGGTCATAATGAGTTCCACCCCACAAAAATAGTGTTGCAGGAGACCTGGGAGAATGCAAGTTACAAAGGAGAGAATTTTAGTAGAATAGGCAACGAGGTAGCAAGAGAATTTGGAGTATTTTATATGAAGATGAGCCCTACTGTAGTATATCCAATGGTGGCTCCGTGGTTACTTGTTTGGCCTGATATTGACTGGTATTTGTTAGAATTAAAAAGGAAGGATGATGGAAAAGATCAGATAGATTTGGTAAATGCATTTAAGTACCTTATAAATAAAGATTATAAAGAATTTGTACATGTGTATACAGACGGTTCTAAGAAACCTGAGACAGGAGTGACAGGATATGGGGTGGCAATACCTGCTAAAGGAATAGGAATTAATAGAAGAACATCTGATTTTTTAGGAGTATATACAGTGGAAATGGTGGCAGTATTAGTTGCGTTAAGGTGGGTGGAAAAAACAAGTCAAGAAAAGGTTCTGATATGCACCGATTCATCCTCAGTCCTTGAGAGTTTAAGGTCTTTTCACTCTAGCCGTCAAGATGTATTATATGAAGTCCTTCAGTCAGTAACAAGAATAACAAATCAAGGAGGACAGGTACAATTTATGTGGGTTCCAGCACATGTAGGGGTGAAAGGGAATGAGCAGGTGGATGAATTGGCAAAGAGGGCTTTAAAGAAGGGAAATATAGAAATGCAAATTAAAATAAGTAAAGCAGAGGTCAAAAGTATCATCTGGGAAAAAACTAACCAAATTTGGCAAGAAAGGTGGGACAGAGAGGAGAAAGGAAGGCATTTATATCAAATTCAAAAGAGTGTAAAAATAAATAGGTTAGGTGGTGGGCACAGGAGAGAGGAAACTGTAGTGACAAGGTTAAGGCTGGGGCATGGTGCTTTAAACAGATCACTGAAAATGATAGGAAAACACGAGACAGGCTTGTGTGAGTGGTGTCAGGAAGAGGAGTCAGTGGAGCACATAATTATAAGATGCAGGAGGTATGAGGAACAGAGAGTAACAATGAGGAATAATTTGAGGGAAATAGGGGTGCAGGATTTAACATTAAAAGGAGTGTTGAGCATAGGTGATAGAGCACAGGTTAGGATATTGTTAACTTTCTTAAGGGAAACTGGTTTGTTCAATAGGTTATGAAGATAAAATAGGGATATGGGTAAGTGTGTTGGGTAATGAATGAAAGTGTTTTTTTTTTTTTTTTTTTTTTTTTTATGTAGAAACTAGATTGTAAGCCTATTGTCTGATTCACACTCCGGAGCAGAAGGGGGCGGTAATGCACCAAAAGCTGGTTGCCAACCGCCGTTAAAAACAAAGAAGAAGAAGAAGAGAAGGGCTCTGTGTAATAGTTGCAGGAAGAATTCCTCAAAGGGACTAATACCCTATTTTTGTGGATTACGTGACAATTGTTTTCTGGACTACTACATCTTCCCATCGGCTAAACAGACTGAGGCGAGATTGCGTAAGTCCACGGGGATATATTGACTGCGGCTTCTCGCCACGCTTCGCCTTACATTTTTGTTTGGTGTCTTTTTCTTCTCGCGGAGTACATTGTTGTGTCCGTACGGACAATTTATGTTGCTTGAATGAACTTTCGGTCTGCTGGCCAGGACCTTGGGACATTGGGGTGTTGAGGGTTAAATGTGTATGGGTAATTTGATAATGTTTGCTGTGTTGGAGTGCGGCCGTGCCTCCAGCTGTGAAATAAGCGCATATTGCTGCCCGTCTGGGTATCATAATGTAATATATCTCTCAATACACTTGGTTGAACTTGTGTTTCATTGTTTTTTCGTTAATATATAATTAATTCAAGTCTACATACATGTCAATTGTAGTCTGTATATTTTTTCTTTAGTGGTTATTTAACGAAAGTAAGCTGTTACTGGCTTTATTCATATCAGTAGGTAGCAGATCCGCCCGTTACCTTATGTTTTGCGTGCAGTACTTTTTCCTTGCTTTGTTAGTGTAAGGGAAATTGTTACAACTGAAATAACATTTCTAAGAGCATTTACAAAAACAGAACCATAATAAATTTCACCTACTATCCCACTGTTCTTCTTAACTCCCAATCTCAGTGCCAAAGAGATTTCCAAGACTCCATCTTCATTGCAAAAAAAAAAAAAACACTACAAAATTAAAAATCTGAATGTTACAAGTTTGCAACAATTTTTTTATTATTATTTTCGTTATCGCAAGATAAATGACAGATAAAGAAAGGTAAATTAACTTACGTTCACGCACGCACATATAGCACTCATTTAAATAGCTACAGGGAAAACGAAACCGAAAGTAAACTGGACCCGCTCTGACGGATTTTATTTTATTTTTTTTATTTTTTTTGAGAACATTATATAGACAAAGAAGAAAGCAGTTGCATTGTACAACAGATAAACAAAAAGTACAAGGAAAGAGGGGAGGAAAAAGTAGTAATAATAAAATAAATAAATGAATAAATAACAAACCTAAAACAGGGTATATACAAGACAGGGGGTACGACTAATCATATATCACATCAAAAGAAAAGATTAAAAGACTTACAAATTTCTATTGTTTTTAAAGCCTTCTTGTAACACGAGTTAAAGATAATCCCAAAGTAATGCTGCAATTCAGCCAGCAAACCATAAAAAAGTGGTTTCTGACCTTAAAATGTACATTTATGTATATAAAATTTTGTTAATAAAATAAGATTAAATAAAATTATATTTTGTTTTCTAGTAAATGGCCTTTTTTCCCCAATTAACAATTCCAAACAAAACATTTTTTTCAAATAAAAAATCCTTATCAATGTTCTCAGTCACAAATAGGGAAAAGTCTTTCCACCATAATTTAGAGTAATGGTAAAGCCAAAATAAATGCACAATAGTCTCTGGATGCTGTTTGCAAAAAGAACAATTTGTATCAATATCTTTTTCTTATTATTATTTCTTTAAGAATGTATTAACAGGATAATACGAAAAGTAACTTCTCTTGTCTTATTAGAATCAGCCCAATTTTCCTCCAGGAAATATCAAAAACAAGGTATTCCAATAAACTGCGACATTTGGAATTGAAACATTTTCCTTGAGAAATAAAAAACATATTGGTCTATTAGAAGGAGTGGATGAAAAGCAATATTTCCCCACCATTGTAACAGTAGGGTCTAAAAAAGGTAAAACAGAGGGGTAGGGAATATGTTGAAATAGTCTAATAACTCCAGATGGTATGGCTGAGAATACCATAGCAAATTCTTTAGGGGTAATGGGAATGTTAAAACGATTAAGAAATTCCTCATACTTTAATAAAAGGCCATTTGCATTAAATAATTGACTTACAATTAAAATATCTGCCTCAAACCAGCGCTGGAAGAAAACTGATCTGTTTTATAGAATATCTCTGTTATTCCATATAAAGTATTTATTAGGAGAAAAGTTAAGTTTGTATAGAAGAGAACAGGCGTGAAGGACCTGGTTATGGAATTTAGATAATTTAGCTGGTATTTTTTCAACATTATAATTACAAAGCAATAAAAAATTAAATCCACCAAATTTGGAGAAAATATATTGTGGAATAAAGTTCCAGACTGAGGTTGGATTTTTGAAAAAGTGTTTAGCCCAATTAATTTTAAGAGTATTATTTAAAAGTGTAAAAATCTAACATATTGAGACCACCATTTTCATAAGTATTCAAAACAACAGATTTCTTGATTTTTGATTTAATGAAAGCCATTTTTCCACATGAAATTGAATAACATTTTGTCAATACTTTTGAGAATGTTGTTATCAACATGGAGAGATAATAATCTGGAGGTTCCCCTCCCCTTTGGCAAGTAATATTCTTCCCATCAGAGATAAGTCTCTCTGCAGCCATAAATAAAACTATCTATGTGTTTTCTCAATAATTGGGGAAAAATTAAATACACATCTATCATTTTGATTTTTACATATAAAGATACCTAAATAAGAGATCTTAGCTTTAATTTGAATATTATTAATTGTAGAAAGGTTACACTCTTTAATTGAAAGTAGTTCACATTTAGACAAATTTTAAAAAGCCCAGAAGCTCTAGAAAATCTTTCAACAGTGCTGTTGAAAAGTGCTGTTGCAATAGGGACCCAAGAGGCATCTCTTAAAAAAAAGAGCAGTTTCATCTGCTAATTGGCTGATCTTTACGTCTCTTTCTGCAATGAGAATCCCTTTCAACGTACATTTATTAATAAAGTGTTAGAAAAATCTGGGTTGCAAGGAGGAAAAGATAGAGTGAGATAGGGCATCCTTGCCTGATGCCCCTCTGAAGATTAAATCTGGGGGACATACCAAAACTAAATTTCAATGAGCAATTACTATTAGCATAAAGTGTCCTAATGCCATTATAAAACAAAAAAAATCACCAAAACCAAATTTTTGAAGGTAACGAAAAATAAAAGCATGCTCCACCATGTCAATGCCTTGTAGAAGTCTAAAAAAAAAGCTTTACTCTGAAATCAAATCAGAATAGTCAAGGATGTCTAAAATTCATCTGTTATTAGAAATGTGCCTATTTTTTTATAAAACCAGATTGAGATTCATCAATTAAATAGCTCATCACTTTCTGTTATCTTTGGGCAAAGATTTGAGCCAGAATCTTGTAATCAGTGTTAAGTAAACAAATTGGATGCCAGTTTTCAATAAGAAGAGGATCCTTTTGGGGTTTTGGAATCAGAGTAATCCCAACCTGTGTCAAGCTAGGAGGAAGAGAAGTTCTCAGTATGCTCTCTGCATAAACTTTTGCAAGAAATGGAGCTAATCGTCTCGGTTACGTACGTAACCCTCGTTCCCTGATGGAGGGAACGGAGACGTTATGTCGAACGACATATGGGGTCTCACTTGGGAGGCCAATCATCTCTGAATTTAAGAGAAAACACCAATGAAAATTGGCTAGTGGATTAACACACCTGAGCCACTCCCCGTGCCACGGGTATAAATAGGGCGACAGGTGCATCCACTCATTAGGTTTTACGCTGAGGAGCCGAGAACGTGTCCCGGCAACAGCGAACGGTTCAAGGTTGTGGCATGGGGACATAACGTCTCCGTTCCCTCCATCAGGGAACGAGGGTTACGTACGTAACCGAGACGTTCCCTATCTGTCGGTCACTACGAGTTATGTCGAACGACATATGGGGTCCTATGGAAAACGCCACAACCTGAACACCGTCACAACCCTGTGGCGCTGCAATTGTCGACAAGCCCTGGCGTGCCACAAAAGCTACGCTTAAGGTCGTAACCTTCCCAAAGCCCCAGCGCAAATTCACTGACCTTGGTACCGAAGGGGCCAAAGGGTGAGTACATCGCTGCTGGAGAAGGCCATGCTGCTGTTCTGCCCACATAAAGTTAATGGAAGGGATTTCAACCTTCAGAGAAAGATTGCTTCAAATCTTCCCTATTTGTTCTTTCAGCTGGCAAGACAATGGGGAAGCGAGCCTAGGAAAAGGTCGCTACGGAGACCACATCCTACCCGTAGGGAGGTGACATGTGGATATAACGATATGGACTGACCCAGGGGGCAGTACTACATATGGAAGGGGTCTCTGAGGCAGGTCCTACCTTGGAGTAGGGATGGAACGGCTGCCAGAAGAGACTGACAGAACGGGTCTGCCAAGGGAAGACACGGGTTTGCCAAGAGGGAAACCTTACCGTGGAGGAATACACATATGGGATTACCCGTAGGGAACCAAGCCATATGAACACCTAGCCCAGTACAGGGGCTGACCAGAACTCCGGGCATGCTAACGCCAGTACTGGGCCTGGTGACAGACTGCTCTGCCAAGTCTGACTGCCGAGGGTGCTGGAAGATGCTCGACCAGGGTATGCCAACCGGGGAACTCTACTGGGAGAAGAAAGGCGCTCACATCCCCATGTTAGGGGGAATGTTAATGGAAGGGAACTGCTGGGCAAAGTCCTCGACAGTGTCGCCGAACAGGCCTACCTGGGAGATGGGAGCATCGAGAAAGCAGGCCTTGTCCATGTCCCTCATCTCAGCCAGGTTCAGCCAGAGATGCCGCTCCTGGACCACCAGCGTGGACATCGCCTTCCCGAGGGACCGCGCCGTGACCTTCGTCGCCCGTAAGGCGAAGTCAGTCGCCGTGCGCAGCTCCTGCATCAACCCCGGGTCGGTACCACCCTCGTGCATTGCTTTGAGCGCCTTGGCTTGGTGTACCTGCAGTATAGCCATGGCATGCATGGCGGAGGCAGCTTGGCCCACGGCACTGTAAGCCTTGGCAGCGAGCGCGGCCGACAGTTTACAGGCCTTGGACGGGAGACGCGGACGATTCCTCCAAGTGGCGGCGTTTTGTGGGCACAGGTGCACCGCAACCACTCTCTCCACCTGGGGAACATCCACGTACCCCCTGGCTGCCCCGCCATCGAGGGTGGTGAGGATGGAAGAGGAAAGGGGCCGTCCATGACTTCGTCACCTCTTCATGCACCTCCGGGAAGAAAGGCACCGTAGCAGAACGAGGTTGTGAGCCGCGTCCCGCGCCGAGAAACCAATCATCCAGCCGCGAGGGCTCGGGACTGGGCAGTGTAGTCACCTCCAGCCCGATACTCACGGCTGCCCGGGCAAGCATGGCCGACAACTCCAAGTCAGATTCGGCAGCAGCGACAACACCCGAGGGGGGCAGCCCCGCCGAATCCTCATCCTCAGAGGTCGATAACCCATCCCCCGATGCAGCGATCGACATCTGATCTTCGGGCGGCGCACCGAAAGACACGCTGGGACCGCCGTGAGACGGCCCAGCTGAATCAATCGGCAGCTGCACGGGACAGGCACTGCGGGAGGAGTGAGAGGTCCGTGGGGCGTGGCCCGGCGGAGAAGCTCTCACTGTAACCCTCAGATCTCCCAGAGCGCCAGCCGGCGGTCCTCTGCTCGAGTCAGAGAAACCAGGACGGGTGGCGACAGAGGGGTCTGCTGCACTCCCCTTGAGGAGTGAGAGACGCGATCGCAGCGCTGCCATGTTCATACGCCCACAGTAGACGCATGAATCATCCACGAGCGCAACCTCAGCATGTTGGACGCCCAGACACTGCAGACAACGCTCGTGACCGTCCACCGAAGACAGTAAACGACCGCATCCAGAAGGACACGGACGAAACGGCATCTTGAAAAAGACGCGAATCGCCCGTGATTTGCTCTTTTATAAAACTGTCTCTTTTAGCCGAAGCGCCCAGGGGAATCGCCGTCACAGGGACACCGCTGTACCGCGCCGTCACACCGACCAGGAACAGCTTCTTTAAAACAAAGATGAATGGCTTTGTAGTGACTGCTCTCATCGACTACTCGGCTCCGAAGCAAAAATCTAATGAGTGGGTGCACCTGTCGCCCTATTTATACCCGTGGCACGGGGAGTGGCTCAGGTGTGTTAATCCACTAGCCAATTTTCATTGGCGTTTTCTCTTAAATTCAGAGATGATTGGCCTCCCAAGTGAGACCCCATATGTCGTTCGACATAACTCGTAGTGACCGCCAGATAGGGAACTCAAGTTAACTGGGTTTTATACAGATCTTTGATTCTTTTGTGTGGGTTTAAGTAGTGTACTCAAAAATATTTTCACGTGTCCTCCTGATGGTTCAGAGAACTATTCCAAATCACCCCCATGTCATTTCAAAGAATTATATAAAGGGGAAGTAAGTGTGAACGAAATGTGTCAAGCAAGTGTCAAAAAAGCCGGTTCCGTTTAGGGAGGAGTGCACAAAGTCAGCAAGTTTGCTGTGTTGAAAGTATAAATAGGCAGAAGTACAAACAAGGCTTCAACCGCACAAACTGCTTCCACAACGAGAGAAAGCATGTGAAAGGGCCTTTAAAGTGGATAGTTAACCCAAAAAGGAAAATTACACCATGATTTCCTCACCCTCAAGCCATCCTAGGTGTACAGTATATGACATTCTTCTTCCAGACTAATACAATCGGAGTTATATTAAATAATGTCCAGGCTAGTGAATGCTTTATGCATAATGTTGTATTGAAATATAATTTTTTTACGTTTTTACATTTTATTTGTGCAAAAATGAGTCGTGATATGTATTTTGAACAACATTTGCAACAGATTTTTATCACTTAATAAGAAGCACCAAAAATTAAAATTATGTCATGTTATAGGGACTACTGAACAGATATTTAGATGTTGAATTTAAAATAAAAAATAAAGCTATGTAAATAGTTGCATTTTTATAAGTTGTCCCATCAGGTAATGAAAAGTCAGACACACACTTGTGGTCTTCATGCTCACATGAACACTTGGGCCAAATACAGGAAATACGTCATAGAAGTAGTAGGGTGGCCATATGCGCCAGTTATATGGGACACGTCCTGGACAGGATTTTAATATTGCCTAAAACATCCAGAGCAGTTTGACCAATAACATGCAGGTATTGCACATAATCAACCAATCGTGGGGCTGCGTGTGAGAAGGTGAGATCTAGAGGGCATGATGAAAGCGATGCAAATATGCGCACGTGTTTCTTAGTTTGATTGACTTGAAGCGTCGCTGCGCACAAATCCCCCCCCCAAAAAAACTTCTTCGCCACGAAGAAAAAACTTGAAGCAGCAGGGGAGTTGGATGGGACAATGTAGCCTTGTCTGAGAGCTTCCTCCACATACTCCTCCATGGCCTTATGTTCAGGTAACGAGAGGGGATAGATCTTCCCACCAGGCACTGGCTCACTCTGAATCAGATCAATCACACGATCCCAGGGGCAGTAAGGATATATTTGAGGCTGAGTGTGTATGGCGAGAGAGCACTGAAGAAGAAACAGTGCTGTTTCTTTAAAAAGATGTTTGTCGTTTAACACCCTAAATAACACCTCACAGGAACTTCATTTTTTGTTTTTTTTCAATCAACTTCAAATTTGGAACATAACTTTTTTAGACATAAGGCTTTAATTTTATACCAATTTTAGATTAAAACATGTTATGTAAAATATTTAAAATAAATAAAATCATGTAAAATTAAAGTGCATTTTATTTACAGTACATTTAAACTTCAATCACTTTTTTTTATTCTACTTTTGCAATAATCTGCTGATTTTCTTCCTTAAAAGAGACCAACCTCTATCTAAGGCTATATTCCAAAGTGTTCATAAATTACAAAAAAATTAAGTTTGGATAGTGCTCTTTCATGCCTGTTTGAAAAAAATGGGGGGTGAGAGTTAAAGGGTTAAGTTGTATTACTGTTTCCTGTCACATGTTTTTGGTAGTTTTTCTTGTTCAGTCCCTGATTGTTATTTACTCTATCTTTTCCCAGCATTGTTAGTTTCTACCGTGTGTTTCCTGTGTTCATTCTTGGCTCATGTCCTTCTGGCTGTTTTATTCTTATTCGCTGGTGCTCTAATGCTCGATTTTCTCCAAAGCTGTTCTGATGAAGAAACAAACTGTGGATAGATGAGTTTTAATTTCCATGTGAAATATTCCTTTAAGTGTGCTTAAACACCCTTCAGTTGCTTAATTTACCAGTAAAAAGCTTATTTAGCATCCAGTAACAGTTATGAAAATATATAACAAGATAACACATATCTGGCATTTGATTGCTGCGTCTCTCCACTGTGTCTTTCAGTGACAGTTGTTGCAGGTTCAAATCCTGATATTCAGACTTTGATCAAGGACACAATGGTGAAATGTCATGGATCAACCCTGGCAGGATTTGAACCTTTAACAACAAATTTATGACACCACAAACAGACAAAAGCACAAAGCTTAACTTTAATATAAAAGGATTTCTGCTGAAAACAGCTGTTTTTATTAAAGTACAGTGAATCTTGGGAACAACAGCATGCTGGTGTTTTCATCGTGGATCTTCCTATTTCTTTCAGTTTGTCAAGTTTTTTAAAGGTGCTAAAGTTATCTTTAGAATTTTCGTATTAGCAACTTTACAGTTCTATCTGAACTGCAGAACTGTAAAGTTGAAAATTCTAAAGATAACTTTAGCACCTCTAAAAAACTTGACAAACTGAAAGAAAACTCAAGCACTCTTTGTACTATTGGAATTAATATTTTTCTCTGTTTCTTAATAAGAAACCAACATGTTGTTTGATTCTGTCTGTTTTTGTTCTTTTTCTGATAGACTGGATGGCCTTCAAACCTTTAAACATTATGCTTTTAAAACTACTTGAAACTTTCTCACATTTTAATCTATTAGGTTTTTTGTGTTTTTTAGTCTAGGTAAATCTTTATATTGTCTAATGTACCTTCCTCAATCCCAACAGCAGTTGTAAAACAATTGCTCTTACCTTTGAGATTCGGTTATGCGACCAAAGGACCTGGATTCCTCCATGACACCACACCTGCTCAGTTCAGTTGCAGAGAATATGTTATTCATATCTATAAAAATTACTCAGAGACTCTTCTTTTGATAAAGTTTTAACGCATCACCATTTGTAATGGCTTTGCTTTATTAATAGACAATAACTCATAAGCAATCAAAAATATGAAAATAACAGCGAGGAAGTCTTCACCACAGGGTACGTCCCCAAACTCAATACTCTTGGGCCTTTTATATCTCTCGCATACAATCTACATATAAACCTCCCCCCTGCATCACTCCTTATTTGGTAATCACATGTATTCATACACACACACATGACTTTCATCACCGTCTAGACAGTGTCAAAAGTTCAAGTTGGAATAATTGCAAGGGTGGTAAACCACACATTTCTGGTACAAAAATCATCTATAGCATCTTGCAAGCATAGCTGTTGGCCTGCACTGTGTTAACCACACAGGCCACACCTACATGTTAGTATAGCAAAACAGCACAGCTAGTTAGATGTTCCATTTTGCAACCTTGTTGAAAAATGCATCACCTTCCTTTTTCCATCTTCTGCACAGTATAGCACATAACAACTTCAAACAACAACAACAACAACAACAACAAAACATAGCTATGGAGGTATACTAGGTGTGAACAAAAACATACATTTGAAACTCTTATCTTCTTTTTTGCTGGAGCTTTAATTTGTAATGATTCTAATCATTACAAATTAAAGCTCCAGCAAAAAAGAAGTAATCTGTTAATGATTGAAGCTCCAGACTGATCCTGTTATAGTCAGACATCTCTTTTATCAGTTTCATTATTCTTTTATTCAATGTTTCCTGTTTCTGCATCAATTTTATTACAGTTCTCAATTTAAAGTCCATATGATGCTGATGTTCCAATTTTCTTCTTTGTTTGGCGACACTTCTCCACTTTTGCTTGCTTTTTGGTTTTTCTGATTTCTTCCACTTGTAGCCCTTGAATGATGAGATCACCAAAGCCAACATTTATTTTACCTCCTTCACAATTCTAAAAAAAAAAAAAAAAAAAAAAAAAAATCAGGCAATTTTTATTTTATTAATAATGAACTGAATTATAGCAAATTAGTTTGAATTTTTAATTAGCTGAATTTTGTATCACTGGTATCAGTACTGAAGACTGAAATCTTGGTATTGTGACACTATTGGTTTCCCAGCTTTTCTTTATGTTCCCTTTAAATGAAAGCATCAACATAATAAAGTTTCTGTGATGTCTCACGTGCAGCTCCAGGTTCAGTCAGATTCATTGGCAGGAGTCATCATCAGGGTCTTTTTCCATCTTCAAGGAAACAGATTCACATAAATTAAATTCACATTTGCTAATCTGTATGAATCTTTCCTAAACAGCCTGCACATTTAAAATGCTTAAAGCAGTGGCCGACAGTTACTCACAATCAGTGTATGTGAGCAGAGCAGTGTGATTTTAACTGGAGCGACGAGAGGATATTTTAAAAGTCAGAGCGTGGTTTTCACTTGCTCCAAGTGCGCTCCATCACAATTCTCAGCATATTTTAAACATCTTTATATTCACTTGGTATCATTTAAACTTTTAGCTGAGATCAGCAGAAATGACTGAATAGTTGAACATTTGAGTTGTCTTGAATGGATAGTCCACTATAAAATTTAAATTATGTCATGGTTTACTCAACCGCATATTGTTCCAAACCCATTTTTAATTAATTTGATTAATCTTCAAACAAAAGTATATATTTTTGATATTCCTTCATCGTTTTTGTCTATCCATTGGAAGTCGAAGCAGTCTTTATTTTCAAGCTTCAAAAAGTTTTTAGTATAGACACATAATAAAACAACCTTGGTTCAAGCTTCTCAGTTAATGTGTCACAAATCTGGTCTATGAACTTTCGTTAATTCACCATCAGAGATCATCATCAACCACACAGACTCTCACACCACACAGTATACCCTGGACTACATTTCCCAGCCGCCATTTCAATAATCACACCATACACCAGAGACCAATTACAGACACACAGCTACAATCAATCAGATCAGACACACTTTATAAGCATTAGACTTCCTCTCTCATACTGCCGAGTATTGTTCTGTGTACATCTCTTTTCTAATGATAGCTGCGATACATAAGCCTTTCCGAGTTTGTTCTCTCAGTCTTGTTTTTGTTTCTAAATTTCCATAGTCTTATCTTAGTTTCTAGTTTTCAAAGTTATATATGGATACTGGATTACACCTCTTGCTTAGCCATCTGGATACTTGCCCTAGGATTATTCTTATGTCTTGCCCCCTATATACCTGTTTTCCAGTGTTTGACCCATGCCTGTTATGACCACGTCTCTGTCCAATAAAAGCTTTCATATGGATCCGCTCATCTCACGTCTCTGTCACTGCGTTACATGAGGTTTGTGTCTTCTTTAGAAGACTTAAACGAAACCACTTTATGGATAAACTTGTGTTTAAGCTTAATATTGATTGGCTGGACTTTCAATGGATTGACAAAATGATGAGGCCTTATATCACAAGGCCTTGCTGCATCCTGGGGCATCAGCTGTCATTTCACGCAAAAACGAGCACGTATTGTGAAGCGCCACTTTGATGAAATCGCTGAGGACGAGCGTCTCACAGACCCCGAGAAAATGTTCAAAGTTGGTGTTTTTTACCCGTGCATTGACACAGCTGTTTCCCAGCTCAAACAACGTTTCAAAAGCTTGAATACAATAGTGAAACGATTCCGCTTCTTACGTCCAAGTGAACTCGTACATGCAACTGATGATGAGTTGCGTGCTTGTGCCGAAACATTTGCAGTGATTTACAACAATTATATTTCCTCCGAATTTCCATCACACTTGCTTTCGTTTCGAAGTGCCCTACGTTCTGAGATAAAAAAAAAAACTTGAAATGGGTTCAATTAAAGATCTGGCTGAGCTGCTGATTCTGAAGCATACATCTATTCTACCAAGTGTCACGGATGTGGCTAAAGCTCTGAAGCTTTTTTTAACCGTCCCCGTCACAGTGGCAAGTGGCGAGAGATCTTTTTCTAAACTAAAACTAATAAAAACCTCCATGAGAAGCACAATGAGCCAGGACAGACTTTCTGAACTTGCGATACTCAGCATTAAAAGCCAGCACGCGCGTCAGATGGACATAACAGACATTGTCAAGGACTTTGCGCAAAAAAATGCTAGGAGAAAGGGGCGCTTTGGAGGATTTTAAAGGTAATATATATTACCTTTATTGAATGTTAAACGTCATGAATCTTTGTTGTATACTGCAGAAAAAATATTTTGACGTCATGTGCTCCCTTGCATTTTAACAAGTTAATGTAATTGCTGTTTTATTGTTGGTGTTTCTTTTATTCTTTTTTTTTTTTTAAAGTTCTTAATAAATAAATACGAAATAATTACATACTATTAAATTCCACAGTCCTAATTCACGATTTTGAATGAAAAGGTGAATCCCCCATCTAATTATGCGGTGAGGGGCCCCTCCTCCACTCTTGCGGGTGGGCCAACGCAGTTTGCGCTACGCCACTGCTCTGACCCTCCATAGACAGCAGCACAACTGAAATGTTCCCAGACCCAGAAACAATAGTAAGGACATTGTAACAATTGTATGTGACATCAGTGGTTCAATCTAAATTGAACAAAGCTACAAGAATTCTTTTTGTACACAAAAGAAACAAAAATGACAACTTTATTCAACCATTCTTATTCTCCAAATCACACCTTCCACCATTATCAAGAGTACCTCTGCATGTAATCAGCGCATGCGAGCTGATGTAGAACACACATGCGCTAAGCCTTGTTTACATGCAGAGGAACACACTTGCATGCATTGTGATACTCTATAATGGCAGTCTAGGGTGACGGGAAGGAGAAGAATTGATAATTAAAGTGAACCTTTTTGCTTTCTTTGCACAAAAAACTAATTCTCATGGAGTGTTCCTCCCAACGTTTCTAGACCTGGTAACATTACAGTTGCCTTGCTGTCTAGGGAGGGTCAGAGAGCTCTCAGAATTCATTGAAAGTATCTTAATTCATCTTCTGAAGATGAACGACGGTCTTACATGGGGTGAGTAATTAATGACAGAATATTCCTGTTTGGGTGAACCTTCAATACAAATTAAATTCAAGCTCTAAAACATTCAGCTTATTCCTGCTGATAAACATCTCTGGAAGTTATGATGTGAAACAAAGTACTACAGGGCACATACTTTATTGAATAAATACTTTCCTGATCTTTCACACCTTTATTGTCATTTATGAAAATATAAATATGATGTCCGCTTTGTTGAAATATGATGATATTTGGTGCCATACACTAACAAACCTTTTTACAGCATTTATAAAAACGGAGGTACAGGAGGTATCATCAGGTACAGAAGGCAGTTGTCACCATCTTTGCTGTTAAGGAGGAAGAGGGAACATTGTCTTCGAACCCACTGGATGTTTTGGTTGTATTTGAAGATAATGTCTGCCAAAGTCTGGGGTCAGTGTAATGGTGTTTTTTTTTTTTTTTTTTTTTTTTTTTTTTGAATGGAAGTATTCCCATAGTTACAGGATTCAAACTACTTAAAGTTGAGAAAACACTCCTGTTCTGTCATGATTTCTTTGTACCAGTGTTTTTGCTTAGTCTTATGTAACTTTATTGCTTTGAGTTTGATGAACTTAAACCATTTAAGGCAATCGGTTTCCTCAAACCATTTAAATAGCTATATAGCTGTTAAGATTTGGTTTGAATTCAGGTAGTTTGAATTAGTTACCTGAATTCAAACCGACTTGAGTGAAATAAACTTAAATGTTTAAGTTGAGTTTACTCTAATAATAATCAGTAGAATGAAAACAGTACATTCTTGTGGCACGGATGATACAAAAAAATATACAGTTATATGGAGAGACAAAGAGGAGACTGTTGAATAAACCTGTTATTTTAGTTCCCTTTCGAAAGCTTCAATCGATGCTGCACTGCTCAGCGCATTGGGAAATGTCTTATTCATGACCAGCTGTGAATAATGTGTGTAACACGTCGATAGAATTGACCCGGTGTTAATATTGCCTCGGTTGATGACATCATCGGGGCGCGTGCCGGCAACACGGGGCTATAAATAGATACGCCACAGGTGCATCAACAGGTCTTTTGTCTTCAGATCATTCTGTGCATGTGTGCATCAGGAGGATTCTTCTCGTCGGCTACAGCTCTTCGTAGGATGAGTCAACGGAATGGTAAGTGTTGTGTTCCTCCATGCTCTTGTCCTATTTATGAGCTGGATACACATGTTTACTGTTTTGTTTGTTTGGGGGAAGAGCATGCGGTTCTGGCTTTAGAGACGGGCGAGTGCGAGCATTGTGTACTGCTCTCGGTGAAGATGCTTCGTGCTCGTCTGAACTATTTTCCGACTGCACCCACCTTTTCATTGGAGGGCTCTCGTGCAGATTTGCATGACGAATGAGCGACGGGCTCGTCCCTTTTGCTTGCGGGGTCACCGGATCCGCGCATCCTCTCTCGTGATCTCGAAGCGCGCTCCGGTGCTTCTTCGGTTCACGAGGAGGATTATATATCTCTTGGGTCTTCGGACCATGAGCAGCCCGTACAGTACTCAGCACACTGGTTCAGTAGTCAGCACACTAGTAAGGGAGTAAGCACACTAGTTCAGTACTCAGCACACTAGTTCAGTAATCAGCACACTAGTTCAGTACTCAGCACACTAGTTCAGTACTCAGCACACTAGTAAGGGAGTCAGCACACTAGTTAAGTACTCAGCACACTAGTTCAGTACTCAGCACACTAGTAATGGAGGGACTCATCGGGAGGGGCCATTGGCACCGTATTACACGGTGCCCGTCTCTCCTCAGTACCCTCAGTAAACCTTTCTGCCAACCCTGCCGGTGTTTCAGGGCACAGCGATCTCCAGCGAGCACTTATCTCAGTTACCTCCTGGAAACTAGCGGTGCTAAGAGGCTCGCTACCTCTACGGAGGTCTCTAGAGCAGTTATTACGGTCGTCCCCTGTCGTTCCGCTGCTTCAGGGCACTGAGCTAGTGGCTCTGGGCACACGAGGAAGCAGTCGCTGAGCTTCGTCGAGACATGGATTTGTCTCAAGGGGAGGGGCCATTGACACCATATTACACGGTGCCCGTCTATCCTCAGTGCCCTCAGGAGACCATTCTGCCAACCCCGCCGGTGTTTCAGGGCCCAACGATCTACAGCGAGCGCTTCTCTCAGTTACCACCTGGAAAATAGCGGTGCTAAGAGGCTCACTACCTCTACAGAGGTCTCTAGAGCAGCTCGTACGGTCTTCCCCTCCCGGTCCGCCGATTCAGGGCACCGAGCTAGTGGCTCTAGGCACACAAGGAAGCGTTCGCCCCTTCCCGTTACCCTCACAAAACCCCTCCATCCCTGCCACTTCTTGTGCAGCGGGGAGCGGTGGTTTTCCATTAAGATATTAGATGTTCCCGTGTTTTCTGCCGTCGTTCAGCATGCGGAACATCTAACATCCCCTTAAAATGAAGTGTTAAAATTGGTACCGCTCTCAGAGAGTCTGGCAGCGTGGAACTTCTGGCGGGCATTTCTGCGGGGGTATTGAGCACAGTACGGAAAGGACACAGGATCTAATTTATTCGTCAGCCTCCACGTTTCAACGGCGTGGTCTCCACTTCCGTGAAACCGGAGCTGATCCAGGTACTGCATCACCATGTCTGTAACATAGTCTGTAAACAACAACAAAGTCAATTAAACTCATACATTACTTTGGTAAATTAAATATTTTTAATCATGTTAAAACCATCTGTATGTCATACTAA
Source organism: Carassius carassius (assembly GCF_963082965.1). Classification (NCBI taxonomy): domain Eukaryota; kingdom Metazoa; phylum Chordata; class Actinopteri; order Cypriniformes; family Cyprinidae; genus Carassius; species Carassius carassius. The sequence goes on from NC_081802.1 coordinate 3,923,304, forward strand.
CTTTGTTGTCCTGCTTGACGTTTGCGATAATAAATCACACCAGCAGCAACAACTGCAGCTACACCAACACATAGGACTACTAATCCTGCTACAGCGGCTGAAGACAGACCTGAATCTGAAACCGACAGACAGTAATTATTATTTTTTGAGTCAGTAATCAATTTTAACACTGTGTCTACACCAAATCATTGTCATGTCAAACTCATGATCATTGCAAATCCAACCGACCTTCTGGTGTGTTCAAGTCATGCCAGATACATCGTATTTACGAGTTAAATGCACATAAACGCCACCACAAAGTCATAATTACGAGTGGGAAACTTTCTGAGTAGGGAGCATGTCAACGAGAAACATGGCGGAATCGACGGATGCAGCATCTGTTGTTGATGGTAAATTTGTGTTGAAATCAATATTTTAGTTGTTGTAAATTGGTTACGTTTTTGTTATGCAGCTAGTTAATGAAATTATTAAATCATTAATGAAATTATTAAATCATTTTTGAACCTATAGGTGAAAAATCTTTTGATTTACCAAATATAAAATAAAATGCAGAACTCACCTGATGCAAATTCTTTGCTGTTCATTTTCTATAAGCAATATAAGTTGATAAACCCTGTTGTATCTTATTTTGAGTTATTAAAAGGAGGTACTCCGCCCTCTTGTTCCGACCAAAGTGACTTGAACGCACACAACGTCACAATTACAATTTGTCAACTAGTAAGTACGAATGCCCAAGGAGGATTTTAACACAGCATTCAATGGACAGAATCATTGATTGAGATTAGATCTATTGTCTTTAGTAGCGTTGTGTCGATCGCTTCCGGTTTAGACACCAATTTTGTCTGATGTTTTCTCTTTTTCTATTTTGGTCATCAGCAGCTAAAACAGCGTCAGAACACTGTAAGCTCAGCACCGAATAATTGTCATTTCAGCATTTGAGGGGGAAAATGTTAAATGGTAACAGAAAACATGTCTATTGAGGTGAATAAGAGACCTTTTATACTTATTTTTAAAGTCTGGAAAAGAACTTGAAAAGTAGTTTGCAATCATAGGCCGCATGTCACATTCTTCCAATCATTGACACCGCAAAAATGCAAACAAGGTCATTAAGCCAAGGCAAATTAAGAGTAGTTCGAAATGTGAATCAAGACAACCCAAGAATGTGTTTTCACAGGGTTTAGTTTAAACTATTTCAAGAGTGGAGGGTCCAAGTCAACTTTGTCAAACAGACTACAGTGAAAACATTTACATTTAATCATTTAGCAGACGCTTTTATCCAAAGCGACTTACAAATGAGAACAATAGAAGCAGTCAGGTCAACAAGAGAACAACAACAGTATACAAGTGCCATGACAAGTCTCAGTTAGTCTAGTATAGAACGCATAGCCAGGTTTTTTTTTTTTTTATAAATGAAAAGACAAGAAAAGGAAAAGTGCTTGTGTTAGTTGGTTAAGTGCAGGTGAAAAAGATGAGTCTTTAGATGTTTCTTGAACATTTGTAAAGACTCAGCTGTACGAATTGAGATTGGGAGGTCATTCCACCGGCTAGGCACAGTCCAGGAAAAGGTCCGTGAGAGTGATTTTGAACGTCTTTGGGATGGCACCACAAGGGGGTGGCACCACAAAATGTTTTATCTTGATTAAAACATTTTAAACTGTTTTCTAAAACTGCTCAATGGGAAAGGAAATAAATGGCCAAATGATACTCACTAGGGACAGTGACACAGAAGCTCTTTATGATGCTGATTCTGCTGCTGCCTATCTGTAGATGATAAAGTCCAGAGTCTGTGGTTCTGGTGTTTGTGATGGTCAGAGATCCAGTCTGATGATCCAGCTTCAGTCTGTCTCTGAATCTCTCATCACACTGATCATCTCTACAGATCTTACTCTGATCTCCAGTGATTTCAGCAATGAGAATGTCATTAAAATACCACGTTATCACATCATTTGGGCTTTTAGTTTCACCAGGATCTAAAGTGACAGATTCTCCCTCCTTCACTGACTTTCTCTTAATTTCATCTCGTTCAGCAGCAAGAACTTCTGTAACACAAACCAACAGGTGAAATAAAAATCAACTACAAACTAAATCCACAGCATAAAAGAATTGTGGATCTGAAAGATTTTCATGCTCTTTCTTGTCTTTCAGTCTAAAAAGCACAGATGTCCATACTTTGTGCTTATAAACATACTTTTTTTTTCTTTTATCAACTTCTTTGGAATTTGAATCACTGAACAATCATCGAACAATGATTGGATTTAAAAATACAAAACTTGCTACAGTATATTAAGCAATGGCTCACCATAGACGGTAACACTGAAGATGCCGTCATTGATGTTGCTGACGCTGATGACTTGTTTATGATAAAGTCCAGAGTCTGTGTTTGTGATGTTCCTGATGGTCAGAGATCCAGTCTGATGATCCAGCTTCAGTCTGTCTCTGAATCTCTCATCACTATATTTACACTGAACATCTGTACAGATAAAACTGAGATCTTCTGTGATTTGAGCAATGCGAATGTCATTAAAATACCATCTTATTTCTTCTTGTTGGTTTGTTTTAACATCAGTGTATAGAGTGACTGAATCTCCCTCCATCACTGACACACTCGCAGCATCAACATAACCTGAAGAAATGAACATAATTATGAGCCAAACAAAATTATAAAATAGGAAAATACTTTGAAAATTTCCTTTCTTACAGATCATAAAGAGGTGGATCAGACACCTACGAGATCAAAGATTAATATATTTTGTATCGTCACTAAATAACACTCACCAGTGACATCAACAATAAAGCTCTTTATGATGTTAAATCGGATGGTGGTTATCAGCAGATAATAGAGTCCAGAGTCTGTGGTTCTGGTGTTTGTGATGGTCAGAGATCCAGTCATATGATTCAGTTTCAGTCTGCCTTTGAATCTGACATCCGCATATAAACACTGAACATCTGTACAGATAAAACTGAGATCTCCATTGATTTCAGCGATGCGAACGTCATTAAAGACCCATTTCATCAAATAATTAGTTTTTTTTACTACACCAGGATCTAATGTGACAGATTCTCCCTCCTTCACTGTCTTCATTTTCTGTCGTTGAGGAGCATCTAAACAACAAACCAACAGCTGCTGGAGGATCTTTTTGCTGAAAACGACAAACAAACTACACGACATGAAAGAACTGTGAATATTAAAGAGATCGTATAAGGAACATAATGACTCACAATAGACGGAAACATTGAAGAGCTGAAGAAGACTGCCGCTGCTGCTGTTGATCTGTAGTTTATAAAGTCCAGAGTCTGTGTTTGTGATGTTTGTGATGCTCAGAGATCCAGTCTGATGATCCAGCTTCAGTCTGTCTCTGAATCTCTCAGTTCCATAATTACACTGAACATCTGTACAGGTCTTACTGAGATCTCATTAAAATACCATCTAATCTCTTCTTGTTTGATTGTTTCAACATCAGTGTATAGAGTGACTGAATCTCCTTCCATCACTGACACACTCACTGCATCAACATAACCTGAAGAAATGAACATAACTATAAGCCAAACAAAATTATAAAATAGAAAAATGCTGTTAAAATGTTATTTTACTACAGATCATAAAGGTTGAGAGTAGTGACATTAGTGTAAGACAGACAGTTCTCACTTCACATAGAGGATCACCAAAAGCTGCTGTAGGATCTTTTTGTTGAAAACAACAAACAAACTACACGGCATGAGAGAACTGTGGATCAGATAAGTAACATAGATGACTCAAAATAGACATAAACATTAAAGAACTGAAGATGACTGCTGCTGCTGTTGATCTGTAGTTTATAAAGTCCAGAGTCTGTGTTTGTGATGTTTGTGATGGTCAGAGATCCAGTCTGATGATCCAGCTCCAGTCTGTTTCTGAATCTCTCAGTACCTTCATTACACTCAACATCTGTGCAGACCTTACTGTGATCTCCACTGATTTCAGCAATGTGAATGTCATTAAAATACCATCAAATCTCTTCTAATCTCTTTTCTTTAATGTGAGTGTTCAGAGTGACTGAATCTCCCTCTGTCACAGACACTGGCACTATTTCTGTATCAACACCGAAAAAAGAAAGAAATAAACAGTTAATTATTAAAGCCAGCAAATTTAATTGAATTTTAACCACCTTAATTTGATATGTTTAGTACAAATATTTGGTCTTGTTTGATTAATACACTGTGTAAATTGCCAAATAACAAATTGGAGATTAAAAAACTAGACGAAAAATTAACTTAAGCAAGAAATTTTTTTTTGCTATGGTTAAATGCGCAGTGATTTCTTCCAAAGATCCAAAGGCACATTTTTTTTCTCCATATTGTGTTGATATGGCATCTAGTAAATAGACAGCATTCTACACACACGCACAGAGAGAGAAGTAAAGCCTTTCTTTCTTGAGTGTAGCCCATGTGGAAACTTTTGAACCAAGGGTGTGTCTGAAATCGTCCACTAGTTTATCTTTATCTTTCGATGCCATCCGACTATTCTCAGTCCTTGCATGGGCCCATGGAAATGATTATGAACATGGAGCCAATTGTCTATTCACATACTTCTTCTAAGTTCCATACAAAGTTGCATTGCAAGGGGTGGTGTAGTGGTTTATCCAATAAGAATTATACATTATATCACTGTATAGCAAACAATGGGTTTTCCTTCCTGCTACCTCTAGAGCCATTTAAGATGTAGATAGCATTTGAATAAAATTTTAATATGGGAAGAAAGTTGGACATATTAGACATACACTTGGCCAAGGATACTTTTTCTCAACTGAACTATACATTTTGGTCTGTCCAAACCATAGACTGTATTAAAACATAGACGTAGTGTCCATGATGTCACCCGTAGACTTCTGAAGAGCGTTTTTGAAGCTCATAGTGGGCGGCGCGGGCTGTCGCCATCTTGGCAGCGTGTCACCGACTCTCCCGGACATTCGAAAATGCCCACCTAGCTCGACGGCAGTGTCAGCAGCGGCAATCCACCTGTCAGGCCACGCCCTTAATTATGCAGAACTTCAAGGCTTAATATAATTTAAACGGATGAGTTATAAAAAAATTCACTCCCCTCACAGTTGTCATGAAGGGCAAAATTTGTTATATAAACCAAAATATTTTTTTGAACCAGGCTGTGAATGTTTTTTTTTTGCTGTAAAGTTGTGAATTTTAACCATAGACCATAAAAGAAATGGACACAGCGACCCCATTAGAAATCAACGGAGACAAGTGAAGTCAATTAGAAGCACGCACTTCCTGGGGGTCCGGTGTACTGCGCAGACTCAAACTGAGCATGATGACGTAGATGTCACTTGAGCAACCTGTAAGTCTTCTAATCGCTGTGCCAGGAGAAATCTGAATCACCCACCAAATCTTCCAGAGAAGGCGAGCGTGAACAGGAGCAAATTTTGGTAAGTGTTCTGATTAATTATCTCCCTTGACTTTATGCCTCCACATCCCCCCGATAGCCTCATAGACATTAAAAGATTGTCTGCGAGCTTCTCCTCCTGTCCATACAGTACTTTCTCTACTGTGCAACAGAAAGTTGCAGGTTATGACGCAATCGTTAGCCTATTTTTGACAAAAACTTATTCTACAGGGCCACAACGTAAGATACAAGGTAATCTCTTTAAACGCCTCAGATGTAAAGTTATTCACTGTCAAAGTGACACCAAAATGAATGTGAGTCAATGGAATGCTAACCAGGCCCGGCTCCAGATATTAGATGAAAGGTGGGCCAAATGATATTCTACGTGGGCCGTTCGGATTGGGGGTGGGGGGGATGGGTTCCTTTAATGTTTAAATCTCACATGTCTATTGATATAGTTTTAATATCATATATTTAAGGCAAATGTTAGGGTTGTTTGTTATTGTTGTGTTTGTTTTCTTCATTTTTAATATTTTGTATATATTTTGGAACTATTTAGTAGTTCAGAACCATGGATGCCAAAATTTCAATCACTTCATTCTGGATGGTTTTGGAAGTGTACTTTGCATTTGGTGGGATACCTGATGTAATGTCAGCCAGGTATTTATCTTTTTCCATTTCCATGGTTTTTTTTATTTAAACAACTTAGCAAAAAGCCCCGCAGCTATGCAATCTTCCTCTATGTCATATGTTTCACAATCCCCGTGTAGTGGAAGCTCATTGACTGCTAAAAACTTAACAACACCTGCCATGCTTTTTATGTAATAGCGATTCTTTTCTATCTGTTGGGGGCCGAGCAAAACATGCAACGGTCTCCCCTGACACCGATTGGCGGCAAAACTCTGTCCATGAGGTCGAGGCTTGTAAATGAGCTTGGCTGTATGCATGTTTTTGAAGACCACGGTCACGTTCTAATGCTGCTTTACAGTTTTGAAAACCTGTCGAAACGAATGTGTCATTTTCAGAGAAAGCAACACCGAACACTCGGCACGGAAAACAAAAAGCATGCATCGCGATCTACAGAATATTCAAGCCACTTATTGGGCTACTATAATGTGCTAATTGAGATCACTAACAGTTCTAATAAAATGAATTGGCTGTTACTGTCGTTTATTGCTTTATAATTCAGCACATCCGTTTACCTCAAAGGTTGTGAAGTGAATGAGCTATTAGAGCTAAGTCTGTCTCAGTGTTGCCAGAATGTAAATGTCCAAGTATCGTACCAGAAGTTCAAAATTATCGTATTTGGAAGAAAATTATCGTACACAAGTCAAAAGAGTTATTTATCTATTCTAAACTAACTACATTTTAACGCGACCTGCAAATTACCACAATAGATAAGCCGTATGGTTGGATGGCTCAGTGCAACAAAATACTATCCCATAATTTTCAGTGACTGTCTGCGTCGCGGCGCATATTAAAACATATTAAAATGATTTTAACACTTGCTTTGTCGCATCCAGTGTAGGCGGAATTTAGCTGTTGCGATGTGGCGCAGTTAACTAATAACCACACATCTGAGCCGCTTTCATTGGAAGACTGCGTGTTGCCAGATGTTGAAGGGGTTCTTGCTGTCATGGACCGCAACATAGTGCTCGTTGGCTTTAAAGCTGGGCACCCACCCTCCCTGAGGTGCACACGGACGCATTTAGAGTGTCTGTAATGAGCCAATTAAGTGTATGAGTGAAGCCCTATGACTGCAACTGTCATCATTTAACTTTTCATAAAATTCTGAAATTATCGTGGAGACCGGTTATGGTTGTAACACTTTTTGCTTCAGTAACTATAACTCACTGAATTTTGTAGCTAGAGTTCTCAAATTTTTATACAAAGTACCCACAAGTGTTCACTACAAATGGCACCAATTCAATCCTCTACAAGAATATCACAGACCTTGTGAGTTGGTGTCAAATACATGAAGTACCTTCGTTACAACCTACCCCAATACCGGGGTAGGTTGTAACACATGCTGGGATAAGTTGTAACAATTGCACAAAAGAAGCAAAAATGGATGCCACACTATACGATATGCTTCAAAAACAGGTTTATTGACATAAAAGAACAATGTCTCAATCCCTCTTTGGAACAGACTGTCTGATTAACTTGTGTGTGTGTGTGTGTGTGTGTTTGTGTGTGTGTGTGTATGTGTGTGTGTGTGTGTGTGTGTGTGTGTGTGTGTGTGTGTGTGTGTGTGTGTGTGTGTGTGTGTGTGTGTGTGTGTGTAAATGTGTCTACTTGAACGAACTTACTTAACAGTATACTTGATAAACTACAATTTCTAACAAAAAAACATATCTATCTTTGTGTGAGTGAGTGTGAGTGTGTATGTAAATGTGTCTACTTGAACGAACTTACTTAACAGTATACTTGATAAACAAACTACAATTTCTAACAAAAAAACGTGTGCATGAGTGAGTGAGTGTGTGTGTGTGAGTGAGTGTGTGTGTGTGAGTGTGTGTGAGTGTGCGTGAGTGAGTGAGTGAGTGTGTGTGAGTGAGTGTGTGTGTGTGAGTGTGTGTGAGTGTGAGTGAGTGAGTGAGTGAGTGAGTGAGTGAGTGTGTGTGTGTGTGTGTGTGTGTGTGTGTGTGTGTGTGTGTGTGTGTGTGTGTGTGTGTGTGTGTGTCTTCTTAATCAGAGTCACAGTGCTGACAAATGAAAGCTGGTAACCCAGGAGTGCAGGCTTTGTGGGCCCAGAGACTGCGTAGGGCACATTTTTCCCAGACCTCCTTTGGCTTTGAGTTGCCATATGGCTCCATGCAAACCACACAAAAGTTTTCCTTATCTGAGATGTCAGAATCCTCAAAGTTCAACATTTTCTTGGTGGGCTTTCTCTCCTTTTTCTGTTTCTTGCCTTTATTCTTACCAACAATGCTCTGTCTTTTCTTTCCTCTTCCCTGTTGTTCTTCCATCAGTGCTTGTTTCGGTGGTGTATCAGTGAGTATTTCAGACCGCCTCTTCTTCCTGATCCTGCCAGTTGTTTTTCTTGGCCCTGCTTTTGGAAAAGGTCGCATGGCTGAAGGACTGAATGCCTGACCTGGAGACAACCCTGAGGTGCCTGGCTCATCTGGAGCACAGGACATGGTGACATTGTGAATTGTAGAGGAGCCAGACGTAACCAGGTAGGTTGGAGGAGAGGAGGTCATTCCCAGGTGAGTTGGAGGAGGAGAGGAGGTCGTTCCCGGGTAGGTTGGAGGAGAGGAGGTCATTCCCAGGTGAGTTGGAGGAGGAGAGGAGGTCGTTCCCGGGTAGGTTGGAGGAGAGGAGGTCATTCCCAGGTAGGTTGGAGGAGAAGAGGAGGTCGTTCCCAGGTGAGTTGGAGGAGGAGAGGAGGTCGTTCCCAGGTAGGTTGGAGGAGAGGAGGTCGTTCCCAGGTAGGTTGGAGGAGAAGAGGAGGTCGTTCCCAGGTAGGCTGGAGGAGAAGAGGCCGTCCCCAGGTTAGTTGGAGGAGGAGAGGAGGTCGTCCCAGAGTGAGTTGGAGGAGAGTCCAGCTGGGAAGCTCCAGATGTCAATGATGTACCTGGGTCTGGCCGGTCAGTGACCTGTGAGGGTGCATAGTCACACTCCTGAAAAATGTCAGGGTTGAAGGGCCAAATACCTGTGGATGCAAAACCAGCTGTAATGTTTTTGGGTGTTGCAGCTGTGGGCATGGCGGTCTTCACAATACTTGGAATATCATATATCGTAATCGTCTTGGCAGGATTCATCTTCATCCACGCATCACTTGCAGTGTTCACCATTTTCTTAAATGGGCCGTAGACACTGTGATCCAGTGGCTGAAGTTTGTGGCTGCAGTGTGGGGGGAAGGTAAGTAGCACAATCCCCTTTTCTTTGCAGAAGTCGATAGCTTTCACTGATATATGAGAACAGTGGTTGTCCATCAAAAGCAAAACCTTCTTGTCTAGGCTGACCTTTGTGTGCTTTGCGAAGTGCTCAAGGAATAACAAGAAGTCTTCCTCTTGCATTCATCCTGAAGCGTGTCCACTTCCAGCACTGCCAGTTGGGCCTCTCTGAATAAAGTATTTCTTGTACCGTTTACGGGGGAATACAAAGAAGGGGGGAATTGCATTTCCCAGTGCTTGCACAGCGCATGCTACTGTCACAAGCACACCTCTCTCACCCGATGTCATCGCACCCTCCTGCTTCACTCCACGACGTGCAACAACACGTTCTGGTGACTGAACTGTGGTTACGCCAGTTTCGTCCATGTTCCATATATCACTCCCATCAAAGCTGTATCTCTTAATGACCTGTCCGAGGCTGTTGAAGAAATGTTCCACATTCATGTGATTAAAACTTGTGGCCCGTGTAAGGCTGGTTGCCTCTGGACTCCTCATGGACAGGTTGGGGTTCCGCTTCATGAAGAATGTGAACCAGTCAGGCCCTGCCATCTGCTTCTCACCCCATGTTTGTGGGTATTTGAGGTCATACTTTACAGCCAGTTCATATGCAAACATTCTGACCTAAAAGAAAGTGAAATAGAAAACATGATCGTATAGCAAACAAAAAAATCTATTTATCTGGAACCTATGCTAGTATTCAATTAAACTCTGGTCTCCAGTAGCTAACCTTTCATATTGCTTACCTCACGTGGAGCCAATCCATAATACAGATCTGCTGCCTGCGTCAAATATTCTGCCAACACTTTCTCCTGCTCCTCAGAGAAAACTCTATTGCTACTCCGGTAACCTACGCTGGGAAGATCACTGGACCCCTTGTCTCTCAGCTTCTGCAGTGATTTGCAGTATCTGCTTAGTGTTACATGACAGATCCCATGTGCCTTCGCAGCTGATCTGACTGACTTGCCCTTTGTTGTGACCTCATCTGATGCTTTTTTTAAAAGACTGGCAGTCACACCTCTGTCTGTCTTTCTTTTCCACTGCCTAGGCATTCTATAAAAATATTAAATCAATCAGTTGTATGATAGGGGATGGTTGTAACACTTTTTCAACAAGTGTTACAACCCACCCCACCCCTGTCAGTCACTGTTTTGCTAGCTGTATTAGCATAATGGTTTCAAATTAGCAGGGGAAAACTGCATCACATTTTGCCTAAGAAACTACATTTTAATCTAATTTAAGTCAAAATTATTTATCTGCAATAGTTTAGATACTAGACAAAAAATAGTCTTGGTCAAAAAATTTACTTTCTTACCTCAAAATCAGTTTTTTCTCAATAACTTCAGATTGCACCAGTTTTCCGACTTGACAACCACCATGCGTTGTCAGGGAGACAGTAGGTAAACATTGAAATGATCACATGACTCCTATCTTATCCCCAATTGGTGTAAATGGTGGTGTTACAACTCTCCCCGTGTTACAACCATACCCGGTCTCCCCTACATTACGGGATTTTTTTCATTATTGATCGTTCATCGTACAGAGGTAAAAATTATCATACAAATACGATAATTATCAGTACGTCTGGCAACACTGGTCTGTCTGTCTCAGAGGAAAAAAAAAGAGGGGATTGGGCAGAAATGAGAAAAAAACATATCTGGAGCTGAATTGAATATCGCACTAATTTTGTGATTGGCTGTTATGTGGTGTGGGGCCAGGGTGGGCCAAGCCTCTGATTGGGTGGGCCAGGCCCACCCTGGCCCCCCCGTGGAGCCTGATGCTAACAGCAGGTGGGGGTGCGCTAGCCACCCAGGGGTGCTTCAAAAAAAATATGAAACCCTGCCCCCCTGATTTTAACATGGGGAATCTATGGGATTGACTCCCTTTTGCAGCCAGCCTCAAGCGGGCAGTCGATGAATTCCAGTTTTAGTCACTTGGCTAAAAGAGACATCTGGCAGAGAGAGAATGCACTCATTAGTTTCCATAATCCAAAGCAATAACAATGGCTAGAGTAATAACAACTCAACGGCTAGAGAATACCCCCCCTCACTCTGATTTTAATAAATGGAGGGCTAGAAATTACACATAGGTCGTCTCGAATGAATTCCCGCGGCACGCCAGAAGGTGGCGCCCGCAGCTGAATTTTTCATACATCCATTTATTGGATTATTACGAAAAAAGTAACAACATTTTGATGTTAAGCTTAAAATGTTCAAGTATGTTCACATTAAAAAAATACGTTTGTGTAATAAATAGTCTGCGCTGTTTTCCTGACTAATTAAATTCAGATAAATAGCTAACATTAGGCAGAGCAAACATGAGTGAACAGACTAAACTATGTTGTTAGTCTATAATACAATCAACTTTTGCTCTGTTGTCATTTTATTTTTAATTTTTATTTCTTTATAGAGCTTGAGAGGCTTTAAAATTGGGTCATTAGAATAGTTGGATGATTATTAAATAACCTCAACAACATAAGACTCAAATCCTGCCACAGAACCACACCCACATAGGTTTTTCATTAAATTACATTATATAGTTCATGTCACAAATCGTTTTTAACGTGCAAGGCTGTACGGTTTGATATTTTTCAGCACATCGTTTGTCTTCTGTGGATATAATTTAGTCAGTATGCTTCAAATAGCCATGATCATCCATTTTTCTGTCCCTAGCCTTTATTGAAATATTACAATTGAAAAACACAATTTTGTAATATTTTACAATAAAACAATGTGTTATTTGAACAATTAAACCTTCTTGCGCCATAAATGTGGAAATATTTGTTTTTAATTCATTATAAAGTATTCCAAGCACCACAAAAGTGCTCGTCCCCACAGCCATGTACAAAGCGAAAGTGCTTTATTTTGTGGGTCAAAAACATTTTTTTTCTCCCATTTAAAATAGCCTACAATAAAGTATTCATAACTATCAAAGATATGATATAAATGGCATAATAAAAAAAAGTGGTCCCCTGGTGTTACCGCTTCTATTTTGAAATAAAAACCACGTTGATGACATTTCAAACGTTTCTTTTCATATATCAGGATTTTTTTCTCATTTAACTCACGATTTAATATGAAGCATTTCTTGCATTTTAATTTTTTTCTGTAACAAAAATAAAAAAAATCGAGAAAAAATATTTCATAAAATCTTTTAATATTGATGAACGTAACACCAGTGACAAAAATGCTACATGTGTTCTTGAAATAATTGCACACACACAAAAAAAATAAATAAATAAAAATGTTTAAGAGAAATTGTAACAGTTGAATGTATTACAATGGTCGAGCAAAATACAATTGAATTTCAGAATAAAGTTAATAAAAGTGATATTAGGCAAAAAGAGCCTAGCAACGTACACTGTAAACGTCTTACCGTGCCCATGAACACACTGTAGCAAAAAGAGAAAAATAAAGACGTGCTTCATTTTCAGTTTTTGGTGAAAGACGATGCAGATGCAGTGAAGTAAAAACGCTCTAACACTGGAAATGAAAGTATTTTGGGAGGCTCCCCAAACTTACAATGACGGGAACAAATTCCCCGGTTCAAAAGGTTCTGACCAACGGGGGCAAACCGACAAGATACGGTCTGCGTTTTTTTTTTTTGGCACGCGGCTGAGCCTCCGTCGGTACACCGCAGGGGCGCCCCTAAGAGGTGACCACGGCCACCACTGTATAAACTCTATAGGGTGGTTTGGAGTGGGTAGTACTATTAATTTAAATGCAGAATGTAAATTCACAATAGTTTAAGAAGTGAAAAAAAGGATGCAGGATGCAGCCAACAAAAAAGATTGGCGCCTTCAGAGTATCCATCATCCGTCCAAAAACAAAACACAGTGCACGCATACATTACGTGATGATATAGATTAGTGCACATACGCATTTGTAGTGCGTTCTTTCACTGGAAATTTAGAATTACCTAATTTTTCAAGATATGGGGCAGAACATTTATAGATCTATATAATTTATACAAATAGTTACTATCACACGAAGAGTGGCGTTTTTCTCCAAAAGTCAGCATAATTACAATAATTCATAATAATTCATTACATTTATATAGCGCTTTTTCTATGCACTCAAAGCGCTTTACATAGTCTGGGGGTATCTCCTGAGAACGATGGTATGATCTGCAACACAGTCTTTTTTTATTACTGATTTATTACTGACTAACTATTTCTTTCTTTGTTGTTATTCAACGGGTGAGAACTCCCATTAATGGGAATCAAAAGGAAACCCTGAAATCATTTTTTAAGGATGGAATGACACGAGTTGGTTCAGAATTAATACCAAGAGCTGCATCAGCTACTGGTTTGGACACCAAGGTTTACTTTTGTGCCACACTAACAAACAACATGTCAAATAAATATATAATTCTGCTGCACTGCTTGTATAAATGAAGTGTTTTGTTAACATTCGGTTTAATTGGTGTAATACCCTTTCGCAATTTTTTGTTTTTCAGAACTGGATCGGTAATTACAAAAGATCACAAATGACTAATGCTTCGTCTGAACCCCGGCCAAAGTTCAAATTAGAAAGCTGTCGCCTTACCATCTATTTTGCAGGGACATTTTCAAAAAAAAAGGGGAGAAAAAATTTAAAGACTGTTTTTATTTTTTTATACTAAATTGTTTCTTTTCATACATGGTGGCCTTGTTGACATAAGGTTTATGAGTGTCATGAAATGTCATGAAACAGATTTTCATGATAGTATTTGGGAAGTAGCCTACTTCACTCACGCAAATTGCATTCATTAGTTTAAAGGGATAGTTCACTCTCAAATTAAATTTTGATATGTTTTAGCTTACCTCAAGGACATCCAAGATGTAGGTTTCTTTGTTTCCTCAGTAGTTCCCATTTTGATATTTTTAGGTCCAACCGTTCTTGTCTGTGACTCACATAATGGATGTCTATGGTCACCACCTCAAAGAGCATGCACAGAGGAGTCAAAATTAAACAATTCCCCATCGTAAGTACACATTGATGACCTAAGACACGAAACGAGCAGTTTGTGTAAGAAAACGCACAGTATTTATATCGTTTTTACCTCTTGTACACAACCACGTCCAACTGATCTGAGTGCACAAGTGCTTCCCGATGTGACGTGCGCGCGCGGTCTGGCTTTAGTCTGTGCAAGCGCGGAAAGCCCCGGATGTGATCTCTCGCGCATGCACATCACTCATTGTTTACCACACGCTACGCCACCAATCTGCACTGTCTGAAATATAATGCAGTAATTGTAATAAATTAATTTGTTTATAATGCACCCTATAATCGTTGCGTTTATAATAAAAATACAACACATTACTCACTCTATTGACAGCGTGCCATTGGGTCCCTCTGGCATTGGACGTCGCCTCCAGCTATACGTGGCAAACTAAACACAACGTGCAAAACGCTGGGTCTCAACAGCGGAGAAAACTCAGGATCTTCAGTCAGGCAGGTGTGTGATGCGATCCTTTCAATGTCCTCGTTGTCGTCTTGTAGTTGTTCCATTCTTGACAACATATGCTCTCCACTTCTGTTGGCATCTCACAACACTTGCTACTAAAACACCACCAATTTTGAAGAGATCTCTGTCTCTGAGGCTTGAAGACGTGCTGCTGCAGCGGATCGCTCCTGAGTACTTGTTCTGTGTATTCTGGTTCAAATAAATATGGTTGTGAAAAAAATTCAACGTTGTCTATGGATATATTGAAATCGTCTTCCATTGCAATTTCCTGTACGTCTAAATATGTTTAGATCTTCACAGTGAAAGGTAATACTTCCTAAATCTGTGTAAACCATAGGCAGTAAGTGTAAACAATGAGTGATGTACACGCGTGAGAGATCGCTTCCGGTGCTTTCCGCGCTTGCGCAGACTAAGCCAGAGCGCGCGCGCACGTCACATCGGGAAGCACTCGCGCACTCAGATCAGTTGGACGTGGTTGTGTACAAGAGGTAAAAACGATATAAATACTGTTCGTTTTCTCACACAAACTGCTCGTTTCGTGTCTTAGGTCATCAATGTGTACTTACAATGGGGAATTGTTTAATTTTGACTCCTCCTTGCATGCTCTTTGAGGTGGTGACCACAGACATCATGGGCGTAGGTTTAGGGGGGGACGCTAGGTACTAGTCCCTATCAATATTTTGAGATGACTAATTTGTCCCCACCAATATTTACCAAGCTCCTTTGAACTGCTATTTGGATCTTTGCACTGTTATTTGGATCGATTCTAACGGCCAGGACGACGATAGTACAAGAAACGCTGTAATTTGATTGGCAGCGGGGTATCTGACAGGCTACACGCGCGGGCCGGGACTACTTTTGTGCTTGCACTAGCAGCGAGAGGGTGGTGTGTGTGTGCGTGCGCGCCCATGTTGACGACGCCGACGGTAAGTTACCAGTGCTGTCTCTCTGCCACATACAAAGGCCAGAGTAAAAACATTTTAATATTCTGGTTTTTGTAAGTAGGCAAAATAACTAGCTAGCCACACAAATAAACTAGCAGTAGTGACTGACCAGGCTTTCAAATGCAGATTCTACTGTGGAAAATAGTATTAATTGGTGATAGTATGTGTTACCCAGGATGATAGAATGCTACGTTAGCAAGTAACTGAATGTCAATTAGCCTGTACCTTAACTTAGAATCTTGCAGTCAACATAAACGTGAGTGTACTGGAGTGTAAATAGTGTTTATAATAGAAAAAGGTTATTATATTTATTTATTTAGATTTGTTACCTTGTGACAGAGTATCTTTTGTTAGTGTAAATACTAATGTACATAATAATTTATGTTAATAAAACGTTTGGTTGTTCAGCATTACACAGTCTCAGGTTTTTATTTTTTGAGAGTGCATTTTTGAGATTATACACTTATACTAGCTCTTTAGGGACAGTATACAGGATGGTATATCAGGGTCAGGATACAATATAATGAGATGAAGTAGATTCACTTCTGTATTGTGATATTCTGTATTGCCAACAGTCTAAAATAAAAAAGGAAATCACCATTAAATCACTGGTATCTTACAACAAAAGAATTCCTGGGGGGATGTATGGGGGTGTCCCCACCAAAGTTGAGACCAAACCTACGCCCATGATAGACATCTATTATGTGAGTCACAGACAAGAACGGTTGGACCTAAAAATATCAAAATGGGAAATACTGAGAAAACAGACAAACCTACATCTTGGATGTCCTTGAGGTAAGCTAAAACATACCAACATTTAATTTGAGAGTGAACTATCCCTTTAAGAATGCTGAGTGTATTGAAAAGAATCATCAGGTCATCTACTTTACACATTATCTTGTTTTTACAAGATGTTGCAGATAAATTATCTGTAACAAGTTGTTACAGATAAATGGTTTTCACATGTTGTTAACTGGGATTTTTTTTTTACTTGGCTCAATAAATGTAAGGAAATGTTGCACCTCTGCCTTACATTTTTAAATAAATATTACAAGATTAATTTATTAAACGGAAGAGACAACAACTTCATTCACATTTAAATTGAACAAGCAATTTGTTGTCAACACAATAAGAAATACAAACACACACACACACACACACACACACATGCACACATCTAAAGATCTGAACCGACACTTGAAAGTGTGATGTATAATAAATACTCCCTTATGTGCTCTCCCTCTCTCTACTCTTGGTAGTCTTACCTCTCTCTGTCTCAATGTATACACACATGCGCACACATGTATATTTCCTCATGAGTTCAGATGTTCAGACCAGGATGGGGGCTGTAGGCCTAAAGGGTATTGAGTCTGTCCTTCTGCTCAGAGTTGAGGTATCCTTGGCCAAGCGTATGCCTAATATGTCCAGAACGCAGGATTAATAAGCTCTGCTGTCTGCCGCTTCTCTCCTGGTGAAGATGAACTGAGCTCGCGGTTGCCGCTTGTGGTGCAGTACAGAAGGATAAAAGGGGCGTTTCAGCGCCGCCCACACATTCAAACAAATATTTAAGCATCATCTCATTTTTTACCCACAAACAAAAATACGAAAAATCCAGCTAAATATTCGTTTTCCGTTTCTTAAACAAAACGAAAATCAAACCGTTTCTCATTTACTTTATTTATTTTTAAATAGAAAATCAAATGACCAAAATATACACGGACCATCATCTTGGCTGGAAAATGCTGTTTTCATGGTCAGTTTTCCATTTATTATTTGCTAATGTTAGTGAATGTTTACATTAGAGTGCACGACCTACTACACTGAAATTAATACAAGGAGCGGCTGGAAACTAGGGACCTCTCCTGGTTGGGGATAGTATTAAACTGAAAGCAATCTTTACGTGACTTACATTTCTAATATTTTAAAATTGATCATCAGAGTTGTAGAGTGTCAAATAATACACATGTAACTCGTGTGAGTGTATACACTAGACTCCCTTTATTTATGTTACCCGCTTCCTCCAAACGGGGTCACCATAGATGTTAACATGAACACTGATATTTAAAGTGATAGTGCCACAACTTATTATCAGGCCACCCACCACGGAACAAAAGGTGACACAGAACATAAAAAGTATGGTGAAGCATGGGCAAACAACATTAGATCAGTTAACGAAGGGACACCTGGTTATCATTTCCATACCTTGATTTTAGTTTAGTTTTTTAGCCAAGTATTGACATAGTCCTGATAACGCTGATTAGGTTGGCTAACTCTGCCTGCTCGAGTCACCACCAACTGTCTCTCAGATGAGTCAGCAGTATTGACCACTGGTGTGATACTAGGAGGTGTAGGTGGTGGGTTGGCATTTTGGGCAGTCTCTCTATCAAGTACTGGTGAGGTGGACCTCAGTGGCACGTCCTCCTCAGAGCTTGCCGTTGGGTTTTCATCAACCCGGAGGAGATGTCGCCTGTTCCTGATATATTTCTTTCCTTGTGATGCTATTACATAGCTATTAGGCTGCTGAGCTGGGCCTTCCACTCTTGCCACTTGATCAAAGCCACGTTCAGTGTGCACTCTGACTGTTTGACCTGGTCTTAGTGCAGAGAGGCGGTGAGCACTGCGGTCATGATACACTTTCCCCCTTATTCTGTGTTTGGAGATGGCGGCAGCCACATTGACTTGGATAGCAGGCCTGAGCATGTCTGTGGTTGCTGGCAGGAAGGTCCTGGTTTGCCTGGACATGAGTCGCTGAGCAGAGGAAGGGAGCCCATCACGGGGAATGTTGCGAGTGTGGAGAATGGCTGCTTGGATGTCTGTGCCATCACGGTGGCACTTCTCCAGCAGATGCTTAGCGGATCTCACTGCACGCTCAGCCAGACCGTTAGATTGTGGGTAATAAGGACTGCTGCGGATGTGTTTAAAGTCCCATGCTTGTGAAAAGTCTGCAAAGTCCCTTCCAGTGAACTGGGTCCCATTATCAGTCATGAGGGTGTGGGGCACACCATGTGTTGCAAAGTGTCGCTTCAGCTTCGCAATGACCATGTTGCTGGTCATGTTGGGGAGGTAATCCAGCTCGAACCACCCTGAGTAGGAGTCCACCAGGACAAGATGCATTTTGGCACGCCACTCAAATATATCAGCTGCAGTAAATGACCATGGCAGTTCAGGGATGTCATGGAGGTGCATTGGTTCCTTTGTGTGGTGTGCTGTCAAAGCGTTGCATGCAGCACAACGAGACACCTCTCTTTCGATATCTGTGTACATTGAGGTCCAGTACATAGTCTCTCGAGCTCTGCGTTTGGTGGCTTCAATCCCGGGATGGCCCTGGTGTAGCTGGCCAACATAAAATGTTTGCAGTGCTGCAGGTATGACTAACCTTTGCCCACGCAGAAGCAGTCCATCCTCTAACATCAACTCTTCCTTCATGGAGAAGAACGGTCGCAACTGGCCAGCCATGCACGATGACTTCAGATAGCTGTTGGCAGGTGACGTCACTCTTTACTGCATTTCGTAATTCATCTGTACGACATGAAGAGAGCACCTGGACAGTCATCACTTCTAGTAAGTCATCAGTAAGTGGGGGCTCAGACTCAGGTTAGTGTGCACGCGATAACGCGTCTGCCACAAACAGTTCCTTGCCTCGCTTATACATCACATCCAAGTCGTAACGTTGCAATTTTAACATCATACCCTGCAGGCGTGGTGATGCGGTGTGCAGTGGTTTCCTCAGGATAGTTATAAGGGGCTGATGATCCGTTTCAGCAGTAACGGGGCGGCCATAGATGAAATCATGAAATTTTTTGGCTGCAAACACCAGTGCTAACATTTCTTTTTCAATCTGAGCATACCTGGACTCAGTTGGTGTGAGGGCACGTGATGCGAATGCCACCGGCCTCCCGTCTTGGAGGCACACCGCCCCAAGACCGTGTTGGGAGGCGTCTGCTGATATAACCACTGGCTTTGATGTGTCAAAAAATTGCAGCACAGGGGGATTAGTCAGTGCCTGCTTCAGTTTGCTGAAAGCCGCATCATGGGCGTCATGCCAGTGCCACTCCACGTCGTGGTGTATCAGCTGTCTCAGAGGGCCAGTCATGTCACTGTACTGGGAGATGAATTTGGATAGATAGTTTGTCATGCCCAGAAACTGCTGTAAAGCCTGTTTGTCCTGTGGCTTCTCCATCTCGCAGACGGCTTTGATCTTTTCCGGATCTGGCTTAACACCATCAGCGGTTAACAGGTGTCCTACATAGTGTACACAGTTGACTCTGAATCTGCACTTGTCAGGATTAAGCTTTAGGTTGATGGCACGGATCCTGTTCAAAACCTGTGTTAGGCGTTCATCATGTTGCGTCCCCAGATGAGGATGTCATCGACCACGATCTCGCAAGGTTGTCCAGCAAATAACTGTTCCATCACATTTTGGAAGACCTCACTGCCTGTGCATATGCCGTATGGCATTCTCAGGAACCTATATCGGCCATGAGGTGACATTAATGTTGTGAGCTTGAGGATGCGCGGTCAAGGGGTATTTGCCAAAACCCACACTTGGCATCTAAGATGCTAAATATTTTTGCACCGGGCATGTCCGCAATGATTTGGTCAATTGATTTGAGTGGATGACGGGGTCTGAGGAGGGCCCGGTTTAGATGCACTGGGTCGATGCAAAGTCGCACTGTTCCATCTTTTTTTTTCGCTGCAACCATGGCAGACACCCATTCTGTTGCGTCGTTTTCTGGTATAATTACACCAAGGGCAGTCATTCGGTCCAGCTCCGCCTTGACCTTATCTTTCATGGCAATGGGGATCCTGCGGGGAGCACATATTGTGGGGGCAACAGTGTCATCTAGTCTCATATGATATATCACAGGTAATTTACCTATGACATTAGTGTCAAAAAGGTCTTTGTACTCCAGTATTTCTGGAGCTTCTTGTTGCAGCATGTGGACGTCAGGTCCGAGATGTATGAGACCAATAGCAATACTGTCTTGTAGTCCCAGTATGGGTTTTACATCCCTATTGACCACATGAAACTTGAACTGTCCCTGTGTGCAATGCAGTGTTACAGTGCCATCAGTTTTGATTGACTCACCTCCATAAGCCACTAGATTGACTTTTTCATTTGGATCCACATGCACTGTGTGGTCAACTGCATGCAGCAGTTTTCTGGGCAGCACATTACATTTGGCACCAGTGTCCACTTTTACCTTCAGTTGTCCATTTCCGTTCTTCATTGCGAGCGTGGCGAAGATTTCCCCCTTCTTTGCGGGTGTGAGTATTGTGTCACAGTAGAAAGTATCAACCATTTGATTGTCTGGTTCAGTGGTCAATTCATTTACTCTACCCATTTCTCTTCTTTTGTATGGAGTGGGGGCTTTGGGGCGAACTGTGGCCTGCGCTGGTGCAGAGCGACAACACCTAGCAAAGTGATTAAGTTTTCCACAGTTATTGCATGTCTTGTTGAGAGCAAAGCATTTGCTCTCAACAAGGTGAGTGTCAGGTGAGTGTTGGCCATTACAATTGCCACAGCGAGCCTTCTGAATTGAGCACACTTCAGCTTCCTTATGAAGTTCCTTAGAGCTTTTCTCCGACTGTTCATGGAGCATGCTAATGCTAACTGCCAGTTCAAGGCTGAGATTCTTTTCACGTAATAGTTGTTTGCGGAGGGTGTCGCTCTGTATTCCACAGACGATACGATCCCTGATCAATTCATCACGGAGCGCGCCAAAATCGCATTTCTTCGCCAGTATTTTCAGAGTGGAGACATACGCCTGAATAGACTCACCGGTTCCCTGACTAGTGGTGTTAAAAACATGCCTGTCCATAATGATGTTTTTCGCTGACAAACATAATTCAGCAAACTTTACCAGTAGAGTCTCTGGTTCTTCGTGACTTTCCCCCTCTCCATACACAAAGGATTCCGACTTTTCAACAGCCTCCGGGCCGGCTAGGTTCAGTAGCGCATCAGTCGTCTGCGAGAGGCTGATGCGCTGTTTTGTGTTTATTTTGATTATTAAACTTTTATTTTGATCGTCCGCCGGTTCCCGCCTCCTTCTTCCCGATGATTAGGAAGGTTTGTCCATTACAATATGGTTCTTTCAATAATGGCATGCCTTGGCCTAAAAGATTATTTTGACAAAACAGTGAAAAATTTGGGGGTTACCCTTACGAAAAATAAGTGTATTCAAGTGTGCTATTAGTATATATTTTTTAAACTAAAAATAGGAAAGTATGCTTTTAGTTTACGTTTTATGTACTCCTCAGAAATATACTTAAAATGACATTTAAGTATACTTGACTTATACTTACAAAAACTCTAAATATATTTGAGCTATACTCCTAGAATCTGTGTTTTCATTATTATACGCTAGAGGCCGCTAGTGCACATCTTCTGTACAGAATTTCCAAAAAAACACAAGTGAAGAAGAAAAAAGAAACGGCAGATTCTTTTATACTGCAAGTATTCTCATAAGTTTTCTTTAAGTGAACTTTACATCATTCTTTAAATATACTAATATATCACTATTTAGGTTTTAATGTGTATATATCTTGTTACATGAATATCTGAACATACAAAACATCCAAAGAAAGAACAGAGTATATGCTTGTAAACAAAAACATTTTATTTTAGCTTCATTAATTATTTTTCTACTATGTAAGGCTGCTATTTATCGACTATAGCTCAGCTTTTAATACTATAGTCCCCATAAAGCTAGCTTCCAAACTCATGGACCTCGGTCTGAATTCTCCACTCTGCAAATGGATTCTTGATTTCCTCACTGGCAGACCTCAAGTGGTGAAAGTAGGCCAGTACACCTCCAACTCCATCACCCTGAACGTAGGAGCCCCACAGGGCTGTGTCCTGAGTCCCCTGCTCTTCTCTCTCTACACACATGACTGCATGTCTTTGCACAGCTCCACATCTATAATCAAATTTGCTGATGATACTGTAGTTCTGGGCCTCATTCACAACAATAATGAGACAGCATACTTGGATGATGAAGAGAAACTAACATCATGGTGCCAGGACAACTGTCTCTCTCTGAATGTGAGCAAAACTAATGAGCTGATTGTGGACTTCAGGAAGAGACCGCAGCAGCCCTATACTCCTCTTATGATCAGCAGGACTACTGTGGAGAGGGTGAGCAGCTTCAAGTACCTCAGTGTAAACATCTCCAAGGACCTGACTTGTACTACCCACATTCAAACTCAGGTTAAGAAAGCCAGGCAAAGACTGTACCATCTGCGACAGCTGAGGAAATTCAGGGTCTCACCAGCAATCCTGAAAACTTTCTATTGAGGGGCCATAGAAAGTGTATTGACTCAGTGCATCTCAGTGTGGTATGGAAACAGCTCCAGTCAAGACTGCAAAGCCATTCAGAGAGTTGTGCGCTTTGCTGAGCGCATCTCAGGGTCTGCTCTCCCCTCTATGCAGGACATTTACATCAAACGCTGCAAAAGCAGAGCTGTTAAAATCATCAAGGACTCCATCCACCCCAGTCACCATCTTTTCACTTTGCTGCCATCTGGTAAGCGCTTCCGTATAATGCACTTATGCACATTGCCTCTTGTACATCTCTGGGTATCTTAATATTTAAGAATACAGTGTACTTTCATGCACATTATTTTCCATTTTATATTTAATTCTACAGTATACATTTATATAATTTATATATATATTATTCTTATTTTTATTGTTTACTTTTATTTCATTCATAGCTATATTCATCTATATTTAAAAAATGTTGTGTTGTATTGTTTAATAATTGCACTGTCCATGGAGCGGACCTGACTCACATTTCACTGCTGGATATTTATGCTCTATATAATGGTGTATGTGACAAATAAAAATCTTAGATCTTGAATCACTCCAACACCAGTAATATTTGTATAGAGGGAATGTTTATGTTTTGATTGACTTGCTTATGTATTTACCTTTCCTGTTTCATGAAGCCAGTGTTTGAGCAGCACTTTAAAAATCACATTATTATTATTATTATAACATTTTTGATTTATATATATATATAAACAGGGTGTTACAATACAACATTACAATTTGGGGAAGTCGTGGCCTAATGGTTAGAGAGTTTGACTCATAACGCTTAGGTTGTTGGTTTGAGTCTCAGGCTGGCAATACCATGACTGAAGTGCCCTTGAGCAAGGCATTACATTTATTTTCTCCCAAATGTTAAAGTGGATGCCTCACTAATATCAGAGGTCATTGGTTATCTAATTTTTCCTCTAGTGTGGGAAGCCGCATGACTGGTTGTAGACTACCGGTCACGTGTTTCTCTTTTTATAAAAATAGCATAATGTCTAGCCTATGACATGAAGGTTGAGTCTATCCAAAAGTACAGTCAATATCCCATTGAAATTAAAAAAAATAATAATAGCTAGTACTGCAGAAAATGAAAAACTGCAAAGTATGTTACATAGTCATACTTTTATTTATTTATTATCATTATTATTACATGAATTAATCGGATGATTTAGCCCAGATTAGTTCACGAATAACCCATACGTTAACGGGTGAATAAAAAAATAAAAAAGAGGGGTGCACAGATTATAACCTTTCACATTGCCAATAAGTCTAGTCATTGAAATATGACAAGCTGACGTAGATACAAAGTTTCAACAGTTGTTAGAAACACACTCATATAGTGTGATCAATGTTCTTCTGAAGTGTTTATGTAATCAGAAAATATACTGACCATGCTTAAAATGAGAAAAAGATAGAAAATGTATGTAATCTATGCCAGCATCTCGCGCATCAAAACAAACATTTCCTTCCATTATGGTTGAACTCACACTGACATTGCCAACGTGCCAGTGTGAACTTGAATTTCCTTGAACCAAGCACACTCTATAACTCAACCATTCATCCATGCTTCTTTTTCAACCCCATCGTTTTCCCACTGAAAACTGCATGGATATATTTGCTTACCCCGATAGGCCTTTTTCAATGTAAATGATTTAGAAAAACTTCAGTCAGTTCACACTTGATTGAACTATTCACATTTTATATCATCGACACAATGTTGTCATATCACACAGCCCTAACATGCAGTGATGCTTTAAACACCGACAAGCTTGTTGATAAAAAAAATAAATTAATACATAACTATCAAAACTTTATATAACAATATTTTTCCCTTATTGGTGCTCTTTAATTCTTTTATGTTAACTGAAAGCAAATCTGAATGATGCAATATTTTAACATTAATAAACAAGTACAGTTGACCATGACATCCTATTCCAGAAAAGTCACTCACCCAATGCTGGATGGAACTGTGTAAAGCTGCAGCTCACGTGATAAATGCTGGGTTTGTGGGGAGTTCATGCCTGAAATAAATCAGCAACCTGATAAAGAGGTTTACACAAAATATAAAAATACTAATCATAAATGTATTTCAATACAAATTTCATTATATTTTTTCCAATGGCTTTAAAATAAAAGACAAAATACTGTTTTTTGTATTTTAAATATATATGTATCTGAAATAATGCTCATCCCTGATTGCATATGGTAGATCACAGTATTACGCACAATGTGCTTTTCTGGACATGTTAGCAAATGCATCACAAGCACATCATCACTCTCTAGTGTCCAAAGCGAGAAATCGCCTCTCCAAAAATAGCGCGAAACTTCTCCCCAAAAGAGCGCGCTATTAATACATGCTGCTGTTCTCATAGAGGAAGAGCTAAAGAACCAATAATAATCAAAACAACACACAGGCCCAAAACTAAGACACACAACTGATCTTTCTCAACTGGAATACGAAAATAATGTTTTGAAAATGCACCTGAGATGATTCTATCGTTGAATCATCGTGCAATCACTGTAATGTAAATATAATATCTGTTCTGCAGTGCAATTTAAATCAGTCCAGTTTGGAAAACGTTAGCAATTGAAATACTCCATTCTGCCTTATGTAAGGAGCTACTTGCTCTCAAGAAAAGGTCAACGGTTGAATCCCTAAAATGTTAAAGGTGAACTGTGTCAGAGAGAGTTGTGCAAAGTAAAGGTCACATTCCATGTGTGTTAGTGAGTAATATCAATGTACAGAGACACACTTGACTCAATGTCAGCTTTGTTCTCAGTCATTTCTGAAATCACTAATGATTTCACGAACAAACATGCAGACCCAAAGAGTGAACGAAATCTGTTTTTATGGCACAAGGAAAAGGAAACTTTGTTTTCCAGCAACTTCAAGGCACTTTTTCATTGGCAGCAACATTACAGAATAGGAAAAAAGACTTAAAAACAGGTCAAAATCCATTACAATGCATTTTATCCCAAATAAAATGTTATGCACTTTTAATTCAGAACATTTAGACAAATATTTCATAATGTGTTAATGAAAAAACAACTAAAACAGCCGTAATTTCCATGATGATGTTTACATGTGTTCTGGATGGTTCTGTAGACAGGAGATGAACTCTTTGACTGGGTGACCGTGGAAACAGATCTGATAAACCGCATTAAACAGGGGGAACCTGCAGAGAGACAGAAAAAAAGTTGACATTAATAAAAAGGAAAAAATATTTTTTCCATAATGTGAACTTTTACTTACAAATTGTAGTCCGTTACATGACAAAAAATTTTCGTTAAGAACATTACACTACCCATTATACGTAATATAATCAGGCTATCTTTTGATTACATTTAGATACATTTTGACCCAACTCATTTTTCACATTGATTTACATGAGATAATCTTACTACCCAGCACTGATTGTGAAGAGCACAAAGATAGTTACTTTTCCACAAGGTTTTTGTGTTTGAGGATCTGATGAACGTCCACTGCGGTTGCTGGACCTTGAACTTTCTGTCCGTTCAGCAGTTCCTTCTCTAGCTGTTCGATAGACTGACAGAAAACACATATTTAGCGATGCACAAGAACACTGAAAAAGAGCGTAACTTTTAATCCTAAGGACCAGCAAACATACTTTCCCCGTTCTAACGAACGCTTCTCCAACTTTGCGGTTGCGTCCTCCGTAGCAGGTGGTGATGAGGTCGGCGACACCGCAGCTCTCCAGAAACGTGGCGGGAGAGACCGGACTGGCCGTGCAGAATATTCGAGCAAAGGCAACCATCTCCATCAGACCCAAACGGATCACGGCGGCCTTGGTGTTGTCACCGAACTCCAGACCGTCACAGAAACCAGCACCCACTGCCACAATGTTCTACAATAAAATCCATTACTTCTTGACTTTTATTCATCTAAATGCTTCAAAAACTGAATGGATGGATTTTTACCTTTAACGCCCCACAGATCTCCACAACGTCAGCCTCCTCCACCACCGTCACACGGAAGTTTTGTGTTTGCATCAGTTCCTTCAGCAGGGGTCCGTGAGTTTTGCTTTTACACCCTAAACACAAGATTATTAGATTATTATTTGGAGAAATACAGTGGCTGTATATAGTTACAGTGGCGTATATGGGCACATTTTCCTTCTGTCATTACCAAAACATAATATTTCCATTTTGGTGTACTTACCAATCGTAGTTTCACAGAATTTCTCATCAGCAACCTCACTGGCCAGATTGGCTCCCATAAGCACGTTCATGGTGATGCCAAGTTTTTCCCTAATGACATCAGAGATCAGTTTCAGTCCGTCAGGACCCTCATCCACACCCTTACGAAACACACACAGTGATATAACAGTGCTGTAGGTCCAGATACAAACTGAAACATAAAAAATGCATATGAGGAAACCTTGATGAGGGATATTCCCACAGCGTCTGTCTTGATGTGACCCTTGATGGTGTCACAGATTCGGGACACAAATTGGTGAGGGATGACAAAAATGAGAATATCTGCACCCTTTACCGAGTCCAAAAGATCTGGAACCGCCAGCTAAAGAAAAACAGCCATTTATCAATGGTTTTATTGCACTTTTCTTATATCAAACAACACATTTCATCACACTATTTTCCTATGAGTTTCAAGATTGGTAAGCAAAGATAAGCTTCTTTACATCATAACGACACTGCTTGATTTCTACATTTCCACTGCAGCATTACATTTACTGTTGTTAAATGGCAGTAATGGTTTAAAGGGTTCAAGGATTCTATAGATGCTTTGTGTTCTCACCACATTGGGCGGCAGCTTGTGTCCAGGCAAATATTTAACATTCTCGTGTTCGGTGTTGATGATTTCAGTGAGTTTGCGTCCGTTGACCATCTCCTCAAACACCCACATGTTCACTGTGCTTTCAAACGTGTTGTATTTTGCTGCATTGGCGCCCACTATCTTGCCAATGGCAGAACCCCTGAGGAAATGAAAGAACTTTGACATTACAGACAAACTGTACTGGATAAACAGCAGCCAATACTGCTGCTGGATTAAGTAATGAAATCTACTGAGAGTTTAATTAGCAGAAGAACTAAAAGAGAACTTCATGTGACACACATTCTCTAAACTATAAGTTTTTGGCTCCTGACTTTGTTGCAACTTGGGACAGGTGCTTAAAGTGGTAAACATTGTTGCATTTACCACTGGTTTTTGGTAAGTACTGTACTATAGTGTTATATGAAGATATTCAAACATTGTACAACTCTTAAAATAGTGTCTGCAATCATAAACTTCTAAATATAAACTTAATTCTCTATCGCTGGAAGCATGAAACATGCAATTAAGACACTAATTATGGATGGTAATAATAATCCAGATCATTACAGCTCTGCAACACCATAAAACAACTTTAAGTTTATGGGTCAGAAAGAAAAGACTGCAGCCTGTGAGGATCACTGGACAACAAGGGGCAATCATTACTCAGCAAATATCATCTCAGCACATAATCTCAGCAAGCAAAACAATGCACATTTGGACATTATATACAATACCTTTTATACATTATATATAAAAAAAATAATAATTTGTAGGCTAAAAAAAATCTCAAAATATAAAATCCAACATTTTTTATCAAATCTGTGATATTCGTAGAGATTAGGTAGCCTATTCCTGGTTTGCCCTTGATGTCCGCTGAGGAAATCCGTGCAACTATTTATTCAATTTCCTAAAATAGAAATACATTAAAATAGGCTATTTCCAAATGTACTTCAGCCAGTAGCTTCGCGCTATTGCTGTAAAACATAAACCAGCAAAAACAGTGTAAAACAATCACGCAATGAAAATGTCACGCACCAGTTGCCAGAGCCGATAATGCAGACTTTCTTGGCCGCCATGCTGCGCGTCTGTCCCGGCTGTAAGACTTCGCTGTGTTCGAGAGCAGCTGACGGACCGGAGAGAATCCTGTGGGCGCGCTTTTAAATAGCCCGTGAACGCGCCTCACTCCCCTTAACACGCATTGGCTGAGCGCACCTCAAGACAGGACTGACCACTGGTCCGATGATTTATAATTATTATTGTAAACTATCACTCGTACTGTCTTTAAATTGCAAATTACGTGGGATTTAATTGTTAAGACTCGAAACAACAAGGTGGGCTATTACAAGAAGCATTTCTATCAGAAAGCACGGTTAAATACGCGACCTCGCATTTTCACAAAAAAGAGACTCCTGAGGTAACGGTTCGTCGAAAATTAAGTTATCAATGATAATAATTGTTTTGAACAAACAAATCAGAACTTTTGTGACTAAAAAAGAATACAAAACATATTTGTGCTAATTCATCTGTCAGGAAGTTCAGTTGGCATTTAGGCGCCAAAACCTCTAACTAATGTACACCTTTAACAACTGGCAAAGCCAAAAAATGTGTCCCTTATAGCACATGTACATCACGGAAACAACTATTTGAAGTCTGCTTTTAGATCTGCAAGACATATTTTTTAGTGTTTGCTTATCATCAATTCGTCTTTAGGACGTTTCCTATCAGATGTCAAATAGACGTTCAGAAGATGTCTGTAAGATGTCTATGATTTACAATGCGTGTAAAACTATCACGTTTTTACACAGGTTATACTTTCCAGATGAAGTGATTTTTAACATATTTTACATTTTGCGTACGGTTACATTTACATTACATTTAGTTGACAATTTCATCCAATGCAACAATGGAAGCAAGCAAAGTGCTATAACAAGTCTCAGTTAGCTTAACTCCGTACATGTACTGTAGGTTTTTTTATATAATAAATAAAAATAAATCAGATAGAAATCTATAGTGTTATAGATCGTTTTTTGCTTTTGTTAATTGTATAATAAATGAAAAAAAAGACGGTTCTAATTCCACACCTCAGGAAAAAACATTAAGAGCACTGATTGCATTTTACACTGAGTTGAGCATTGATACAAGATTATCTTTATTATAACACAAGGACTAATAGAGAAATACAACATTTGGTCCATTAAAGCAAACAAAGAATATCAAGACTGTAAGATATAAAAATCAAAACAAATACATGACTTTAGGAAAACAACAAAATGTAGTTAAAACTTAAACTGCCCAGAATGTTAAAGTCTTTAGCTTTAACTCGAGTGGAAGAACCCCCGGCCTCTCTGCAGCATTAAAACTCTTGACCGTTTTACTAGATGTTTTGTGGGTAGCCATGACCAGTTTGTACTTGCACTGGCAAGTTTTTCATATTATTCACATTTAAAGTGACAAGTTGAATGACAAGAATTAATCAAATGAACCAATAAACCATGAATGCATTTCTCTAAATATATTAATACATATCACAGCGAGGTTAGAGTGGAAGTACTTTAGAGTCCAGGAAAAAGCTTGTGACCAAAAGATCTATAATCAAACAGGTCGATCAGCAGTACATCTAACCTTGTGCACCTAAACGACTATCAAACGGATGAAAACAATCTTATATTGAGCGTTGCTGAAAATGCTAACAAGTGAGCTCGCCTTTCATCTCAACAGACTTGTTCAAGGGACTTCCTCCAAATAATTCATCTTCACAGAGCTGAGGTACTATACTATGTCATTATTAGTCATCTATACTTAACTAGACTAGATCTTCATAAAGTTCATTTTATGAGAACATTAAAATATCAAAGACAATATCGATAACTTCAAAAATAAACAATGACCTCCTCCAAAAAGTAACTCTTGCTGACTGGTTAATATGGAAAGTTGTGAATGGGCTCAAACATTAGCATGTCTAAGAGCATTCTTGCGATCTGGAATTTAGTTACATAATATTATTTAACAAAGCCTGTCAGTTTGGTCAGAAATCGACATTTTACGAAGTGACAGCATCGCAAAAATCACCTTGACAAACATTCAGTCGCGTTGGAACCTTTAAATATGTAAAAATAAGAATGACAGCAGACAACAGTTTGGCGGAGTCACAACAAAAATAAGGTCATTTCTGTATAAGGGTTATTCCTGGGCAGCTACAGCAGGACAGCACAAGATAAACTGTAGTGATCAGCATCTGCAGCACAGATCAGCAAGACATTTGCTACCCAGAACCCCCTCTGGTCCTGTGTCCCAACGGCCGGGAGCTTGCTTATGTGTTTCGAATGCCAAGAGCCTGTTCCAGCTCCTGTCTCCTTTGCTGAACCTGAGAAAACAAGATTGAGAAAAACATAAAATAAAAAGGATAATGCCCTTTGAGATTGCAAGTTCCACAGTGGCTAAATAAGTGAAAAAGCATCACCTTTGAATAGAAATATCTGCACACAGCCTCCTGAGCCCAAGGTTGGTGGTAGAACTCTGCTCTCCTTTCTTCCTCTGGGTTTCCAACCACATCTGTCATCGTCTGCAAGGACACCGAATTCAGATGTCAGCAGATCAAATCTAACGGTTACTGAATAATGGCTTTTGTCTGGAGCAACACACTTTCAGAAATTCATCACATCGTCCAGTCCCAAGGAAATGCATGCAACAGCTTTGCAACAGATATTTTTAGGCTGATAAATTAGGACTGGGCAAACAGTTGCAAGCTTTATTTTCCCTAGCTGTTTAGAAATTCAGCATCACATACAAAGGCCTGTGAAACACTTTCCCAACCCCCACAATCATTACAAGTCCAGTCAGTCCACTAACTAACACTCAGCTGAGCAAACATACAGATGGTGAACGACTACAGCTCTGGGCGAAGGTCAGAAAACCTCTTCTGACTAGCGAACTCAGAACTTAGCAGAAGCGTTTATGAACCCTGCAGGTTTATTAAGATAAAATGGAACTTCCAACTTCATGTGTCCATAAAAAACACGATATTACCATGAAAGCAGGGCTTTTTAAAGTTTTAGATGCCACTCTCCTTGAAGCATTTGGTCTCACCTTCAAGTCTCTGCACTGGGACTGGAGCCAATCATTAATGAAGCCCTGCGGGTCTCTTGCGAAGCTCAACATGAACTCCCTTTGAGTCTTCAGCTGGTTAATGGTTTCGATGGTCTCATGGATCTGAGGGATCAAGCAAGCACACATGTGGGATCATGATTACCATTATACAACATTTGAATCACATAACAGTTAGTTCTGGTTCACTAGGTTGAATGTGTACTCAATATAAAGTTCATTACCAAACTTTTGTATTTGAGAAATCACAAACAATCTTGGTTAACATCATGCAGGTTTTACTCTAGCCTGATATTACATAAATACAAAGGTCAACCACTGTTTGTGACAGTTGCAAACTGACTAGAGGTTCAACTGGGTCAAAGGGGAATGGTCTCAAGTGTGTGAAAGTTCACAGCAGGTTTTAGTCAAATATGATCAGAAATTAAAAATGCTTCCAAGATTATAAACACTAGCGGTTGTCCAATATTTTAAAAAGGCTAGATGTTACTATGCAGATATAACATGATATGCAATATCAGCAAATTAATCATAAATCCACTTTTGGTTGAATGTGGTGCCATATAAACTTTTATAGAGGAATCCAAAGGAACTGAACTTTAACCCACAGCTGATTTCACCATTTCACAATCACTCAAGCTGAAAACCATGATTACATCAAGTACGAAGTAACTGTGGCAATAGTGTAACCACGGTGAGTCCGGTTGCTATCCCTGAAGTGGTTACTAGGCTCCTCAAGATTCTCAGCAAACAGAAAATAATACAATTAAACAGGTCCAGAGTTGACAGAAAACAGGATGCTTTTTCCTTGACCACTCCCTGGCTTCTATTCACAAAAAAGATAAAAAAAATATTCAGACTGGCGTGTTGCCAAGAGTCACTTTGATATGCAGCAGGAAAGCCCAGGATATACAACAAAACAATAGTGCAAAGGCAACGCCGGCGCTCACCCCTGCAGTGACATGCTGAGCATTATTTATTCAGCCACATGCAAAACCTTTGTACCTTGTTGTCAAGGCCTGCAATCTCTTGCTGACTGGCCGTGGACAGCAGGAAAGAGTTCATCTGGGTCTTCAGGGTGTCGTCCACCTCCACGTCTATATCATAGCATGCCGTCTTCTTCTGGTCATTGGGATCCACGCTGATACAAAAGGATGTTTAGATGTTGCATCACAGACGAGGCAGAAACAGCAATTCTGAGTGACATCATGTGATTGACGGTTACCTTATGACATGATTGATGATGATTGGCTCGGGGGGCATCAGTAGTGCATGCAGCCGTTGAGGAATCTCAGAAAACTTCATCCTCTGGGTTTCGAAGATCTAGAACAATGAGAACCAACAATTACTGGATCACAAAGAGCTTGAATGAGAACAGACAATTACGGGGTTTCAAAGATCTAGAATGAGAAGAACTGAGGTGACTCTTTAACAAAGCGAACGGACAATTTTTGGCTTTTAATATAACAAAAAAACAAGGCAAACCTGCAATTCTCAGGTTTAAAAGATCTTGAACGAGGAGAACTGACAATTATTGGGTTTTAAAGATCTTGAACAAGAACCAATAATTATAGTGTTTCAAATATCTAGAACGAAGAGAGCTGGAGTATTTGGGTAAAATTATCTTTAAAATAATATATAAATATGAACTTGAACAGTCATTTTTGGTGATTCGAATATCTCAAATAAGGAGAACCTACAATTATCAGGCTTCCAAGGCCTTGAACGAGGAAAAACAGCAACTATTGGGTTTCAACAATCTTGACCAAAGAGAACTGACAATACTTGGGTTTCAAAGATCTTGAATGAATTGAAACATAAGTTGTTGGGTTTCAAAGATTTAAAATGAGGAGGACCAGCAATTATTGGGTCTCAAAAATCTTAAATGAGGAGATCTGTCAATTATTGGGTTTGAATAGATTTAGTACACAACTAATAGGTCTAGAACAACATCAAGCAGCAATATCTTTTATTTATTCATGCATGTTATAAGAGAAATACACAAATCATGCGTTTTGGGTTATAAATCGGATCTCAAGACATTAGCATTGCAGCCACTACCCTGGTTAAAAGATGCATTTAACCATCTTTCTGGTCTCTGACAGCACATATATGGACTACGCAAATCTATCAGACTCATACCAAACACAAAAATATTGCAATATTGCGAACAACTAGCTTATATGCTACTTCCTGCAGTCAAGTCTAAACAGGCATTTCCAGTCTGAACACCTGAAGTAAAAGCATCAAAAGACAAACTCTAATATTTGTTACCTGCTGGAGGTATTTATCACAGTTGATGAACTCTCGTTCATGAGGGTCCTGGAGTTTGTGGGTCTTCACGTACTGCCACAGAGCCTGAATGATCACGGGCCGGGTCTGAGTGTGAATCCCCAGCAACCGGGCAAGTCTGGGGTCCAACTTAAACTGAGGAGGCTAGAAAGAGAACAATTTGTCTCAGTCACAAACACTCACATTTGCTAACAGCGTGGAGTGCCACCTGCTGGTAGTTTCTGCTCACCTGGTAGTCCAGCATAAGCAGTACAGTACAGCGGACACCAACATCTCCCGGCCTCTTCACTTGAAATCCATCCGTCTCCTGAGTTGTAGCAGTTCGGTGCCACTGAAATCAAGACAACGACTCCTGAATGACTGAAAACTGGCACAAAAGTGACAACAAAAGAGATCTAGTGGAGAGAACCACAGCTGAGAAATGCACTCACCTCCACCAAATGATTGTCAGGTCCATACAAGTCTTTGTCCAACTCGATCACTAAAGACTTGAAAAAAGAAGAAAACTTCCTCTTCTGCTTGGTGGCTTCATACTTGGACACAGCAGTCTGATACAGAGAAACGCATTCAGAGTTTACACAAATAATTGTCTACCTCTACATAAAATCTTCAATCACTGCGAGATGACAGAATCTGGCTTACGTCTTCAAGAAGTCGTCCCTCCACACGCAGCTCCCAAGATGCAACAGTTCCTTCGCCGTCCTCTGCATCTGGTTTGGCAGGGTTGAAGGTGTTGGAGATAAATATCCGTAGTTTTCTTTTTTGCTGCACAGAACAAACAGATAAATAGTGAAGTCTTTCAATCAAATGTAGTTCCAGATTCAAGCTAAGTTTTGCTCTTCTAAAGGAGTCCGAAGACAGCCAGAACACTGTTGGTAAAGGATCTGCATGTACCTTGATGGGTCTCTTGAGAGCTTCCTGGATATCAAGTCTTTTGCGCATGATGGTCTGATCGAGCTTCCTCTCGAACGCCAGCAGGTCCATATATGCCTGAGACTCGGGAACGAGCTCTCGGATCTGAAAGAGATCCACAGGCAAAATCAAGATCATCTCAACAGCGTTTTGAACCACTTCTGTTTGCATCATAATCCGCACAACTTTAGTTTTCCAGTCTTTGAGCTCCATACCTTTTTGAGTAATGCACTCGGCTAATATAATCTATCAAGGTTTTTCGTATTTGCATGGTAGCATGACCACTTACTCTTTGAGGTAGGATTTTATCTGCCATTTTCTTCTTCTTGGCACTAAAAAGATAACCAAAAAAAAACAGCACCATTAGTGAGAAAGCGACAGATTCAATTAAGCACAATTGAGGAAACATCAGGTTTATTTCCTCGAGTGAGGTGTTAGCTGGACTTACTGTTGGTTGCGATTCTGTTGCTGGACCTGTTGGATCTGATTTGGTGGCGGTCGCTTGCGGGATGGGTCCATGACTGGCATACCGGGACGGGACACTGGACTGGCCCCGAAACCTGGGGGCCCCATGGAGGGTCCCTGAGGGGTCATACGACTGGCTGGAGGCATTCCCGGTCTCTGCCAAGACAGGAACGAAGAACGGTTAACCGAATGGACAAAAACAAGGAGACCCGCCGTTTTCATGTGATTTCTTGTTCTGGCTTCGTATTTAAACAGCAACATGAAATCTCAGCATATATCACAGTACACATCAATATTTGACAAAATAAATGACAACAATAATAAAAAAATAACATTTTAATATTTACACAAGGATTTAATGAAAGAAAATGAGATAAGTTGCTGAAATGTAACACTAATTTTACAAAACTAGTTATAAAAATGACAACCACTATAACTATCAAAGCATTTAGTTTTGCAGTAATATGATTTTGTTAACCAGCTGACGGTTCCCTCTCGTTGTAAGTGTCAAGAGACAAATACTGAAGTCTATTCATGCTGCAAAAGGGCACAAAGGTGCAGAAAATAAAAAATCATATTGTTCCACTGCCAATGTATGAATAAACAATTCAATCGCAATTCAAACATTTGGAAAATTTAAACATGAAGTAAAATAAAATGTAACAAAATTAAATAAGAACAATATCCTAAATAAAAGAGCATGTGTTCAAGGTTTCACTGAAGTCTACACACACACACACACACACACAAGGAAGAAAACCAGCAAAACTAAACCTAATTCATCCTAGAATGCAAGACGCAGCAGCACAAATTCTCCACATTTTGTCCTAAATGTTAAACTTGTGATTTTTATCGAACAAAACAATAGCTTTTAGAGGCCATAAAAGTAACTTTTTAATGTTTAAGCCATAATAAAGTACACAAACATTATACGGTTTCTGGGTCACTGATCATCTGACTCTTTGTACAGATGGTCACTGAAGCTCAAGATGCTCTTAAGGACATCTCAAATCATGCTGAAGAACATGATCATTCTGACTTTTTCATGTTTCTATCAACAAACAACTTCTCCCTTACACTGTGTTGATGATTCAAGGAATTATAAATGTGTTCAACCAGAAAATGCAAAACAGAAGTATTTCCGCTGGTAGTCTCAGGCACACTGCACGCAAAATATATGATGTGTAATATCTACAATGTCTGTAAGTTAATATCAATGCAACAAACCCATCAGGATGATGCTCCTGTAGGCCCTAGTTTAGGCCTTACAAATCCAAAATTTAACGTCATCAAAAATAACTGCTGGTTCATTTTTATTTATGCAAATTATAAGATAAATATTCAAATCACTTGTTTTGGGTTACAAATCAAGAAAGAGGAGATTGATGCTTTGCAGTAACCTAGCATTACTCAAATCAATACCACAGCACGCGAGCATAGTAATGCAAGATAAAATTATTTTAACATTTTTAATTCGATT
The DNA here is from genome assembly GCF_963082965.1 of Carassius carassius. Taxonomy (NCBI): domain Eukaryota; kingdom Metazoa; phylum Chordata; class Actinopteri; order Cypriniformes; family Cyprinidae; genus Carassius; species Carassius carassius. The sequence goes on from NC_081802.1 coordinate 3,960,332, forward strand.
CAAAACAGTCTGAATGTGTAATGCATTGAAAAAACCCATAGGCCCTGAATGCAAACATTAAAACCAAAACCCTCCGTCTAGGTTAGGGTGCTTCTTTGTTCTTCTCGCGCCTTACCGGGTATCCGGGCATCGGTGGTCGATACATATGGTTCTGAGGGCCGCCGGGTCCCATTCGTCCCGAGGGCGTACCGGGACCCATACCGGGCCCTGCACCGGGTACCGGAGGCCCGGGCCCCATCTGGGCTCCGCCACCTCCAGGTGTCGCAGGCTGAAAACCACTAGCGTTACGAGCCGCCATCTTCTCCCCGAGTCGCAAACAGACGGAGGCGCAACACAGCCGGTGAGATGTGAACGAGTATCGCGATAGCTGAAGAGCACCAACCGTGATGAGTGACAGAGTCTCGCGAGATGTGAAGAGAGAGCCCGCTTGCGCACTGACGTAATCTAAACTATAGGAGAAAAAAATAACATAAACGTCCCTAACATACATTATAAGGTAAGACTCCGCTATGGTCAACTTTTCTGGTAGACTTTAATTCGTATGTTTATTTAATTAATGAATTAAATGTCTATACGGAGTTTAAAAAAAAATCTCACTGTTTAACTTTATATAAATTTTCCACTATATATATATGAAGAGTTCAGATGCAAAAGCCTCTAAGTGCCATCTGAAATTTTCATCTAAAATTACGATTTTTATCAAGCTCCTACACACACACACACACACATATATATATATATATATATATATATATTATTTGTTTTATTGTATGCTATGTATTGTAATATTATCATTTACATTTCTAATAATGCATTTTTTTTATTTTTATTTATATTATGATTTTATTTATTAATAATAAACATTCAGTATTGAAAGGCTTCAATGTAAATGTAATTTTCTGGTACAAAAGTTTTTACTCCTGTTTTACAGTAAAAAAAATAAAATTAAAAATAAAATTAAAGAATAATCAAGTAAATCTTCACAACATACTCCAATTTCTAAATTAAGAGTTGTTCACACTTGACCCAAATCGATGTGAATAAATTCACACTATATCCAAAAGAGGGAGACAAACACCCAATTATAGTCATCAGGCTAGCATTTGAGATGGTCTAATATTTTTATGTATTATATCTAATATATATGAAAATAAAGTATAAACACCACTAACACAACAATTATTATTTATTTTTTTTTATTTGTGTTTCATCACCTTTCTTAGCCATTTGAATTTGGATGGTTGTAAATAAAACTCAAAATAAAATAGGAGAGAACTATGAGAAAAGGGTCAAAGGTCGTCATCTATGGCATGAATTAAAAACATCACTCTGAATGGTTACAAAGACTTGCTCGGTCCACTGTAGTGCACATCAGAATCACATGATGTGTGAAGATAATTTAGAAGTCAAACATCTCTCTCTACATCCTTCATTTTGACATTTGGCCGTTCATCCTAATGCACAGATTTATACACACACAAAGTAGCTCAACTAAGCACTCACTGTGGTTGATTAAAAGGGCTGATCAGCTTCCTGCCGACTGCGCCAGCATCCATAAGTCACACATCGGCAGTCACAAACACTCTGATGACATCATTAAACTCTTTCCCATTAGCGCACTCTAAAATCAATCCCTTAATTCGCTGTGCAAATATATGAGTATGAGGTGTGATGTATTCCTGGTAAAATTTCAGTTTCAGTTGAGACTATATAGAACTTCCCAGGTCTTAAAATAAATAAACGAATAAATAAATATTCCAAGTTTCTGGGAATCTTTCAGACTGGTTTCATGCTCTCAAAAACCGATAACATACATGGTTGTCCTTATACTGTAAATGTGAACATTTCCTTTTCCACAATGTTTTAATTGCATTGCGCTGACAGGGATGAACTAGTACTAATTTCAAGCAATTAGTGGCAGCACTAGTATGAAACAAGAACAGTATTAGACCCCTTCCTGCTGCTATTCATTAGAAAATAAAGAGCTGGTTTTCATTTGTTTATGGTGCAAAAGGCATCTTTATGAGGTTTACTCCCTTCACTTGTGATTATGTTGATGAAAGAAGGTGCTTTATTGTTATTGAGACTTCATATTGTGATAAAAAGAAAAAGATATGAAAGAACAGGATATTATAACACCAGGTTTTGTTGGATTTCATTTGTACTATATAAATAGGCCTGCTTCCAACCCACACTTCTGATCAATAAACACAAATATGAACATCAAATATACCATATGGTCATTTAACACTCTCTTTTCTTGTCAAAGCTCACTAAAATCAAGTTAAATATGTTCTGCCAAAGCTTTATCAACACAAAATGAACATATCTCACAGGTAGCTATTTCTAAACAAAATGGTTGAAAAAAAAAGATAAAGTGAATAAAGTTTGAACTCAGACATTGTAATATATTAATTTCTTAAATTTCTTAATTTCTTAAACAGTTGCTGTGTCCATGATATTGTCCAGGCATTTCATATCAGCTGATGTATTATGGTTATCATTGTATGTCTATTAAAAACGACCATAGAGCACATAAAAATATATATAACAACAACAACTATTAAAAGCGAAAAAAAAACGTATTTTTTAATAGTAAAATACAATTTGTATGTATTATAATTTATATTATTATAATATAAAAATCCCATATTTAACTGTATACTGACGTATGCGTGATGTCATTTTTTCTCAGTTCGCGCGCAAAACGGGTTGGCTGTGGTGAGGTAAGCGTCACTTTCAGCTCCGTCAAAATTTAAACGGTTTGATTATTTATTTACATCGATAACATATCATAATTTAAATAAAAGTATCCCTCAAGATATGTAGACGTGAGATTATTAATGTGAAATTCGTCCTTTGTTTCGTGTTCGTTAGATCGTGCTCGTCTCTAATCATAAACTGCTAACAGATGTTATCATTAACAAAAGTTTGAGGATATTTATGTAAAATACATAATTTGTTTCACAGCTGATGTCCCATCAGTGTTTTTTATTTTCAGCAGTTAATTCTGTATTGAATAAGTGTGTAAAGTTTTAAATTTTTAATAAGATTTGTATTGAAAACCAGAGGACTCTTCACAGGGTTATTTAACTGTGAATAACTTTCATCCATTTACCGTAACCTGAACACCAACATATGCCAGTGATGATGTAAGTACTGCAAGTAAGACATACAAACTAAATGGAGCTTATATACTGTTGCCTGTTGCACATTTTTGTTTTCCTGTTAGCTCAGTCTGACATGTTAAGATTTTTGCTGCCAAAGCCAAACAGTTCTTAGCTTTACTTGGTATTGTTGCCAATCATATCAGTGTCCTCCTGCACAGAAAGATTTTTGATGAACCTAGTGGGCAACTGATGACACATAGACACATGCCAGGATTTCTAAATATGATGAATGCATGCAAAACTGGCATGAAAGTAAATGATGGTGTCTCCAATCAACCCGGTTAAAAAGAGCCAGTCTCTATAGTTCTTATTAATCCTCTCAAAGAGCACGATGACACTCTTATCAGTGACAAACGGCTGCAGCTTTTAATTGTGCCACGAGATCCGACAGGATAAATTGGCACAAGGGCAGAAACTCTTGACAGTTGCATTATGGGAAATGAATAGTAACTCATTTTCAGTGAGCAAGTACCAGTGTGATGAACTCAAAGAGGCTTGAAGGGTAGTTCCATTTTCACAGTTTCAGATGATCTGAAAAATTAAGTGACACTGGTAATGTGACATGGACGTTAATGCCAGTTTGCTTAATTCCGAACACGCATCGATCACAAACTATAAAACAAGTATGGGTCTTTTTCACCACGGTATTACTGTTTTCTGGACATGGTACTACAGTGTTGTTTTAGTAAAAAAATTACCATATACAACTAGCATTGGCATTTATGGCTAAAATAAGCATTTTATAATTAAAATAATATTTTTTATTATTACTAAATAAGCATGCATAACACACACTTTGTAATACTACAACATCCAGATACCTTTTGCATTGTATTTTTTTAACATATATGATTGTATGCACTAAGTCTTTTGCATACCATTTAGGATGGATAGTTTGAAAAATTGGAATGTGGCTTTTAAAGGATATTTATTCGAAACCCCAAACACATTGCGCATTCACAACAGCAGCAGCTGTGCCAAATCAAGACTAAATGCATCTTTCCAAATGCGTATATTTAATGCGTTTGGAGGACAAGGCATGTCTCAAAGGCACTAGTGTTGCACTACAAGATCCTCACCAGAATGCCCTGATGGTTGGGTTGTGCTGCCTGAAGTCATTGGCAGTTGTCCCTACATCTGCCAGAGACATTCCCACATCAGCACAAGAGATGACAGAAGGAAATTACATTCATCAGTCATTTGTGATGTCCCTCAATTCAGTTAAACAAACAGAGCATGTTCTAAACCACCACGAGGCCACATATAAAGCCTGTGGGTGACTTTGGACAATTCAGTCCAGTTATACGTGAACTGCTGTTTAGATTTAATCATGGTCCTGATGCCAGTAGGCCATTTTAATGTAAATTTTCCTGAGAAGAGTCGGTGTCAGATGTCATCCAACGATCTTGATGGATGTGTCATGTTTGGATCTTCTCTTATTCCTCTTGGGTTTGATCTTTCAGCTCATGCACTCATGTCCTGTATCCTGACACCGTCTGATTCTCATGAACATCCTCTTCATCTTTCATCTCCCTCTTTCTACTTTCCATAATGTAGGTTCAAAATTTATTCTGTCTAATTTGCTGAATAGTTCTGAGGTAAGTGAGCAGTAAGGCTTGAAATCGGGAGCCACTTGAAATTCAGAACCATTTTTTGTCCATTTTTATAAAGAATACTGCAGCTGAATAATTTTAGTGAGGTCCAGTTTTCTTAAAGTAATTGAAAGTCTGCGTACTTCTGTTGGTGGAAATGGAAAATTATACTAAAATACAGAAAGAAGGAAAAAATCCGCTATTGAATCTACAGCGTCATGGCTAAAGAAATGTATTGTAAGCTTGCAGTCTTGTACATCCTGAAGAATTATTCTAAGCTCCTTTTACTTCTGAAGTTAAACATGAACAATCTACTGACATCCACCTTAAAGCTTAATGAAGTAACAGTGAGACGTTTGTAAAATCATGAATGATGTTTATTATACCTTCATAGATAAATAGAACAGCCTATTATCTGCCGACTGCACTATCAGGCAATATGTACGTTTGTAGTAAAAAATCAAAGGAAAGAATAAGAGTACTAATGAATCTGCTGATTACCATGATAACTGATAAGAATATTTTATCATTCTTTAACATCACCTTTACATATTGGTGGTCGTTTGTGCTTTGATATGAAGTTTGCCACATTAACATACATCCCTGCAAGTATTCAAGAAGAATTCAAATAAACAATAAGTGGTTAAAAGATCAGTTAAATTTTCATTAACAGAATCGAAATAAAGACAGAAGAATAACAGTCTCACATGGACATACATGCACACATATGTACTGTACGCACAACTACAAAAGTTAGCATTCGTGAATGGAGTGTCGTACGAGCAATCGGTCTGATCCAGCCAGCGATACAAACTCTGGTTTGTTACATTCCAGATCCTGGAAACGCTTTCATCCAGAAACAGACCAGCAACACAACGCAAATGATAAAACATTCGTCACAAACATTCTTGTTCAGTCACTCCTTCATGCACACATAAACAATCATGTATTCATAATCATTAATATTTTAAGTGTCCAAATATGTTTTGGGGACTTCCCATTAACATTTCTTGTTAGTCATATATGCTAATCATTAAGGTTGGAACGATACATGTATTCGTACCTAACCGTCACGGTATGGACATCTCGATTTGGTGCATGAGGCCTTACAATGAATGCAGGCAATTCACCCCTAATCTAGAAGGGGGCACCCGTAGCAATGTTTGATAACCAACCGACAGCAGAAGAATAGCGAATGCCATGAGTTGCGCACAAATCCCAGACAGTGACCATGTGTTGATTCTGAATGTGTCTCTCACAGACTGAAAATGGTGTGTACTTTAAATACTTGTGCACTTAATGGTTTGCGAAATGGAGCTTTGTGCTCATGTATCCTATCTCCCTTATTCGGCACAAATCCAAATACACCATAATATTTCCATATTTGCAATGTAATGTCTCTGTTTTCTAAACTATTATTTATTGTGTAAATTATAGGCTTTGTACTTCAGTTTTGTTCCAACGTTGACACAGAGGCGTGCACGCTGATGTTTGGTTCACTGTATTTTATTTTGATAAAGTACCAACTGCACTGTCAAGTTAGCAATGCTGGAACTGATTTTGTGTGTGTGTGTGTGTGTCAGCATGATCACTTCATTCCTGTTTCCTCATTCCAGCGGAATCAACTTTAAACACGTATTGTCTTAATAATACTGCATCACTGTATAAAGGTCTGCTTTTATTTGTGTACACTCACAATGAAAACAAAACATTGTGCTTTTGTAAAATAAAGAAAACAAATAGGATATGGCTTTCTGCCATATGAGTTTCCTTTCTGTGAACAAATTATGAAATGAACCGAAGCTCAGCATATATAGGATACATTGCGTGCCGCACTGTTTTTTTCCCCCTTGTTTATCTGTAAACTAAATAGAATATATATTCAATATATTTGTTCCTTGTATACTATTCCTTGTGTACTGCAGATCTTTTACATTTATAACAATAATAATATTTAGCATTTTCACATCTAGGTGGAATTTTTTTTAATTTGTACTACTGTCTGTTCAAAATAAATGAAAAGAAACCGAGCATACTAGATTTTTTTTTCCCCCTCCTGTTGTACCGAAATGGTATCGAACCATGACCCCAGAGCCGAGGTACATACCGAACCGTGACATCTGTGTACCGTTCCATTCCTACTAATTATGCAACAGACTAATCCTACATTTTGCCATTTTTAGATATGAATTTAAACATTGATTATTTTTGAACCGTTGTATACTTGAAGAGATGTTCTGACTAGTTTCATCAGCCTACTATTATTCTGGGGTCACTGAGAAATGTTATCCACACAAAAACAGTAAAACCTGCACACGCACGCATATACACATTAGGGCTGGGCGATATACAAAAAAAAAATGATATCTCGATATTGTCAAATTTTTTACGATATTCGATATATATCTCGATATGTTTGCATTTAAATAATAAAAAATAAAACATGATTTTCTTTTGCCCATAAAAAAAAAAACATTTAGATTAAACAGCTAATTTAAGCAGTTAAAAAATCTAGACCAAGAGATCACTTACTGCTTTTTATTAATGAATACATGTAGGCCTATATGTAACTGAAGCAGTGCAAATTAAGTAACAGTTACAGAAAGTGCATTCTGTCAACTTTTTAGTGCATGCAATTCACAATTTAAACTATGCAACTGGGATAAGTATTTTATTTTAATTTTTTAACAAGTTTTTAAGCCAAGAACACAAGTCTGTCAACTGTCTGTGGTTTTAAGAGAAGCTCTGTGGCATGAAACTATGTTCCTACTGACACTAAAAACCCTCTTAGATGGGGAGCTAGTTGCTGAAGCACATAGCTATTTCTTATATATAAATATATATAAATGAATACCAAAGACTTTTGCATTCTCTCTGTCTATATTATGGAAACTGGTAAACATATCAGTGAAATTCCCCAATAGTAATTCCAAATGGCCATAGCCTATGTTTCTCTATTCAAACATCAGCGGTCGAGTAAGTGCATTTATTTTGCGATCACAAATGCAAACAATACAGTTGAGATCTCACGACAGAACACAGACCGGCTGAACGACGCTTTCATTAGATCGCTCAATTCCAGCTTGTTAGTGTTTTCAGATTATCGTCAGCGGCTCTTCCGCAATGAGGAGTGAGCACGTGCGCATGGTTGCCAGATAGCTTAAAATAAGCAAACACCGGGGAAAAAAATGTATCCTTGTAACAGTGGAGCTCTGATTGGGAGATTTAAACTCTTGTTATCTGGCAACCGCTATCATTACAGCTCTCGTAGTAGAGGGGCGTAGAGCAGTCAGCAGTTACAGGTTCCTTTTTTGGACATTCGGCGGGTTCTTTTGGGAAAGTATGCTTGAATTTGAAATATTCGATATTCCCGATATATTCAAATTGTACATCGTCGTCAAAATTATTCCGATAGTATCGCTAATATTCGATATATCGCCCAGCCCTAATACACATGAAAACAAACTTTACACCATCTTCCAACAATTGTATATAATTGAGGCTAACTTGGCGATGGAAATAATGAAATCTAAATAAAACTAAAAACATGCACAAGATGACCAGCATGCATTTACAAGATGAGACCTGTAACACAATGTCATATGGGATCTGAACCATCCAGCGTCCCATAATCCCCCTTTTAATGCTTGTAATGGCCACCTTCTTCAGAAAGTTACATTCTCGTGAGATACACTGAGGCTGAATCGATCCAGCAGATCAATGGACAAATGAGGCTACATACAGAGAATAAGCGCTATATCTACTGACCTACGTAAGCCACTGGTCTTAAGACAGTTAAGAGCCATCACTATGTACACAAAAGGCATCAGGGTCCAGCTGCAGAAAGCTATTCGATGTCCAAGTCACCTAATGTGTAAATTCTTAGACTTCAAGGAGTTTTGTTTTTGAGGCAGTATTTCCTTGAAATGTTCAAAAAACATCAAAAGTTTTCCATGGAACATTTTAGTGAAAATAAACTTTGTTGATCGGCACCATTCCTCAGACGCCTGGATATATCTCAAGACATGGTGGTTTTCTAGTGTGTCGCAGATCCAGAAGGTTTATACTGTACTGTCCGGTTGTGAAAGGAGTCCGTACTGATGTGGTCAGCTTTGGTTGTTTTCTGTCAGGCTCTTACTTTACGCTCAACAGGTGAAGTCTTCGAAGTTGCCTTGGCCAGGATGGTGAGGTAGCATGTTGGCTGGGTAGGTTGACGGGGTATGAAGGTTGTCACAGGGAGCCTGAGAGTAAAGATAGATATTTAGAAACTGCACAGTGTAAACTGAATACTTCCTTCAATTAGGCAATACGTAGCATGTGAAACATTACACGGTAAGATGCAAAAATCATTTCAAACATGACCTGATTGTGTACATGTGAATTTCAGTAAGAGGCATCCAGTTGCCATCTCTGAAAATACAATTGTGTAAAAATGGCTGAACTTTTGTCATTTTAATAAAAAAAAAATATAAGATTATGCAAAAAAAAAAAAAAAACACAATTGATATAACTACTATTTCTGGCAATGGAACAGCACCTCATGCAGTGTTATGGGTTGTACAGGCATTTAATATCGTTGGTCTTCTGGTTAAAAAAACTGCATCCTGTCCACAGTAAACATACTGAATACTGCAGACATACAGTAGTATGAGTAATATAACAGTATAATATTCTGGACATAGTCTTTACTGTCTGTAAGTATGAGTTTATTGGCCAACTTATACTGGTGTGATAGTTACTGACGTGACGCTTCACGTCATCCAGGCTGAGAACGGCTCCTCGATCGTTGTTGCTGCTCCGCTGGTGTTTCTTCTTGGCACAGCGACACAGTTTGAACTTGATCACCTTTGAAGAGAGAAAACAAACCCACAGCTAAAACTTGCTGTGCAGTTCACGCTATGATATCTGCTATAGATGCTCATGTGGAGAGCAATTAAATTTTAACCAATTTATAATTTTACTTGAACGTCTGATCGTGGATAAATCAAAAAAGCATGAAACAAAAACTTAAAAATGCAAATTTGGATTAGAATGGCAGAAATGGATGCATGGAACTGAAAACTTGGGTTTTTTTTAGATGTAAGACTAGCCAAGTCCTATTTGAATATTTTGTCCCCAAATAAAGCACACATTAAGAAATTTCCAGGAACTGAAAATGGTCTAGTCTCTAAACGCTGCTTTACTAGAGACTGACAGAAACGATGTGTAGTAACAGATTTGAACTCGTAACTGGGGCATTCCCCCCCCCACTTTCCATGAGGGCCTCCTGTCACACAGAACAACATGATGGATTGATGATGTATTGTTTGTTATTGGCTTTTGGCTGTCATGTACCAGAAGTCAGTTTAAACCAGCCAGATTACACAAACACAAGTCCTGGAACTGACAGTATTTGTGTCTCATTTCCTGCAAATGATTCCAGCTCCACCTGCCATATCTGACACCCTGTCTCCCATCTGTGTCCTAATGTCACAGGCGTTACTCAGAGCCTGGCGTTGAGTCTGAATCTGACTCTAGGGACTTTTCGCGTGGAGTTTCAACTTATCAAAATTGGTGCATTGCTAGATTTATTTATATTTTCCACAAGAATGGTTTTGGGTAAAGAACCCCCAAATGAAATCATTATTCTGGGAATATAAATCACAAAAAATTACTTAAATGTCTCAGCCTCATGAAAAACTCACAAAGTCATACTGCTTCATAAGACTGCTTGCCCAGACCTTGGCCACTACTGTTAAGTACTCCTAAAAGGTCTGTACTTCACATACAAATTGAAAATCATGAATTACTATGTAATGTGTGATTTTGGTCAGAATAAAATAAAAATATTGGGTGGGGTATATATATATTTTTCTCTGTCTTTCTGATGAAGGCCCCCAAAACTTCCCACATTTCTTTATTGAGAATGATGAGATAAATACAATTATTCTGTCAAGAATGCAGAAAATGTTTTTATAAAGCAGTATGAACAGTCTGCTAAACTTCTCCTTTTGCATTTTACTGCAAAAAAGAACATCATTTATGTTTAAAACGACATTAAGGTAAGTCAGTTATGACAGATTTTGCATTCTTGGATGAAATATCCCTTTTACATTTCAATATTTGTCTCTTTTATCTTTCAGCAGGAACACCTTGAATGCTTGTGCTTTTGTTTTCCAAAGGCTCATGTGAGTCTGTTGTGCAGAGTTGCAAGTCAGCACTTTGTGTAAAAGATCATGTGATGTGTTATCAATCACTGCCATACAGAGATAACCCAAGGAGCATCTGAGAGAACAGGCATGAAAAATAGCTCTCCTGGCACCGCCTCCCGGTTTTTAAAGTCATATGTCTTGATGCATTGCAGTATTGGGTGTTTGGCAAAGATCTAGCTGCCAACATAACATTAAGCAGAACCATGAGTATTGTGATGATTTATGACTCACGGCACCAGAGATATTTTTCTATATATTCAACATTTTAAAATCAACACTGCCATCTAAAATGGCCATAGATGGTCAAAATACAAAAAAAAACATACATTTAAAGATTTAAACTGAAAATTTTCAAAAGGGGGAATATTGCTGCAATGCTTCGCCCACCCAAGTGTGTAATACTTTTGCAGATGAGACCAATGGTTATCAGTCAAGTTTGGAGGACAATATTCTTAGCAAACGTTGAGTTGATTAAGATGCTAATGACAGAGTATCTGCATGCATACCAAAACTATTTCTTCATAATGCTCGAAGCACTGCATCTGACAACAACACAGAGTCCTCGACTTGCTTTGAACAAGATTCTAGTAGTCTACTTCTGCACTGTTCTGCTTGCCTGCCTGCTGGATTGCCTATCATCATAGCCGATGACAATTTTCCCAATCAAGAGATAATTCCACCCTTCGCTTTAAGGTATTGATATCTCGAAAGCAATCACATCCTGAGCAAAGGCTTGAAAGCTAATGATATTTTTACTCTCTGTTCATTCAGATGCTGAGTGTGGAAAGGGATCTCAAGTGGAAGAAAGCTAAGAGAGCACTGCTTTTGTGAAGGTCATATTCAACACAATTAAAGGGGAAAGGAGAATGTGCCATTCTGAGTGACAGAAATTTCCACAGCTGTCAAGTTTCAAGGCAATTATTTCCGAAGGGTCTTTAATACATTGAGAAAAGAGGAAATAACAGGTGCAGGTTTGGATTTGAGTCATGGAGGTCTTACCTCATACAGATAGTCAAAGAGCTCCAGGATGGTTAAGATACTAGCACCGATGAACAGGCCCATCTGTCCGCCAATGTCACCTGAAACAGTTTAGTTCAGTATTTAGCCACATGAACAAACAAACAAGCTTTGCAACATATATGGATTGTAAAAAGACAAGCTGCTGTTTATTTGATGTTCAACAACTTTATGGTCTTTATGTTCTCAGTTTACAGCCACTATAAGTTAGTTATTGGTAGGTAGACTTTCTAAAAAGTGAAAAACTGTGAAATAACACCTGGAAATATAAAAGGATAAAATCATTTCAAAGCTTCAAATCACCATCTATTGACATATAAGAAACTGCAGCTCACCAAGAAGGCCGGCTATCTCGTAGGCTTTCTTCTGCTCGATGGTCTCGTAGTTTAGGGCCTCAAAAAAGATGTCCAGCACCAGGATGTTTTCTCTAAAGGGCAGAACACAAAGGAAAGGTAAGGACAGCCCAGCTGCATTTACTTCCACAACCCTCCCAATCTTTCAAACCATCTTCCAAGCATTGATCCACAGTCTGTCAGTTTCACAGCATTTCATTCTCTCGAGCCAGCAGCGACCTCAGGCCATTTTTAGACTCAGCTGGAGCTGATTCTGAGTCTACCTGTTAGGTTTTTGCACATCAATTAATGGCACTTCAGACTTTATATCATATTGCTATACTTACTCGACTTCTTAAAAAAAATTATTTCGTTTTTATTAAGAACATTCACTGCAGATGGTGTGAAAGTTTAAATGTTTTGATCCCCTCAGAATACATATTAAATGTTTAATTAAGGTACAGATGACAGCTGCAGTTATTTTATGAGTGTTTGCCCAAGCTCTTCAAAGCTACCTAGAGAAGCCAAAAACACTTAAACGGTTAGTTTTAATGGTTTTTTTGCAGCAGGTTTATCGAAGAATGGTAATAAGGTGCTACTTTAAAACCAAGTATTAAAAAGAAAACATTACCTTCCTCCTTTCAAACCCAGACATTACATCATCTGGGTTCAAAACATCAGCATCTCTGCTTTAAATTAATACATAACCCTATTACTGTCAAAGACAAGTAGATAATGGCAGATTTATGATCATGTATGATTCATTTCCTAAATTGAAGTAACCATGGTAGATATCTGATTCTGAGCATTTTCACTGGATGGTCATCAACATTTTTGGGAACAAGCAGAAAACGAAACCACAAGTCATTCAGCTGATTAAATTGGGGTTTTCAGTAACTTCTCTTTTCCTGTTCTGAATGTAAAGCACCGCAGATAATTACAATGGTTCCACTTGACTTCTCTTTTCATTTTCTAAATGCTAAATACTGCAAATAATAGTTATTCTCCATTTCGATCCTGCAAATAGAAGAACATAGTTTCAAGAGATTTTGGTCACTGTTTTGTGCATTGAGGCTGCCGTAATAATTTTGCAAATTAATGAGTCAACATGGAACGACACAACCAAAATTTCACTGAAGTAATATTTAACACATCAGCTCAAAAGAAATAATTTTATTTTGATAATTTAGGAACATTTTTTTTTATTTAGAATAACACACCATTTAATAGTTCATAACAAGCTGACATTAAATATTTAAATCTTAGCATTTTAAAGTATACCTAAACTAGTATAACTGCCTTTAGAATACACAGCAAACTAAGAGCAGCAACTTTCTTGACCTTTCTCTGCAAATTTACTCAGGATTCATGTTGTTCCAGATGACTGCAGATTTAGAGACATTTCCTGACATTTCTTAGTGTGTTTGTCAAAGCAGTGATGTTTTACATGTCTGTCAGTCTGTTGTCTGGTCTATAAGCTGTTCAGATGATTGGTGCTCTGGATCTTGCACGAGGGCAGACAAAGACCATGGTTAATTACTGACGAGGCACTTAACAGCTGGCAATTTGGACAATTAAACAAGTGGGGTGTAACACTTAGGGCATAACAACCATAAATGTCAATTTTTTTTTTCAATTGGCAATTTTTTGCGATTTACTGAAGGTTGTGCTTAAAAAAAATGCTCAGAAAAAAAACAATTGCAAGAAATATTCTTTAAAAACAAGTAATTTTCTCAATTATGTAAATATTTCTTATTTAAAGTGTCTGTATATATAAAGTTGCCCAATGTCAGCTTAGCAAAACTGTTCAGTGTTTTGGTGTACCGAGTTTTCTGAGATATCTAGTGCAACGTGAGAGAAATATAAATCGACAAATGTCTTGTCATGGCCAAAACTCTTGGATTTGGGCTTGAACCCAAGACTCACGCGATGTACTGCTCCGTCTTGTTGAACTTCTTGGCCAGGTATTTGGCAGAGGCTTTGCTGGGGATTTTGACGAAGGACAGCTCTTTGCCATAGCGCGTCATGTTGCAGGGCGTCTCGCAAACGCAGTAGTCATTGTCTCTCTCCACCAGAAAATCTAGAGCAAGAGAAAAAGACAGAACGTTTCTCTTAACCTCAAAAACCCTGGCTGGAAAAACAACAGGACAGATGATGAAGTAGAAAAAGGCTTGGGGAAGTGGGTGGTGCGGTTAGAAGGGGTTATAAATCCAGCTGTCCCATCATGGCCTCAGGTTCAGACATCAGTAATGAGGAGAGGAGAACTGGCCTCTCTTAATGGAGGCAGTGAAATTCTCACCTAGAGCGGGATCTGCACACTCCTTATACTGTTCTGGAGTGCAATATGGAGCATCTCCTGAAGACAGAGAAACACAACCTATAAGCAAAGATGACTCCAGGAAACAGATTACATTCAGTATCATTTTAGTTGCAACTGTAATTTTAATCTCATTCCAGGCCATTTTAATCTCAAAATCAAAATAAATCATATTTTGCTTTAAGAAAACCAAACTTATTTTAGGATCATTAAGGTGTTTTTTTTTTTTTTTTTACGATTTGCAATTGATAACAATAAAGCACTATTACTGTATTGACTGTGGACATTTTACTTTGTTACTTCACTTATTATTTTTAATGGTGGTATTTTGTTTATCAGATTCCCATTATTGCAATAAGGTCATGGAAATAATCTTGTCTGGGCACCGTGATTAATTCATTTATTGTCATTTTTATTTAAACTACCTAATTAGGCAGTATGGCAAATCAATTGCCATAAAAATTTCAGTGCAATAAATAAATACTTGTCTAAAACAGGTTTTATAATACTCAAGAAAAATAAATTCCTTAGTTTTCTCACCTAAAAAATAAATAAATCTAAATTATGAAGTATGTACACTATAATAGTATTTGTGCTGTCTCTAATTGATTCTGATGTCAATAAAAAGCGACTGGGATTTTTGTGACTTTATTACAGTAATGAGAATCTAATGAGAAACATCAAGAATAATGAGAATTACAAACTAACCCTGAAGTAAAATGCCCACACTCATTACAGTGATGAGAAATAGGCTTAATTGTAATGCAAATAAGTTACGATACAAAATAGACTTAATTTGCTTCATGTATAATGCATTTTCTTATTATTTGCTTTTGGGGTGAAATAAGAACTGAATGTGTTTTTGTGTGAGTCAGCCTTTAAGAAAAGCGTGAGGATAAAGAACAAAAGATGTGCCGCAGAGAGAGAAGAACACAATGTTCTAGCTAAAGGTGAAATGAAACAGACTCTGTCTGTCTGTTAATTAAACTGTGTCGTCTTCCGTCACGCAGCTGTTATCAGCTCTGAACGTCTCCTTAAAAAATCTGATTTCTTCTTTTGATTAGTTTTGTTTATCCAGGACTTGAAGTTTCCTCAAATATTTTAAGGACTCTTGCAGAGAGAGAGAAAGAGCACGTACAATCGATGCTGAGTGAAAAACATGTCTAGACTACATTAGCCAGTGATGTGACCAAACTAGAATGTTCTTGTAATAATAAACTAGTTTGCTTATCCACAAGTCAATAAATCAATCAATAAAGTTGGCTACAAATCTCTAGTTATACTAAAACATGGACTACAAAGCTACTGTCTGTGAAGTTGCGGTTGATTATAACGATAGCTTTGTTGATTATAACCACAGCGTTCCAGTTTTGACCCAGTGTAGATGAAACTGAAGATACAGCAAATCCCTGTTTGACGCAGTTTGGATCTAGTTAATGACAAAGTCTTTAGAGATGAACAGAGACGTGTCTCAAACTGATGCACAGAACTCAGCGGGGAGCTGGATCCTAACAGGGCTGCATGAAATTGTGGTTTTCTACTTGCTGAGGTTAAAATCCTCTTACTTTCAATAAGCCAAAACCTGGTAAATAGAATTGAAGCAACACAACGTGCTACACAGCTTCGGGAGCACAGCGAGGGTTTAAAAATCACAGGCTTTAGAAGCTACAGCTTGAAAGCATTTCATTCACCACAAGAAGGAGCAATTAATTTAATAATTCATTAAATGACTGGTGGCCAGTCCGCACTAAATTAGTAGAGGCACTAAAAAAGACTTTGTGGGAAATGAGATTCTCTCAAGTTTCTTTCATTATAGTTACTAAGTTTAAGATTCTAGGGTGTTTGAGAAATCAGGCTACAGAATAAAACAAATATTTGTGCTTTACCTTTTAACGCTCACAAGAGAATCACACAGATAATTCTAGTTCTATGACATTGCAGATATCCTCATACCATATATATGTGGTTCTGCTTATACATTACCAGGCATGTGCACCATGCGGCAGTTGCAATTCTCCACCAGATAGCGTGTCTCACAGTCAATGCGGCAGGCAGTGATACTGTATGTGCTGAAAAAATCAGAGTCCATTGCTGAAGCCTTACAGTCACCCCATGGAGGAGGAAGATATGTCAACTACAAGACAGAAAGACATGGTTATTCAATCATGTTATTCCATTACAAATACAATTTATACTACAATCCAAAATGCAAAACAGCAACACAAATATCGCTCCACGCATGGCATGCAGCAAAGACTCAAATCACAATGGCTTCCAAAAGAGTTTGTTTGACATTAGCATGTTGCTAACAGTTTAACAATCCTGATATAATGACCATAACTATTCACAGTTGTAACCATTTTATTGATAATTTAGAAATATTAAATTATATTAATTTATATGGCGCGGTGTTGACATTTCTCTGAAGTTTGCAGGTGCATTATTTAGTATAAATGTGTGAAAGCCCATTTTCTCCAATAAAAAAAAGATAGGTAATTGCAACTTATCTCACAATTGTGACTTTTTTCTCAGAATTGCATGATAGAAACTCGCAAATTCCGAGATAAAAAGTAAAAATTGTGTGATATAATCTCGCAATTGTATGGAGGGAACTGATATGTTCTCAGAATTGCGTGAAATAAACTAGTTATTGCTAGACAGTTGTGAGATAAAAACTCAGAATATAAAGACATAACTGCGTGATATAAACTTGCAATCGCGAGTTAAAAAGTCAGAATTGTGTGATATAAACTCGAAATTGCAAGACAATTGTGAGATATAAACTCAGAACATAAAGACAGAGTTGTGTGATATAAACTCGCAATTGTGAGAACCAGTTCCCCCTCCCCCTAAAAAAACGAAATAACTAAAAATAAAAAAATAAATAAAATTGGGACTTTAACTCGCAATTGTGAGATATAATCTCACAATAAAAAAAAAGAAGTCAGAATTGCAAGGAATCTCGTAATTGCGAGTTAAAGTCCAATTTTGAGGGATATGCTCTCGCAATTGCGAGTTTATATTGCACAGTTCTGACTTTAGAACTCACAATTCTGTGAAAAAATTCAGAATTGTGAGATAAGTCGCCTTTTTTTATATCTTTAATTCAGTGGTGGAAACAGACTTCTATATACATGTGATGCTGCAGTCAACCAAACAAATAATCTTAAAAGGCTGCATAATGTTTCTGCATACGTTTTGGAACAGCCTTTGCAAAAAGTCTATTTGGCATATCACTAGGTTTAGGACAATTTTATAACCCCTGGAGACACCTCACTATCAGCTCGAGAAATGCACACACGTACACCGCCAAAATGCTACATATCCGCTAAAAACAAACACACACACACAAACTCCAGACACTAAAGGTAAAGCACGCTAATGCTTTACATAACATTACTGCATATAAATTCACTATCTATAAACATTCTACTTGAAACCTTAGAGGAATGTTTCAGGTTCAAAACAATGCAAGCATCACCGACAGCATCTGACATGTTGACTTCCTAAGCTGGCATTATAGGCAGCATTTGAAGGCATTATAAGAGGATCCTCAAAGTGAACACTATTGTGAAAAACAGATGGCATTCTTATGCTGCCTCTAAGACCCCTTGTGATGGCATGTATCCTATCCCAGAATGCACTGCAACCAGCTCAGTGGAGTTAAAAATAGTTAAAAATTATTACAAACTGCAATTTTACCCCAAATTTGTGAATGTTGTTAAGATATTGCCTTGTTAGCTTGGCAACATGCTAACGTCACATTGCTAATAATGCAACATTAATTGTGTGACGCAAATGCCAGTGTCTAATGAGTCTGGGATATTCTATAAAAAGCCTAATTTACTCAAAGGTGTGTTTGAAAAACAGCACTGAAATTATTTTAAGAAAATAGCATTGTTGTGTGGACACAGAGATATACAAATTCCCCATTGAGTATCGAGTGGTGGATACACAAAATAATTGAACAAAACCACATTTTTGACCCAGTAGCTATTGGTATGGTGACGGGCATTACCAATTGACTTCAGTAAACCACATATATACATTACTCAGTCTTCAGCACAGTCTGAGAGTAGCATCCATTAGTAAATACAGTTGTCAGAGTGACTGACAGAGATGGATGCTTATCCTGTAAATCCAATGACATTGAATCTTAGTGATGTATCTAGAGACGCAGGCTTGATCTTTTTGTGTAAGAGGAAAATAAATGAGGGGAAATGTAACTGAAATCAATCCACTTGGGAGACTTACTGACCTCCAATTACAAGAGAAGAGATCCGTCTGCATATCAACCACCTTTCTGTCTGTCTTCAGCCAGTCAGATTGTCTATACGTCTCTTTGACTCTTTATTGATCACATGCACCTTGATTTCGACTGTTTCCTTTTCTCACTGAAACAAAGTTGGTGTTTTTATTTTATGATGTGGCCTTCATGAAAATTAAACATGGATTCTGAGAATCCTATACATAAATAATATTTATTCCAGGCAGCAGGGTCGACCTCTGTATCATCCATTCGCTCTAATTTAAAAATCAAATCATGTTTATGGTTGTGGGAGACTAATATTTATTCTCGAGTGAATCTCACAAAGCTGTACACATCATATCTCAGTCCAAAATCAAACGAATTTATATTATGAATATTGGAAAAGCTTTTTTTTCAGCAATTTATACATTAACAACACTGTGGTAACTTCCTTCATCAACTGAAATTTTTTTTTCTTCGTTTTTTTATGACAGTTTTACCCCGCTGTTATTGAGTTGGTTCTGTGCTCTTCCAAAACTGTCTGATTTGGGTCAGCAAGCAAATCTGATTTAAAGAGACTCCAACGGACCGTCAGGACAGCCAAAAAGATAATTGGTGTGCACCTGTCCAGTCTTCAGGACTTGAGTCCAGAGTGAAGAAACGGTCAGGAAACATCATCACAGACCCCTCTCACCCCGGACACAACCTATTTGCACTTCTCCCTTCAGGCAGATGCCACAGATCTCTGTCTTATTTAAACTATCTTTATGTTCCTGTCATATATGTATGTACCAAGGGCTCCTAAAAAAAACCCACAACATATTTTGTTTGCAATTAAGCACATTTTCACCACACATTGTCATTTGCAAAATGTGAAAGTCCCATTATTCCCAAAATTACTGTTATACTGTTAATGAATTGAAATTTAAATCAATATTAAAGGCAACTACTAACACCATGATTAATGAATACTATACTATATATATATATTATACACATTATGAATACCCTCTCTCTCTCTCTCTCTCTCTCTCTCTCTCTCTCTATATATATATATATATATATACATATACTGTATATATACATATACTGTATATATACATATATATATACACATATACATATATATACATATATATATATATATACATATATATATATATATATATATATATATATATATATATATATATATGAGAATTAAGTCTGAAAATGTGCTTCATTGGCTTTAAATAATGTCACCGTGTCAATCAGAACTTTCACAAATGGAATGTGATACTCCACATTAAAGTATTAAAAACAAACATACATAACAAAAGCAGCTGCAAAACACCAAAACCAAGCAGTTAACCAACAGACTGACACAATTGCAGTCCAGCATTAAGAAATGTACAAAAAGAACAATGCCTTGGTACCCGCTGTTCTTGGCAGGAGACGAACGTCTGGAAGCCTGGAGCCACTCCAAATCCCAGCTGATCGATGAAAGGCGGTTCATCCTGCGTGTGGATCTGGACTTTGATTCCCGCTTCGAAAGACGTCTCATCTGTGATAGAGAGAAAGAGATGTGAAGACTGGGAAATGTACTCAATGCAGGTGTCTCAGAAGAACAGATGGTATCAGGTCATATGGGATGTACTTTCAGCGTATATATATCACAATATCAAACTGCAACGACACATTCCTTAGCAAACACTGCTAATTATACCAAATTAAGAACCCAAAAGCATGACAACAAAAACCTGTCCTGGAATACATGACACAAAAATGTACCTATAACAATAAATCAATGCAATAATGCTACTAACATGGTCAACTTCAAAGAATAGATGATTGTAAATATTATTGTTACAAATATAACCAACAACAATCAAATCGGAATGTCACAAATTAAATCTAAAACGTTTCTCCACTACGACGATAAGACTTTACTTTAAGTAAATGTGAATAGTTTTGTTGATATACCATTTTCTCTCTTTTTACGTTGTCTTTCCACTTGGTCCCAAAGTTTCAGAAAGGAATTAAGAATGTCCCACACCCAATACGAACAAGATCGGCGAATAAGTCTATAAAAATACGTAACAACTGTGGTAAAACATTGCGAATAATGCAACAAATGAGGTTCAAACATGTGGTCCTCGACAGACATCTGGAGGCAGATTACATGCACAACACGAGTGAAAAAACAAGAAATCGACAAACCTCAAAATGAGAAAGACATCAGACAATATAAAAACAGAAGCATTAAAAAACAGCTACACTGACAGGAAAAGTGATGTTTATATACTACGTCTCAAGACAGCTTCACGTCTGTGATGTTCTGACATTTAGCCATGTGCCATCCTCAGACCGTAAACAGGAATAATCCTCAGGTTTAGAGACATGTCTCTATGGACAGCTAAGCAAACATCAGTGTTAGCGCAGATTATAGGCTGTGTTTGACACTACCCGGTGTCATTTAAGTACTTTAAATCAGTCCATTACAGTCTAAACGCTGGCTTTTTTCCACAGCCTGCTGGATTTTCACATGGTCCACTACTAATGACTGCAGTTTCCATGCACATCCTCTATGAGCACACAGAAGAGTTACGGATCTCTCCCACCTGCTGTATCACCATTTTTGTATTTGAAACATCTGCTTTATGGTAATTATCACACAATGGAACAACATGAGGGAAATGATGCAGCAGTAAACTCACAGATGCATTGTTTCATGAATTGTATATTAGCAGATCATCTAGAGCATCATCCAGCATTCAGATTAAAACCAGGCTTCGTTAAACTCAATCCCAGGTTTGTTATTTAATCCTGACTAGTCAGACTTCAGGATTTTATATTGTAAACACTGGATGAATGTTCTTATTTGCATATTTACAAGACTGGACAAATACAAGGTGAGATGAGAATTCAGCCTGGTTTAATAACCATTTGTCTAAAAGTCTGAGACCATGTTGAAAATCTGTCATTTTAAACCTTTCATTTAAAGTCTTGCCAAAATATTCTAGCACTCTAATTCAATTTTGCACCACTTTGGTATAATTCAGGGTCAGCAGGGCTTTATGACCCAGGGTTAAAAGTAATGCTACACATGGATTAACTCAGGGTTAAAAAGATGTTAACCCAGGGTTAAGCGTAGTGTGTCAAACTAGTGTGCAGTACAGAGTTTCTGGATGTCAAGACTTTGAGACAGCTGCTCTGTAATTACAGAGAAATCCAGTCAGCTGTGGAAGAGATTTCAGGACAGTAACCAGAGAGCTGCTAGGAGGATGTGATTAGATATCGAAGACCTTCAAGAGCACCTGGCGTTTGGGGAAATTTGAAGGAGCACAAGCAGAACTTTCTGGGAAATCACAGCATTATAAAAACAATCTTGGTAAATGTCAGGTGTTGACACCAGGCAGGTGTGCAGGGTTTCCCATCTACCCCCTCTATCTTTTCAATTACGGAGGCGTAGAGAGGTTAAATTGGTCCTGCTGAGAGACAGACAAGGTCGAGAGTGAGGTTCACTTCCTAGTCTGGACGTATAGCATCACTTGCAATTGGCTTGCAGCTGTAATGTGTGTCTGTGTATTTGCGGTTTTCTGATCAATAGGATCCAGCCTGACGTCACTTTCTGCATTTTGAGTGCTCAAAACTGATTGAACTTTACTGGAAAGGTCACAGACATTTTCTCCTCGCAGCATTCTGACCTTCAGCTGGCAAACATGTCCAACGGCTGCTTATGTCGTTTACTGCAGTGTCATGCTTGAACTGTTCTGATGAGTGTTTATCTGTTTTTAAGGCAGTCTACAGCTCTACTCCAAAACCTAATGAGTCCCCTACTTAGCATTTTAAGGCATTATAGGCATAAATGTTGCCTTCTAAAATACAGAATTTTGGCCAAATTCATTCATAAACTCAGTAAAACCTATTCAATATGGTATAAGAGTGAAGACAAACAGTTTAATCTAATAAAAAAGACATATTAGTGTACGTGTGTGCCAATATTTATAACATTCTGACATCACACTGCAAATCGCAGAGGTGCCAGCACGTTCACTTGCATTTTTTTCAGTGGATACACCATTATTTTTACTCATAAAGGTAAGAGTAATACATCATTTGTAACTGTAAAGGTAATTACTTTTATTTGTGTGCACTCACAATATCAACAATACGTTGTGCTTCTATAAAATAAAGAAAACAAACACGATGCACTTTCTGCCGTCTCATCTTGAACAGGAGTGCTTACAAAAATGAACTGAAACTCAGTGAATGCCTCACAGACATGATAAATATATCTATAGAAAGCTTTAAATGACTACTTAACGAAATAAAACAAATGAAAAACTCTTTCATTATAATCGTAATCTGTAAACATGCACTCTCTCTTAAGTCACGTCTGAGGAGATGGCGAGTCATAATCAGCAACTTCATCCTTGCGACACCGACTCAGAAAACACTAGTTTATTAGTAAACAATTAAAATATCTGCTTACTATTTCCCCCTCACATATTCACGGGAATTACTTTTGCCTGTGCTTTGCGGCAAGTTATTATTGCATGCATTTGAACACAGAACTGTTCAGCTGCGCTGATGGCACATCGATATTTGATATGAATTTGGATCAACATAGGCTACATTCGTGAACGCACATTTTCTGTAATGTCGCACGTCAAGTCATGCTTCTGTGCGTCCGTACAGACTGCAACTTACAATCGCAACTTCATTGTGCTGTTACTCCTTTCGAGCTGAATTTCACAAAATTGGTCAGCTTCCAACAGAACCAGGTGTTTTATTAATGTTGAGTATAATTATGTATTTATTTAAAAGAATGTAATCGATTAGATATCAGAATAAATAGTCTATACTAGGCTATTATAAATTATATATATATATATATATATATTAGCCCAGCTTTGTCTAGATGTTTCTTCTACAGTTCTTTAGGAGAAATAAAAACACACACAAATGAAGCAACTGTTAGGCTGGTTAATATTATGGGATCTCATCTAAAACAGAAGAAACATGAGATTACTAGGGTTCATGAGACGTACCAGTCTCTCCCCACACAGGCAGATACTCGTCCTGCTGGATATCCAGCATCAGCTCCAGCCCGTTTCCCATCCCTCCCATCATGGTGACCAGCAGTGGCCTTCCGTCCTGTCCCGAATTGAAGGTGTAGCATTTTCCGTAGCGTGTGAAGATCTGAAAAAAAAATAAAGAGTCTTTGAACAAGTACTGTTTTCAATGATGGATGATTGTCAGCTTACTTTGAATAACTTAAATCTGTTAATATCAAACTTATACCAATGATAAATATAATAAAAGCTGTAATAATATTAATGATATATATATATATATATATATATATATATATATTTAGTTTATATATATTTATAAACTAAAGCATTCCTCATTCAATTACTTATTATAGAAACTGCCTTGAAAAAAAAAAAAATTAACACTACACTATTAGCACCTCTTAGCACAATATATTACATGCGGAAAGCAGACGATAAACAGAATTAAGTTTAAAGGCATGTTTAAAGATTTCCTACTGATGATCATAGCAATATGATTATCAAATGATGCTGAAAAAAGCAATCAATATATAATTAATCAAACATAATATTTCTGAATGCCTTTTATACGTATTAATAGAAATACTTATATACATGAACACAAGCATATCCCTTAAAGTTCAAAAGATGCTTCTGAACAGGAATGAACCAGTTGCACTTCCAGCTAAAACCACACTCTTTCAAGCTAATTTCTTTGATAAATTATAAAACAACTCTAACTTGTGAGGTGATCTACACTGGGGCAGAGGGGGCTCATCCAGCCAGTCTTAATTGAAACTGAGCTAATGGACATCTAATTAGATCACAGACAGCAGGATATGGAGAGCATGGCTCCTCAGAAACACAACCGCTCCTCGCTGCAGAAAAACTGATTACAATCACGGACAAATGAGAAAAATTTACAGAGGAAATGAAATAGCACATCTTTAGAGAACTTAATGACACTATAAAAAATGTCAATGGCTCTCAGAAAGAATCACATCTCAGAAAGAAACGCAACATTCGTCTGGATACAGACAGCTGTCTTTACCTCTTTCTCTTTGAGAAAGAAACATCTCAATGCCAATGAAGGATGTGTCAGATATCAGTCGGCATTTGAAGACAGACAGATTTATGGTTGATTCAGCACGTATTCACCACATATGTAGCGCTCATATGAATACACATCCTGGCAAAGATCATTTTATTACAATCTTACCTAAAGTAAGTCGATAGTTTTGAACACTTGCTGGATATGTACTTGCTCAAAAATTGAGTTGGGATCATTTAAAAAAAAAAAAAAAAAAAAAAAAAAATTACGGACTGCAGCTTTAAGGCTAACATATTCAAACTAAAATCCAAAAAACTTCCATTTGGATTTCATGAAGACTTTAACCAACATGAAAAGTTGACAAACAGAGCTTACAAACAAATGCCAAAGAAAATTTTGCAAGGCATAAAAATTGCATGTGCATGATCAAAAGTATATAAAATATATCAATGACCCAGTAAAGCAAATAATAATTCTCTACTGATGCAAGCCGAGCGGACCATCATTACTGATGAGACCTCATTATTGTCAATGCCTCAAAGCCTTAAGTGTTGCTAACCTAGACAGCATTTTAGGACATTAAAGAGGCACATAAGATGCCCAAAAAGAACATCCACTATAACGTTTTTAAAAGCTCTTGCCTTTTCCAGACAAACATATTTAAAAGCATCAGAATAATTGTTCCCTTTTGCCTACTGACAATATGTATTCCAGAGCTGCTTCTACTTCTAAACCTCTGCTGATGAGATAACAGCATCTAAAGCGTTTAGCTTTTAAACAGAAGCAAGGCTGTTGCCAAGACAAGAGAGTTGCTGTGGTAACTGTGGCAACACATAGTGGTTTGTTAGGGTGGCGTTGACCTTGGGATGCAGGCGAGTCGATGCTAGTGGAGTCTTTCTGAGAAACTTCACAATGAAGTCCCCTCAATGAGACCATCGGTCCATTGAGCACTGATAGCTGCATGTTAATCTTGAAGAAGGGGCCTTCACGAGGACCTTTATATGCTAACGGTGCTTTAGAAAATATTAACAATAGCCAAAAGGCTTCACATGCCGTTCTACCAGGAACATGAGTCAGAAACACACTGTACATGCCAGCCTCGAGTATTTTTCCAGTTATTTTTGAGGACAGAAACAGTTCATTTGTCAGAACTGATAAAAAAGCTGTACTTGAAATACTTGTGTTTTGGGTTTGAACATATTACTAACTCCTAAATGAGATAGAAATGACCAAAACAACACTACCTAATAACGCATTCAAACCGAGCGCTAAGGTGTGTTAAATTATTAGTGCCAAAGCTGGGCTACCGAGTGTCATCAAGCATCTTGTGTGCCTCTGCTGCTTTAATACAAGAGAACTGCCTCCACTGGGGCTGAAGACATTAATAATATATTATCATTTCTGCCCTTTGTAACTAGACTTTTTGAAAAACGAAACGACTTTAAGACTTTCAGGCCGCTGAGGGGAGTCTGAAGAAACGAGGCGCTCTGATCTCCCAGTAGGACGCTGTCAGCTGGCAGACTCTGTTCAGAGAAATCAGCGGTTTCT
This sequence comes from Carassius carassius, assembly GCF_963082965.1. Classification (NCBI taxonomy): domain Eukaryota; kingdom Metazoa; phylum Chordata; class Actinopteri; order Cypriniformes; family Cyprinidae; genus Carassius; species Carassius carassius. The sequence goes on from NC_081802.1 coordinate 3,986,838, forward strand.
TTTAAAATAAAACCTGCCACAGGAACTTAAAAATGCACTGGAAAATGGTCACGTCATCTTAAGAACTGAACAAATGTTATTCAAACTGCATTAAATTCAAAATATGCATTCAGTGCCCAAAAATGGCTTCTTTTTTATGTGTCAACATTGAGTCAATTTAGAATATGTATTAAATAGTATTTTATGGCAATGAAACTATATTATTAAAAAAATAAACATTTTATGCAAATGCATAAGGCATTAAAATTAAAAATGAATAATCACTTCACAGCTTTTACTAATATAGATTAAAGTCATTATTTCACAACTTTATTTTAAAATATATTAGTATTTATTAGTGCTGTCAAATGACTAATCACAATTAATCGCATCCAAAAGAAAAGTTTTTGTTTACTCAATATATGTGTACTGTGTATATTTATTATGTATATATAAAGACACACAAATACAGTTAATCTTTTGAAAATGATTACATGTATACGTTTATATTTTTATAATTTATATTATATGTACATATATACATATTTAATATATCAAATATTACATATTTTTCTTAAATATATACATTCACGTGTTTGTATATAATATACACAGTATACACACATATATTATGTGAAAACTTATTTTGGATGCAATTAATCGCGATTAACCGCTGTAATGAATTAAACCTTTCATATTCATCCGGAAGAAGGAGGCGGGAACCGGCGGACAATCAAATGAAACTTTTATAATAAAAATAAACACAAAACAGCGCACCAGCCCCTCACGGACGACTGATGCGCATAAAATGAAACCAAAACACAACTAAAAGCCCAGGCCTGGTCCTCTCTCGTCCTTCACTGTCGTCGCTCCAGTTTTATATCCTTCCATCTCCTACGTGGGACTCGAGACCGGCGGTGTGTCGCAGGTGTTGCTGATTTCCCAATCACTGCCAGCCTCACTCCTTGTTCCCACGTCCCTCGACCCCGCCCCATTCGCCACAACCGCGATTAATCGTTTGACAGCACTAGTATTTATATAAATTAATCAAGATTACAAATGCTGTAATAGTTTCTTCTTCTGTAATGGTTTTCTGTTTATTGTAACTATTGTACTTTATTGTAAAAGGTGAAACATGATCTCTCCCATTACTGATATTTTAATATCCACTCCTTAAAATCAACATATTAATCAACGTAAAAAAGGGTATAAGCAGATGCAGATGTGTGGAAATGCTGACAGATGATTTTGAATTCCACATTGATCTTTCTCATGGCACCTGAGACATAAAAAAAAGTTATTATTTATTTATTTCATCCACATGCCTGTAACTCCACAAAGCAATTTCACAATCCACCTTACGCAGCAGGGATAGAAATAGAAGACGATACGTCACTATTAGCTTCCACTTCACCGGGACAGGAAGAAGACGGCGCGGCTCTGGTGTCTCGCAAGCGTGACTGATACACCCATCACTTCCGATCAAGATTAGCGCACTGACAGTTGCGCCTTCTGAAATGAATAAGTCACTGAGACCCAAATGGCACCATACCGCCCGCTCGAGGGCTACCCGCACACCAGAGCGAACTCCTAGCAAGCTAAAGCTGTTTGTCAAAGGACTTTGATTGCAAAGCTTGCGTGTCTAATGAGCTGCACCACTCACTGTCCATTTTACCGCGGCTGGTGGCTCCAGATGTACGATAACTTGCGCTGTCATGACGGATCAGATCAATGCTGCTGAATCAGAAAACTATGAAATTATACAAGAACACTGAAGCCAAAATCAAGCTGTTGAACATGCTTTCCAGATCCACATATGGCTTACAAACAATTTACACAAATGCATTCTGCTTAAGTTGCAAGATTGATAGTTTTGTGTGAGGAAGAGATCTAAATTTAAGCGGAAAGGGAGTTGTATAATAATTTATTGTTTTCACATGGCACACAACACCATCTTATTACTTTAGAAGACTTAGTGCAAAAGACGTATGGACAACTTGTATGGTGCATGTCATTTTGGGGGTTTGGAACCACTCGAGGGTGAGCAAACGAAAACAGAATTTAAATTTATAGATCAACTATTCCTTAAAGCATTCAGATTCAAAAAGCTAAGGCTTCAGTAAGAAAAGCCTTTGGTATTTCAATAGCTGTGTGTGTTTGATCTCAAAGGATAAACTGAGAAATTCACTAGATCTTGTGAGTGAGTGTTTGTCAGGTTGGAGAGGTCGGTGTCCCGGCCTGACAGCGATCAATACTGGCACAAAGATGGTCACACGACTCGACTCGGCCACAAAAAACAATACCGGTTCCTCCATGGACAGCAAGTCGCACACATCGACAGCAGACTCAGTGATGTAATGGAGGGGTAATATGGCCAATTTAAGACCACCAGGCCTGCTAAAGGGGTTACGATTTATCTGTCAGTGACCTGCCAGTGGACAGAACCACAGGCTCCAATCTCTCAGTGTCGTCTCTGCTCAATCTCTCAAATAGGTCTCCACACTGGACTCTAAACATCTGGTGCAAGTAAAGGCTCATTGATTCGCAATAAGATCCAATCTACCTGCAGCACAGACAAGCAACTTCTTCCTTGAGATGTCCAACCAACCTTGTTAAAAAGTCAGTTGTTTTCATCTAAAAAATTCAACTGAAGACACGTCAGGAAATATGCGGAAGAAAGAACACTATAAATTCAGGAAATGGACTATGTAATAATTTAAAGACACCTTGCAAAGTTTCCATGCCACCCTTCATGTCAATTATTTAAAATATTAAATTATTTATATATAATAATATTCTATTCCAGTGTTGTAAAGTATAACATGTATACAATAATAAACATACTTATCCCATTTAACCAATGAATTTCCATAATTTGTCCAGGTCTTTTACTTCGATAAGTGTCATGATGACGTTACAAACTTAAAATACTCAAAATCCATCAAACTCAACTACTACCCCTTTGTACTTTTCAAAAAATGCATTTTTCCTTTACAGAGAGAAGAAAAGCAGAGTGGTTGAGAACTGGGTTAGGATAATTAGAGTTTACTTCAAGCTCGGCTGATGCTTCTATCTCAGACTCCAGCGTGGTGATGGTAAAAGATAGATGCAATTTGAATGAACGTGTCTCTTTATAGACCCTTGAGAGTGACTTAGCTTCTTTCTATTTATGCAAAGTTGCTGTAATTGAATCAGAGAAAGTGGCTCTGCTCGTGTGTGAACGGGGAATAGAAAAAGTGGAATTAAAAAGCAAAAGTTGGGTGTCTACATGGTAGATGTTTAAAGCAGGGTGTGTGTACTGACTAAAAAGAAATGAGCCCAGAGGGAAAGTGACTTTCTACCAAAGTAGCTGCATTGATGCTGAACTCCAAATCAAGTCAAAGTGCTTCAAGTCCAACAGCCAAATGATTCATGCTGAACACCAGCAATTTCCCCAAAAAATTATGCAAGATGAATGTTACAATGAAACGAGTCACATAAATTTCCCCAATGCACTCCTTGATGGTGCCTTGTCATTTTTCTTCTATAGTCACATACTAGCAATGCAATTATTATGCAGAATGAAGAATAAAGACATTCACTGGGCATTGCCCTCGACAAAATGACGGATCATAATTTTTAGGGCAAATGCATACATTTAGCTAAATTACGTGAAACCTTGACACGAGGAGATTGCAGATAAGGATCTTGGGATGCTGAGCAACTCGTGATGCAATACATCAAGCACAATATCACAGGAGTCACATTGCTGAATGTGTTCAACATGACATTAAAGCGCCATTGTGTTTGTTCACTGACATAAATATAATTACACAAAGCGTTCTTAAAGCCAAGCAGTCATCTAGATAAATGGGGTCAGGACTAAGGCCATGTATAGAATAAAACTCTACCATGTGATTTATTGAATACAGTGCAGTAACATGATAGAAAGTGCAATGATAAATATTTAATGCATTGTCACACTACCTTCTTATATTGCATAGATTATCCAGCAAGTGGTTTAATAAAAGAAAGTAAATGAATTAAAGTGAATTAATTTATTTCACAACAGTGATTTTTTATTTTTAATCTGGCAGTCTGATCGAATCGGGGAGATATTTAAATTGCAGTCAACAGAGCTTTCCTGTTCATTTGTCACCGGAAATTAAAAAGGTCAAGAGCATTACATTGTGGGATCTATTATTCAATACAGCAATCATTATTCAATCATTATTCAAAATGCTGTTGCATACTCCACAGTTTGGACAAATGGAGAATCCACATACTGTGTGAAATCTAGGAATGTCAATTTTCAATCATTTCCATGATCGATCGTCGTTTGAATTAACGTTTCACTTATTAAAAAAAAAAGTCAAGTACAGTCAATTCAATACAGACTCCAAAAAAAAAAGACAGTACATGTGCTTCTCTTACGTGCTTGTTTACATCAGAGCGCACAGAGTCTTTTAAGCAGCATACAGTGTTGTGCATTTTGACCAGTTTACAGGAATAGTATTGTAAAAATGCATTCTAAATTCAGAATAATTTGTAATTTAATTATTCACAGTATTTAGAAGTGCCCACAATAACAATTCATCGTGCATATTCATTACCGTGATATATCACACTTCTAAATACCGTGAATAATATTCAGAATTTGGAATTCATTTTAAGAATAATTTCCCCATCATCTGGTCAAAATGCACAACACTGCTGTATGCTGCTTGAAAAAGCGTGTGCCCCTCTGATGTAAACAAGCAGGCATGAGAAGCACATGGAGGAACACGTGAGAGACGCGCTGAATGAAAGCACATTCACTCTCTGACAGCAGATGGCGCTAAACTGCAGAAAATGCAGCGTTACCCTGGAAACCCCATAAATGAAGAAGCTGCACTACTTTCTAAAACATATTTAAATAATTTTAAACAGCCATTCAGATTTGTGTATTTGCTAGGGTGTTCATCACAGCGCCAAATACTTAAATATTTAGACTTAATAGGCTATTGATTTATTTATGATTTTAATCTGGACTACAACATGCCCTAGATATTGTTTGAAAGTGTTTTGATTCTTTATAGTTCAGTCACACTTTACATTAGGGCTTCGTTAGTTAACGTTAGTTAATTCATAAGTTAACATAAACTGCCAATGAAAAATTCTTCTGAATATTCATTAATCTTAGGTATTCCAATATAAGACTATAATTTTAACAAAGATTAATAACTTCTGTAGCAAATGTAGCTAATGCTCATTGTGAATTTTAATGGTTAACTAATGAGGTCTTATTGTAAAGTGATACATATGGAACTTTATTGTTCGTCTGCACTTTAATCTGCGTAAAAAACTTTAGATATTTTTCTGTATTGCTTTATTCTATTTAAATGTTAAGCTATTTTTGTTATAAGAAAAAGTCATTTAACTTGTTATACTGCATTATGACCACTACATTTAAAAACTGTGATAATGCCGTAATTGCGCACAAACTTACGGTGCTAAAGTTGCGCGGTCCGCACAGCTGCCCTTGAAATCGACAATCAAGCAACATCTCCTCGAGCTGATGCCCCAGACGGTCCAGTAACTGCCTCATGGAGGGCTGAGAGTCCCGAGGAGGGGGGAGAAAGTGGTTGAAGTCCAGTATGCGAGATAACTGTGACCAGGGAGGCTCGTTATTAGCTCCATCAACGTGCGCCGCTAGCGCCTCTCGAACCACGGGGGACACCTGCCAGTTTTTCCCGAAGAGTCCGAGCCACCGTCCCGCGCTAAATATGTCCGGTTTCTTCATACGACGTGGCAGTAAGATGTTCTGGTTGCAAATCGTCACGGCGGGAAATACGAGGCGTTTTGCGTAAACCATATGCGCCTTGCTGTACACCGGCGACGAGAGCAGGTATCGGACCCGGTTGGAGGACCAAGTGAAAAGCAGCGCCAATGCCGTTAGAAACGCCAGGAGCCATGCGACCCTGCGCGGGTACGAGCCGCTCAGAAAGACATGTCTCAATCCGTGGAAGGTCGTGTGCTTCAGAAAAAGCTTCCCAGCTTCCTTTAGTGACCCTTCAGTGCGTTGTTTCGACGCGGCGTCGCCTTGGCACATTTTGGAATAGGTCTGAGTCCTTCGACGCGCGCGGTTTTACCTGCCGTTAAACGCTCCAAAGCTCCCCAAAATGAATAAACATTGCGCGGTTATGTTCCTGAAGTGTGTTACGCGGGGAACAAATCTGCAGATTCATCAAAACTGGTTGAAGTGCAGCGCCGTAGTAAATGAGGACCGTAAAATATTATTTCTCCAGAAACAGATTTCCTGTCAGGAAAGCGAAATACAGCCGGTATAAAAGTCCCAGCTGTTGCCAGAAACGCACACCTCGCCACATTTCCTTCGCGTCAAAGACTTGTGCGGATCTATTTCATACTGTCAAGCTGTTATGCATTCTGAAGTTCAATTTTCATAAATTCAGTCGAAGTAATTTACTGGCGTGTGTTGGAACCGCTCGAGCTTCATCCCGCTGCGCGCGCGCTCAGTCCAGCTCCTTTGTGAGCGCGCTCATCCTCTGTTGTATTTTACTCCACTGAACTTTCTTATTGCAGTGGTTAAATGCCATTTTCGCCTATTTTATTTGACATCTTGCTGTAATAAACTATTCGAGTGATTTAGCTTATGCATTATACTGTTAATAAATGTTTTTATAAGTATGTGAAATATAACTATGTATTAAGATTCAAATTTTGCACTAGGTCATTCTGAAAACAAACATGCATTTAATTACTAAAGAAGCCAGCAGGGCATTTTTTTTCTCTAAATGAGTTCGGTGTGAATACAGCTAGTCTGTTTTTTATGCCAACAGCAGCCAATCATCAAAAATAGCATCTATCTCAAGGACACTTGTGTTGACGTCAGCACATTCAGCCTTCTATGGTGCTTTTACATCAAAATACGGTTCAGTTTTTAATTGCCGGTTGTACAATGTTTCATTCAGACAAATAATTACACCCTCCATCCTTGTTACCTCTTAGTTGGCATGTTTTTAAGTTCAGGCAGGGAAAGTGGGCATGGTGCCCGCAGGTCATGGCCCACTTCCTTTAACGATGTGTTCAAAGTCAATAAGCCCTTTTTTCACAGGCAGGCTCAAAGATGCCTCACAAAGGCTCTTGTCCAAATGTGTACATAACAGAGGACAGTATTGACCAGAATGTTGTGCCAAAATAAACCTGTAAACACCCGGATGTGTTCGGTCTTATCTGAGGCTAATGCTGGTGAGTGGATGCGGACATTCAAGCATTGTGTGTCCTCGTCATTGACCTTTCATTTGTTTTACAAAGAATAAAAAAAATGCGAGGAGCTATGAATGTCACAAATAAAACACAGCGGAGGTGTTACGAATCTCATTTGACATTTAATTTCAAAGTCACATCAAACATGTGCCAAGAATAGCTGTTTAATTTTTAAAGAGACATTTAGAAAAAGTTATTTTCAGGATGGAATGGATCATAATCTATAGCTATAAGTTCCTCGAAAGCTATTTTAACCATATTGGTGCAAAAATTACATTTCTTGGGAAGGAGCAGAAGATTTGATCTGGCACATATAGCAAGCATTAATTAAAGATATATATAAAAATAAGTATTTTTATTTTTTTTAAATTGCATGCATACAAATTTAGATAAAATATTTGCATTAAATGCACATATTTTATAACAGTAAATTATATTTATTTAAAAATCAGGGTTATGTTTTTAAAAACACAGTGGGAAAATTGTGATGAACAAAAAATAATTTTGCTGCTTTCAGTGCTAATGCAGGCACAAGGAATAGCAATGATTTTTCAATCTTTTTTATATTTTGGAGGCGTGTGAAGTTGGCTTGGGACCTTAGTGGCTGTTCGTCACTGCACACCCACATGTTCAACAGTCACAGACGCTTTTTACAAGCATCTTCATCAAAGAGGATGCGGCTCCGCTGTGGGTACAATCACACGCTGAGCTACAGCAGCAACCAAATCAAGACGCAAATTAGTATTCAGCAAAACCTGGTCTGTGGCTCGCCGCCAAAGACCAATTTATTACAAACCCAGATGAATTCAACCAGTAGACGTCAAATAACTCTACATGGTTTGCTGCTGCGGAGCAATGATGTATTCTTTTTGGTGCTGAAAGGGGCTAAATATATTTCATCATAATGGTGAGGATTTAAAAATATCTAAAAGGGTTAATGCAAGTGTAAATATGTTCCTATTGGCAGCCTCTTAAATCGACATGCACTGCTATTTTGTAGGAAAGAGTGAGTGAAACATCTCCTTTTGGCCTGAAATAAAAATAAATTCTTTCAACTGTGTATAAATGGATCAACCAAATGACCCAAAAGAGTTGTATTCTTTACACAACATTACACTGGGACACAAAAAGAAAGGTATGTTAACAATGAAAACAACAAGAGTCTAAAATCTGAACATATGTCTAAAACCTACAAAGCAGATATTGTGCGTTCAAAGTTAATACCAATCTAAGCTATTGATCTGTCAGTTGAGTGATAGTGAACTCTAGCACATGGCAAGAGACTTGAAGAGCAAAACCATGACAGAGTCACAACTGAGATTGCATTTTATGGGGAAAATCATTTGCAGCCCAAAACAGCATTAATGGGGTCTAGAGTGGTTTATTTCACTGTGAACAAAGGGAAAACAGAAAGCACAACAGCTATACAGCTCCTTCCATTTGGAATGAAATGGCACGCATTACAACGATAGCCTCTATGATTTCTCCAGTGAAAGTACAGCACTTCTTGTCTAAATAAAAGACCCTGTATTTCTGGAGGGAAACTGAATTTGATGAAGTTTGATGCCTTTGTCTTTTGAAATGCTACGTAAATTATCCATCCCACAATGGAGTCTATTCAAGTTAGTTTTTCGCTGACTTCAATCTTTAATTTCTAACAAATAGACACAAATGAGTCGATACTGTCATACTTTAAGAATACTGAGGTAGAATTTTTGATGGCAGTTTGATGAGAAATTTAGTTAATATTGAATACTGATTGGATATTCGGAAAATCTGATTCCAATTTCAGAATCAGAATCAGAATGAGCTTTATTGCCAGGTATGTTTACACATACGAGGAATTTGTTTTCGTGACAGAAGCTCCGCAGTACAACAGAATGACAGCGACAGAACATAAAACACATAATAAAAGAATATAAAAATACAAAAAATACAAATAAGTAGATAAGAAATGACAGTATACAAATTGACAATTATAGGCAGGTATATTCCAAAAATGCAGTTATGTATGTACATGTATATTATGTGCAAAATGTAAGTGTATACTAAGTATGTGTGTTAGATAAATTAAGTGTATGTGTATATAAATATAAAGTGTAGTGTGTTCAGTGTGTTCAGTGTGTATCAGCTGTTCATAAGATGGATTGCCTGAGGGAAGAAACTGTTCCTGTGTCTGGTCGTTCTGGTGCTCAGTGCTCTGTAGCGTCGACCAGATGGCAACAGTTCAAAGAGGGAGTGTGCTGGATGTGAGGAGTCCAGAGTGATTTTAACAGCCCTTTTGCTCACTCTGGATAAGTACAGTTCTTGAATAGATGGGAGAGTTGAACCAATGATTCGCTCAGCAGTCCGGACTACCCTCTGTAGTCTTCTGAGGTCAGATTTAGAAGCTGAGCTGAACCAGACAGTTACTGAAGTAACTGAAGATATCTTTCAAATCTCATCCTCAACTCTACTTATTGGCAATTAGAATAATTTTAATGAACTTACAATGTGTCTATGAGAAATAATTGAGATTTTGAATAGATCCCATTTACAAATTAACCAAGTAAGTTAGATTTCAATAACAGTAGGGCAGCTGTGGCCTAATGGTTAGAGAGCCAACTAGTTACCAGAAGGTTGCCGGTTCGAGTCCCGATGCTGGCAGGAGTTGTAGGTGGGAGGGAGTGAATGAACAGTGCTCTCTTCCAGCCTCAATACCCATGACTGAAGTGCCCTTGAGCAGGGCACTGAGCCCCCAGTTGCTCCCCAGGTGCTGGGCAGAGCACCAATTCTGAGTATGGGTTACCATACTTGGCAAATGTCTTAGATTCAGCCAAATTTACTTGCCATACAGTGTTTGAGTTGGAAGCTAAGTATAAGATTAGCATAGATATATTTTCACTCGCCGAACACTTGATTGTTTCACTTTCCGTCAAGCAATCTGGCCTATTTTTCAATTCATCTCATTTGATGTGCAGCACACCTGTATTTGACACACCGTAAACTCTAGTGTGAAGGCACACGACTCCAGAAGAGTATGTTTTGAGAAATTATGATCCAAGAATTCCAATTCAGGAATAGGAGAATAAAACCTTTGAATCAAACCTTTGAACATTCTAAATTTTAGAAGAACGTTGAAAGCATTCAAATCAGGAGACGTCCGAAAAAAAAAAAACATTCAAAAAACAATAAGAACAACTGAAGAAAAAACAAGGTTCAAGACGTTTGAATCAGGAGATAGAAATTCAAATAAACAGATTCAAGAGAATTATGTTGAAACACTTAAATCGAGATACATTTTCAGTTAATGTTCAAATTGAAAAGAAGTTGAAAAATTGCTAAATCAACAGAAAATGATCAAATTACTAAAGTCAGAGAAAAGAACATTCAAAACAGCTGAAGAAAAGAATGAATGTCCAAGATCGAGAGATTCCAAATCAAATGATTTGAATCAAGAAAGCAAATCATGAGACACTGAAAATGTTCTAATTAAGGCAAAAAGAGTATATGACTCAAATTCAGAGAAAAATAGTTTGAAATTCTTAAAACATTAGAAAACAATATCTGAATGAAAAGAATGTTCAAACCGTTTGAATCGAAAGCCAGAATGTTCATATTCTGTAACTGAAAGGACATTCAAAACGTCTGATTCACAGAGAAACAAAGACAGAAATGGATCAAACCATTCAAAACAAGAAAAATAATAGAGAATAAAAACTGCACAATGGTGCCTAACTAGGTTAGGACAATTATGGTGATTGAAATATAAAAAAAAACTAATATGTCTTTTGAAGCAATCTAACATTCTAAAAGGAACCAAACATTAGGGATGCACATATACGATCCCCAGAAACTTATGAAACAGCCAGAGCGAGAGAGAGAAACAAGGAAAAGCATCACTGGCCAAGTCTGTGTGTAAGTGAGCTTCTGATGAATGACTCCCAGACGGGGTAAACTGAACCAAACCACAGGGGTCAGCCGCTTCGACTCACGGTTACACATGACCAACCTTAAACAAATGAGTAACAGTAATTCACAAACACGCACGTATGAGTATGGAAATATCTCCAGAAACAGTCATTCTCTCAGAATTCTCTGAGAGCCTCTTAAAGATAAACAGCTGCTTCTAAAACATGCCTCCATCAAGCTGGCTACAGGTCAGAATTCCCAGAAGCCTGTGTTGTCTGTTTTTTTTAGAGCAGAGGGACATCGAAGTCTTGCCCCTAGATGCAATCATCTCTGTCGGTGCCACGCTTACATTTGAACTCAATTTTATTTGACTGTTTTTGGAGTTTTTCACCTCAGGTGACTGTGTGGACATCAGCAATCTCTGCAGTTTGCTCAGCAATCTCTAAGTTTGTTCGATCTCAAAGCTGTATTTGAATGAAGACTATATAATTGGGCCCGATTCATTTCCAAAGTCACGCTGAAGGTTGTTCAGGTTCAACCTCTGTTACAGCGAGGCGAACACTAATAGAAATGAAGTTCAAGTCAGACTCTGAAGTTAAAACAAAAAACATGTTTCATGAATGACTTAATGTGGTGGTTTTGTAGATGCCACTTTGTAGGATTCACAATGGATGAATATGGACACTGTGATGTCAGATAACGTCAAGCTTTAAACAAGTATCAAACTCATTCAATTCAACATGAAATATTATATTAAAAGAGGTTCGTTAACTGTTGTTTCTCACAAGGACAATGATCAGCAGATACATATTTAACGGTGAATGAATTCATGTTTCAAGGTCCTATTTCACAACCAAAATAAAAAATACTAAGATATTTTGCACCAAGACTGCAATTATTTGAATGGCATTTAAGCACATTTCCAGATTCTCATCACATCTTAAATTGAAATACACTTAATACAATTTTTTAAATATTTTTCATAGTTTATTCATTATTTATTATATTTTCCGCCAAATGAGTAATGACACTCAAAATGCATCACAGGAATAAATTACATTTAAAAATATATTAAAATAGAAAACTTTTCCTTTAAATTGCAATAATATTTCCCAATATCACTGTATAATCACTACATGCATCATTACTCCTTTAGGGTCTAAGGATCATATTTTGGTGGAAAGCTTGATAAACTACTATTCAAAATGAAAGGAGTAGGAAAGAAATGTATTGTTTTTAGAAAGTGTATTTAAATTGAATAACTACCGGTACCTAAATCAGTTCAGATGGTTTGTGTTGATGGATGAATCCCATGAATTCTGTCAAGAACGTGTCTGGCTCATATTTCTCCTCACACCAAAAGAGAAAAGCAAGAACGTTTATTTTATATAAATAACATTGATCAATATTTTTCAGTTTTGTGACATTATTTCCTATTAATAAGCATGTTAAATGTGAATTATTGCTAATGCAAAGAATTATGTACAATCGTTAAAATTTAATTTCACTCCAGCATTTTACTGAAAACTTTTTTTTGCCTCCTCCAGAATGTCTGCTACACTAAGCGAAGGATTAATCTTCCTATTTGTATCCAAAATAGGAGGTGGGTGTTATTAAGCACTGTGTTATGTCTGTTTAATTCATACAGGAAGCTGGAGGGCGCCATTGCACAGAAACTCAATATATGCATCACAGAAGCAATAAAACTCATGAAGCAACAAGAAAGCTTTCACTATGGCTGAATAAACAGACTATATAAACATTTTAAATGATGAAACATTAAGACAATAAACACTCTGTCACAGTGTCTGGGTTGTGTTCCCTGGGTTTCCACTAGGTGTCCTCAGTTCCCCCAGTGTTTATCATTTATCACTTCCTGTCTCCTTATTTGGTCACCTTCCTCCTTGTTTAGTTAATTGATTGTTCCCCACCTGTCTCCTGTTTCCCCATCATCCTTTTGTGTATTTATACCTGGTCTGTCTGAGTCTTAGTCACGGAGTCCTTGTTTAATGTTAAATGTTAATTCATGTCCGTCAATGCCTTGCCTTGCCTTGCCTTGCCTTGCCTTGCCTTGCCTTGCCTTGCCTTGCCTTGCCTTGCCTTGCCTTGCCTTGCCTTGCCTTGCCTTGCCTTGCCTTGCCTTGCCTTGCCTTGTTTAATGTTATGTTTGGATTTACCGGTTTTGACCCTGCCTGGACTGTGTATTCTCTTTGGATTTCCCTTTATTAAAGACGTACTCGCAATTGGTTCTCTCTCCTGTGTTTTCCATAACACCGAACGTGACAGAAGGACTCCGTCACTACAAGAGCCAGCGGTATGTCGGCTTATGTCTCCTCCCCAGCCACAGTGCGGGAGAGGAGTGGATTTGAAGGAACTCGCCTGGTGGTTTTCCGGGGAACCAGAGGAGGTCGCCGAGGAGGGAGTGGTCGAGAGGATACTCAGCACCGCTCTCAACCAGGGCCGCCCTTCGACCCGGGGCTCGTGTGGGATGGATTAGAGCCACCGTCTCACCATGGCGGACGGAGAGGAGAGAGGAAGCGCACGTCCGCCACAGTGGCGTCACTGCCCATGATGGCCGCTAGTCCAGCGCCACGGTGCAAGATGGCCGCCAGCTCAGCGCCAACGCCCAAGAGGGCCGCTGACTCATTCTTGGACTATTTCGCTACGCTGTCCAAGATCCTAGAGATTCCCAAGACGGTTGACGTCATGGCTGCTGAGCCAGCGCCACAGCACAAGATGGCCGCCAGCCCAGAGCCACAGCACAAGATGGCCGCCAGCCCAGAGCCACAGCACAAGATGGCCGCCAGCCCAGAGCCACAGCACAAGATGGCCGCCAGCCCAGAGCCACAGCACAAGATGGCCGCCAGCCCAGCGCCACAGCACAAGATGGCCGCCAGCCCAGCGCCACAGCACAAGATGGCCGCCAGCCCAGCGCCACAGCACAAGATGGCCGCCAGCCCAGCGCCACAGCACAAGATGGCCGCCAGCCCAGCGCCACAGCACAAGATGGCCGACTCAACGCCTGAGTCTCCAGACAAGGTGTCACCGACTCGCCAAGAGAGAGGGCGATGCTGTTCCGGAGGCCGAGGCGGTGCACGATGCTGTTCCGGAGGCCGAGGCGGTGCCCGATGCTGTTCCGGAGGCCGAGGCGGTGCCCGATGCCGAGGCGGTGCCCGATGCTGTTCCGGAGGCCGAGGCGGTGCCCGATGCTGTTCCGGAGGCCGAGGCGGTGCCCGATGCTGTTCCGGAGGCCGAGGCGGTGCACGATGCTGTTCCGGAGGCCGAGGCGGTGCCCGATGCCGAGGCGACGCCCGATGCTGTTCCGGAGGCCGAGGCGGTGCCCGATGCTGTTCCGGAGGCCGAGGCGGTGCCCGATGCCGAGGCGGGACCCGATGCTGTTCCGGAGGCCGAGGCGGGGCCCGATGCGGTTCCGGAGGCCGAGGCGGGGCCCGATGCGGTTCCGGAGGCCGAGGCGGTGCCCGATGCGGTTCCGGAGGCCGAGGCGGTGCCCGATGCCGAGGCGGTGCCCGATGCTGTTCCGGAGGCCGAGGCGGTGCCCGATGCCGAGGCGGTGCCCGATGCTGTTCCGGAGGCCGAGGCGGTGGCCGAGGTGGAGGCCATTCCCGATGCGGTGTCCGAGGCCGCTCCCGATGCGGTGCCCGAGGCCGCTCCCGAGGCCGTGACCGAGGCAGTGCCCGAGTCCGTTCCAGAGGCGGTGCCCGAAGCCGAGGCGTCTCAAGTCTCCACAGGCAGTCCAGAGTCGAGTCAGGTTCCAGTTGACCCTCCAGAGGCGAGTCAGGGGCCAGTGAACTCTCCAGAGTCGAGTCAGGTGCCAGTGACCTCTCCAGAGTCAGGGCCAGTCACCGTTTAATGTTTAATTGTTTAATGTTATGTTTGGATTTAAGAGAATACTGTGTATTCTCTTTGGATTTCCCTTTATTAAAGACGTACTCGCAATTGGTTCTCTCTCCTGTGTTTTCCATAACACCGAACGTGACACACTCAACTGACAATTTATGGTCCTTCAAGCCATCTGGAGTATTTTCATACATTACAACAGGAGGCCACTGTATTTCAAACAGTGGAGTAAAAATGATAATGTTCTCTTTTGTTGGAGTGCATTACATCATCCTGGTTCCTTTCAAACAAGTTTCCCAGTCGATTCATATAAACTTAAGCACTGTGATCTCAGAAAAAAAGCAATCGTGCACTTTTTACCTTTGCTTCCCATTTCTATGCAAAAAAATTTAAGAAAACAACTTCATCACACCCCTCAAGCAAGTATACGAATATAAACAAGCTAGAAAAAACACAATACACAAAGACACACTTCTCTGAGCGTTAACATACAATCAGACACCTAAAATCACTACAATTCAAGCCTCTCTGGCTCTCCACGAGTGATTTGAGTTGCAGATCTGAGTTTATCGATCTCAGTTTGGAGCAGCTGAACTCAGGCAAGTGTAAATCGCTTTAAAGGTGAGTTTAAAAAACATGAAATCTTTTATATCCGCAACCTTTACAGACAGCTGCTGGATATTCTTTACTTTATATGATAGATGAAAATATTAAGAGCCAATTAGCTGTGATTAGGGCTTTTTGGCACTTTTCAATGTCCGGTCGGGCCCATGCGTCACGTTCCTCCTAATTAGAGCCATTTAGCCATTTATTTTTCACCCTCTTTACCCCATTTCTCTTTTCATTTTTAGAGCCCATTTTTTGCTTTTCAATATTTTGGCCCATATTTCTAACACCTCAGACAGCACTCGAATTCCATTAAAGCAAGACACTACAGACAATTTTAAGATTTTGGGATATTTTGCTCCCCTAACTTGTCGTCTTTTACTCTAGTGGAAGGAAACCATCCAAAATAATAATTAAGTGTTTATTTCAATTATAATACATATCTTTAAAGGTGTTTTTTTTTGTCGGTAGCACTTTCATACACTGACCTTTACAGTTTTATTCCCATCTGTATTTGTTTGATTTTTACGGTAGGGTTGTTAATGTATTATTCACCTGATATATTCTCCTAAAACAATGCGATTTTTTTCTGGCTATATTTTCAGATTTCAGTAGTGACAAAAAGCGATATTTAAAACCCCCTCTTTAAAAACCGTCACTCTAATGTGTCAACAAAATCACACGTTCACCGTTTTGAATTTTGAATCTAGTTTTATCCAAAGCTCAGATTTCAGTTCTGAAACTGCATACAAACTAGAGGAATATTTTATAAAATAATGGATAATTAGCATATTTACACATAATATTACGGAAGACTTATATTTAGCACTGTCAAATGATTAATTGCGATTAGACGCATCCAAAATAAAAGTTATTATGTTTACATAATATGTGTGTGTACTGTGTATGTTTATTATGCATATATAAACACACACACATGAATGTTTATATTTAAGAAAAATTAATTTTTTATATTCGATATATAATATATATTATATGTATATAAATATATACATGTAAATATTTTTTAAATATATACTGTATATGTGTGTTTTTATATATTCATAAAATATGTATGTGTACTGTGTATGTTTAGAAAGTGAACAAAAACGTATTCTGGATGCGATTAATCGTGATTAATCGTTTGACAGCGCTAAATATAATATAAAACAGTTGCGATAAACCGTGATTAATCAACTGGGAAAAAATATATATAAAATGTAAAAAATTTCTCCCTTTTCACCTCTGTTGTCTTGCCTTAAATGACTAATAATCACTTATGAACATTTAACTGAGATATGGATATGAATAAGATCTCTAACAAACAGTTGGAATGCTCTGATTATTGCTGGAGAACTCTCACGCACTTACAAACCCGCGAAGGACGTCATAGCAGGCTGTGTGTAGGTTAATTGGCGACTGTCTTGGGGATAATACAGCACATCCATCACTGAAATAAGTCATCCGGCATCCCTGCTCTCCTCAGACAGGTATGAAAACATGCAGTAAATCAAAGCTCTCCGTGGCGTGGGAGGGCCATCATTGAGAGATGAATACTTACTAGTTTTCTAAGATCTGATTGAAGACCCTGAGAATACAATGATGTGCTCTCAATGCGTTGCCACTGGCAATGGAGTTCATCCGCACACCTCCGGTTTTACCGCGGTAAACAAAGCCGAGGTGCATTCATCACAGCACTATTCTGAACAAGAAAAGCGTGGGCATGAAACTTGCAGAAAGATACTTCATGCAGACTGATTTTTTGCTGCAGACTGACTGTATGCCAGCTCGACTCATCTCAACCACATTTGGTTGCTCTTGAACTTTCAAATATCTTGTGAAAATACCACCTGAATGGAGCGAAATCTTCTATAAACCAATGAGCAGTACAAAGAAAGTCTTCATTGTCTGTTTGTCACATAAAGACAACAAGAAATGGGTTGGGAAACGTATTTTTGGATGTATCAGGATATTTAGAAAAAAAGAAAATGTGGGTGTAACTAGATCGAATCAGGAGGAATTGATTGGATCGTGACATATTTGATATAACAAAATATAAATATTTATATTAAACTTACATGATGAACTAGACATGAGCTAAACATTTTTATATATATAAAATTGAAAAAAAGTTGAAAATGTTGTTTAAATCCGTTTTATTGGGCTTATATTCATAAAACAAATACACCTGATTCTTCCTTTTGTGCCTCTGTATGCTTCATTGTGATGAAGTTCAGCACTCAATGGACTGAGTCGGCTAAGTGTCATTCTCAGTGTTCTGGTGCCCTCTTGTGAAAACGAATACACATCAAATGAGACTCATGATCATTAAACTGTAAAATTACAGACAAAAGTCATTTGCAGCATACTCCGGCATTAGTGCTGTTTACCGAAGCATCGCTATCACTGTTGCTCACATAAGTGGATTTGAGCACACAGTAATCCTAAATATAAAACTTTGGTATGTCACTTCTCCTACACCTAGCAACCACCAATAACACCCGAACGGGTGAACATCAGAACAGCACTCTGGAAACCACCCAAAACACCACATCAACACAACACATGGGGACACTTCAAGAACATACATGCATTCAATATTTTTCAACTGGGTGTTTATTTTCTTCACTTGAAGGCTTGTTATTATTTAAAAGGAAATATTAATGTATAGCATTCAATGAAATTCAATTAATCAATCTGGAAATCACAGTTAATTTGATTATATTTTTAGAAATTGATCAATAGTCCAATTTTATTCATGAAATGTTTAAAGGGGGAATTTTACAAGTCTACAAAGCGTTTAGCCAAACCCTGGAGAACCTTTCAGTGTGATCACGATCATCATCGTTAAATGGTCTTGAAATGAATTAGCGTTTCACAGAGTGCTGCCTCAGCATTTCTGAAGGTAATGAAGGGAACGGAGCCAGGGCCGGAAAGAAACTGGTAAGAAATGTGTTTTTTGGCCTTGTTAATATTAGATGAGCTGCTGTCTTCAGCACCAATCCACCAATAAACCATGAAGATCACGTTGAGATTATACAGTCAAGGTCAAATTAAACACTAGCATGCACTTCTAAGATACCAAATACAGCATCAGATAAAGTATAGATTCTGCACACCCTTGTCTTTAGGAGTTTTAAATGACAAGCCAATTATTGATTCTACATCTATAATTAACTGCACTGAACTCAGTTTTTTAGCCCAATTAAGCAGTTCAGATAACACTGATTCTTTGGCAAAAATGATATGATTATTAGCCATTCTAGGTATCATTCATGTCTTGAACACAAACGATTCAGGGTAAGTATAAGCAATAATTTGCTTAATGCAGAAATATTGAAATATAGTCATAACCGACTCTCTGATCTAACAATAGTTAGCTGACCTCATGACTGGGCGTGCAGAAGAGCGAAACGCGAGCTTGTGAAAAAAGATCCCTGTCTGATGGAGCTGGAGGAAGTTGGACTCGAATTCTGCCCCGGGACGGAAAGATGAGCTGCCCGTCTGCCTGACAAAGGCCCGCCTCCTATCGACCCGCTCCAGCACTCTTCTAAATATCTGTCAATCGATGGAGACTCACACAAAGTGAACTCACAATCTTAGCGTCGCAAGAATGATTAGCAAATGAGCACTTATGGCCAGGTCGAGATTAGCAGAGAACACCAGCATTGACTGACTCTGCTAGCTGATTTGAACTGATAGTTAAACCACTAAGTGTGGATTGTGTAATGCAGCATTTATGGTCATCGGATGCTTTGTTTGTGTGCATACGGCAGATTATCCATGCTGCACCTTTTAAGTAGTCTGATAATACATCCCATCGGAGGCATCAGATAATAAACATCCATTATCAAGAGCACAGCCAGGGGTGTTTAAAACCCCATATGCACTTACCAGGCAGGAGGCTAAATATACTTAAGTGCTCTAAACTGATTCTTCAGTAAGAGTTACCAGATATATCCTTGGCCTTTACAGTGAAACACCACATAATTCACTCAGCTCAATAAGAGCTCGACTCATAGGAGACCCGCGGGCTTGAAACCTTGAGATCAGCAACAATGACAAACAAAATGCCTGTTTCACAGACAGACGGGCCTCTTTTCATCAGCGTAAAGGGATTCGCTGCAAACTCAGACCTGCTCTTGGGAGAAGAACACTGGAGCGATACTCTGCACAGAAAACTTGCGTCTTATATCAGCGGTTTGCAAAAGCTTTGTTGACAAGCATCCACAAATATTGTGATCCCACTGCAATGGACCTCCCTGCAGTAAAATATATAATGCAGCCGTTGCATATATTCATGTATGAAAACCCATAAAATAATACATAGGACCTCTTAAGAAAAAAGTTATAGAAAATAAAAACATTAACAGTAAATCAAAAAGATTATAATTAATATTGTATATAAGCTTAACAGTTAAATCTGAGGAAACTAGCTGCGAACCGCAGGATTTTATCCGTCAAAAACACCATCCACAAAGACGATGCACAATAATCTTGTCACCATATCTGACCAATCTATGCAAACACTTTCCGGAGACCAATTTTTCACAATGTCAAAACTTCAGCCGCTAGTCTAGAGAAATAACATTGTTAAACACAAAAGCAAGCAACAACGTATAATTATCAATCACGAGTAGTCAAAGGGTAATAATGGGGGTCTGAATTGCTGTTTTTATTTGCAACACTGAACACAAAGAATAAATGGCTTCTGATTCCTGTTAGATACAGTGAGAACACCTATTCATCTTCTCTGATGCCTCAAGTGTGCCGAGTCCATTTATCTTCTTGCAAATAAAGTCAGCCGCCCTCACAATAACATGCTGAGAATGGATTGAGCGCCACAGGGCTAAAACTCGAGTCCATCCGGACGCCGGTCCTACCTCTTTCCAGTGTTCAGGCCCGCACTCATTCCCAGAGAATTTGCACTCCAGCAGCATATCATCCATGCGGTGACGGGTGCGATTGAAGAACTCTGCGAGGCTGAAGCGAGATCCTTGCCTGTCGGGCTCCGGCGCCAAAGGAATTCCCGGAGCCATGTTGTCCTCATATCCCAACATTGGCCCCATGAAGATCAGGTCGCTGTAGCTCAGCTGCGAGCGTCGGAACGAGTTGTAGTTGCAGAAGGTGATGGCGGGGAACGTCATGTTCTTGGCATTGCGCTCATCCAGCAAGGTGATGTAGTCATACTGCAGGTAGTAGATGACACGGTCCACCACCTGCATGAGGAACATAGAGATCGCCAATAGAAAGACCACCGTCCACAAGCCCCGGCGGACACTAAACTTCTTGTCCACAAAGACGTGGTTGGCACCGTGGAGGGAGCAGCCATCAAAAAACGTGGCGAGGCTGATGTCGGGCACTTCTTCATCTTCCGTCCCATCACGTGTGTCCGGATCGTCGCCCTCTTCTTGGTACTTGCCGTGTTCGCCATCTCTTGACCACACCACGCGCTTGTAGTGGTCATCGAGGCTGCCTTGGCGCGAGCGGCCAACTGGCTCATCATCGGTGCTGAAGGAGAGGGTGCATGTGATTCGTACCATGATGTTAAATCAAAAAAACAGTCAATAGTGAAAAAAAGAACACAGACTGGATTACTCCTCAAATGAAATTTTGAAGTATTCTGGATGTCCTACGTCCAAAAAACCCAGGAGAGATTCTTTGACCCCGGATAAGCCAATCCAGACTTGATCTTCCGGTCACTAGAGATGGAAAACCGACAATGATCTCTTCTGAAATGATGTCCAGCGCTTTGACATCGCCAGGAATCCGTCTCTCCCTTCACAACGGGACATCTAAAGAGGAATGGCGCAGTTGGGATGTTAAGCACTTCCTGGCCCCAAACTCCCTCCCTCTGAAAAGGAATAGTCCCAGTGCAACCTGCATCTGATGTCAGCACCAGATCACCTTTCATTGCGCCTTTAAGCAATTAGGATAATAATCTGGCTCATTTCTATTACACAATATCTACTTCATGATTCCAAATGCATGGGATGTTTAACTAGATGATAAAAGGCACAGCAACCATTATGCCTTGATGAACAGGATATGCTGAATGCGTCACTGTTGCTGGTTTAGCGGCTCATGAATAAACACTCTAAAGCAAAGCCAAGATATCAACATGCGAGCATGTGTGTGGCTGTGGCTCAGAAGTGAAGCGATTCCAGACTTAAAGCACACAAACGCAAATACCTAACAGCAACTGAAAGCTTTGCTTAGCTAGCTTCAACTATGAACAGCATCTAACATAAGAAGCCCAATGATCAAATCTTCAACATTGGATTTAAATGCACTTGTAAAGTGACCATTTCACAATTGGACATTGTTTTAGACTGATCTCCAGTAAAAGCCGAAAGCCATACAGTCACCTTACAAAAGCTGCCAAATGCAAACAGCATCCAACAGATGGCAGCAGAGCTCAGCGTGTGAAGTATCCAGAGCTCCTGCCAAACACTTTTCCCATGTCGACCCACAGCTCTTGAAAATGCAAAGTTGCAAGTGAAGATGAATTCTCAACACGGTTTGCTCCGGTGCTCCTCAACAGGTTTCTTCACGCTCCATTCAATCTCCCTTCACTCTTGAGGGAAAGTATGGGATCAAAGAGTGACTTAAAGGAACAGTACACTGAAAAAAGAAAAAAAAGGTGAATAATTTATGATTTCTCTCCAGGTACTGTCTTGCTATTTGCCAAGTTGTATTGGCTAGGTCAGTCATCACTATTGTTATTTGTCATTCTTGTGGTCATCCACATGTTTCCGCCTAGTACAAATGCAAGTAACGTCGTCTTCAGACTCTAGGGGGCAGTAGATATTCTGCCGTGTGGCGACTCTGTGCCTTCAGGGTGGGTATGTCATTTGAAGCACATGGAGATGGTCCATCATTTCCACTCAAAGACCCTCTCAACTGACAGCGATGATAGACCTGTCGTTACCATGGATACTGGCAGTGAGGGAAAACACATGAAGACCCATTACCACACACACACACACACACATGTAATATGATTCAATGACTGCTGTGAGAAAATGACGTCCACTATGTGGCTAACATCTGAATTGGCCTACTGGGCACTAATCACATTATTTAACACCAGGAAACCTGCAAATGTTTACGGAAACTGAATTAATGAGATCTGCTGGTCTCAAGTGGCACAGATCCAGAAAAAAAAAACATGAAACCAGCCGGCACAACCACAACAGCAGGAATTAACAAGCACTGAATTACAAGAACCGCAAAGAGAAAGATGAACCTGTTGGTTGTTGCAGACTTATCCTTGAGAAATTGTAGCATATTGATAAATATTATGTAATTTACATTTTAATGATGTTAATTACAAGCACTTACTTATATATTAAGTCAAATGTCTAAAACATTGTGAAAGGACAAATGAATAAAATAGATACAAATATATATATTTTAAAAGTATATTATAAATATGGATTTCAATATTAAATTGAAAATGGAAAATTAAATAATTTAATTATGATTACAAAATATGTTATAGATTTTATATCATATACCATAGGTGTAATATATAAAATGCTAATAAATAAGAAATATTTGAAAATATTAGTAAAATTAATATAAGTAAAATATGAAAATATATATATTTTATAATTGTATAATTTAACTATTTATTAAAACAAGTGACATTTAAAATTGTAAATGAAAGTGCGATTAACAAATTGATTTAAAATGAACATTATATAAAATTCAAATTAGAATGCGTTTTTAAATTTAATAAAGGTGGATTGGATGGATGGATGTAAAAATGTACTTAAATATTTCACACGTATATATATATATATATATATATATATATATATATATATATATATATATATATATATATATATATATATATATAAATTACATTTATATTTTAAGTAAATTACAATACATTTCTTATAAATAATATGTTCTATAAAGATGGATTAACATATTAAAGCAAAAAATATATATTTTATAATCATATAAACTAAAACAAAAATCTAATTTAAAACTGAATGAAGAATACATAAGTATAAAGATATTAAAATATTAAAATAATGGATACTGGATAATGGATAGTTTTTAACTTAATCTCACTGTTTCAAAGTAAATATTTCAATAATATCTTAATATTTTCATCTTTACAATAAATGCTTATTTCTTATATAATCTCTTATGTATTATTATATTTTTTTTCTTCTCTATTTTTTCATATTGCTCCTCTAAAGCACTCTGAATAATCACTGTAAACAAAATGCACTTTATAAATAAATATGATCTCAGTCCGCTGCATTTACAGAAACACCACAGGACATAAGAGGCATTATTACACGCTGCAAAAACAACACCGACACAAACAAGTGGAGACAAGGGACGAGAGAAACCATATGCTTACTAAATCAGCTGCCGTGGGGTCGTGGGGGTCCCCGCACTGCATTAAATGAGTTGTTTTAGCCACGCGGCACGTTCTTCATATGAACCCATGCACTAAGATTAGATGCACAAGACCTCACCTTCCTCAAAGCATGACTCTACTGAGCTGGAAAATACTGAAATAGAAATGATAAACAGCATGACTCATTCATCAATGGTTCACCTTCATAACATTATGCTGTTTTTATTATTACAGACGCAAGATTATCGGAATCAGAACATTAATTTGTTATATTTTCTTGCACGCACTACACACTCGACGTGGTATATTGCTAACATGTATAATTTATTTGTTGTTTGTCTACGAATGCTAAAATTCAAATGAGGAATTTAAAAATTCATTGGAATCTTCTTCCTCGTCTTTCTAAAGGCAGAGATCCGGAGGATCCACAGTGCTGATGCCATTTTCAACAGTTAAATTATAGCCTGCGTTTAAAGATCTATTTATCAAACTCAAGCGGCTGTTGAAGCGCTCACAAACATTTGGAATAAACAGTGTGCTCGTCTAGATCAATAATGCCTGTGTTTGTGAGCACTGTCTTTAAAGAGCACATTTTCAGCTGACAAATACGACAGAATCATGATGGATTAACAGAAATACCATTCCACTACCAAGAATCCGGCTGGTATCCAGGTATACAGAGAGATTTGCTCCATATGTTTAAGTGGTTATGTCACGGGTTGACTCAGTATTTTGTTTGTTTTTGATCAGAGACATTTGGGCCTTATTTTGTGCAGTGTCATGTGTGATGGTGTTTACTGTGTGCATTAATATATTGGCACTCTGAATTGTAGTGGTTATTTACTGTGCATTTGCATCAAATTTGTAGTGGGTTTCTATTTCTTAATCTGCCCTGCTTGACTCTTTATAGACGCCTATTAATGGACAAACCTGGCAACCAGCTTCCCGTTTTATTATTCTGCCCATATTTGGACTGTGCTTCCTCCCTGCTAATGTGACTTAATTAGTTCATTAGAACTTGTAACCATGCTCCACCTTTTTGCCCATATTTGGACGACACTTCCTGTGATTTGAGTAACTTTATTATTGCCTCTGCATTGCTGCTGATAATGGCAATTAGTGACTAATTCTCTAACAGCTGGCCATGCATAGTTTGAAGGAGATAAAAACTGACTCTTTGGAACAGAGAGGGGCCTTGCCTGGTGGCTGCTGTTCTGCTGCCATTTTGTGTTCTATGCACTTCCCTGCTCTGTACACGAAGCCTAAGTTCCCAGGCATCTCTGTTTGACCACCAGTATACTGCAGCTTGATTTTCTCAACGCTCTCTAATGTTGCCTAAAGGGCCGTAAATATATTTTATTACCACACATTGTGAATGTGTGTCCATTTTCTGTTGTGTTGGTGTTCATTGTGGGCGTTTGCTTTTAGCCTCAGCAATACCTGTCTTATGGTTCCAGTGGTTGGCATTGTCCTGAAGACTGGCTATCCTCAAACTTCCCTCAACGCTCTCTAATCCTCGAGCCTCCCTCAACGCTCTCGAATGCTGCCTGAAGGGCTGTAATTATATTTTATCGTACTACAGTGTAAGTGTGACCCGCTATCTGTGATGTTGGTGGTCATTCGTGGTGCTCTCTTTTAGCCTCTGGATTATCCACCTTGGATCCCTGGGCCCAGTGTTGCTGTGAAGACTGCCTTGGTTACACCGGAATCTCCCTCAGCGTTTGCTGTTTGCCGCCGAGAGTACCGTAACGTTTCCCTGTGGGTCGGACGACTGCCGTGACCTTCTGGACGTGTCCGCTTGACTTTTGGAAGGAGGACCGCTGGAGCAAACTGTCGTGAAGCCACTGAACCTTAGCCTCTTTCCAAACGGCTTCAGAGACACAATTTTAGTGAACTCTTCCCCCTACGTAACACTATTTCTAGATAGTGCTTGCTGTCCCTATAAAGACTATTTGTTGTATCCGCACATTGACTGTCTGTTTTGTTTCTGTGGCTGGGACCTGATTTATTTTATGTAACGTTGGTCACTAGGTGACAGTTACTGTTGTAATCTGGGTTGTTACCAGGTTGATGCTATGCATTCACTGAAGAGTTTTGAGTGGATTTTAGCATTGCTATCCAGTTGCCTAACAGTTCTAGGTTGTTGCCCAGCCATTGCTATGCAGTTGCCAATGTGAGTGTTACTAAGTGTTCTGGGGTTGCAAGGCAATTGCTATGGTGTTTTAAGCCATTGCTAAGGGGTTGCTTTGTAGTTGCACTTGTGTTGTTGTAAGTGGTTTTTCTAGGTGGTCTTGTGTGAAAAGACTATGGCTCTGGTTCCTCATTCAGTGGAAGTCGTTGGATTTTTCAGCCTGTTGTATTGTCCACCAAGTGTAAATCTGACTTCGCAAACACCACTAATTACAATCAGCTTGAGATTAGATCTTTTTTACAAATTCCCAATTACATTCTTGTATTTAGAAATAATGACAATTTTCCATCAGCATTTCACTTAGCAAATAGATAAGTACAGAATGGATTTGTTAAAAGCTTTCCGATTTTCTAATATGGAGAACTTACAATTTTTATGGTGTCTAATGACAGACTCAGTGACAAGAAAAATAGCCTGGTGTGAGGAGCCCCATTAAGACTTTCTTATCAGGCGAGCAAGTGCTAATGTTTGGAGCAGAGATGCAGTGACGCAGGAGGTAATAAAGCTGATGATGGGGTGGCGTCTTGCTCGGCGGAGGTTTTGTTTGAATCAAAGTAAATGAAGGGTTTCATTAAAGTGTTCCATCCAGATTTTAGCTCTAGTTGAGTTTCATGAGAGAAGCTAAAACCTCAAAACTGATGGATGGAAATTTGGTTTATCCACATTTTTTGTTAGTGCTAAAAGCTCAGATGAACTTTTTTCTTAAACCCTAAACTGACTTCATTGATCTGATTGGAATATAAATAACATAAAAGCAATAAATAAAAATATATATTAAAACACAGAGCTGAGAAAATACAAGGTAGTGGACAAAATGAGAGTAATGTCAGTCACTTTTTATTTCAATAGAATAATTTTTTTTTAATGCAAACTATTTCACCCAATATGACATGACATCAGTGTTCACATTGTATCTTTATGCTAATGAGTCATAGTTTGTCTTCATTTAGGGATAGGGGAATCCCAGTTTTCCTAGAGGCATTTCACACATGGATCTCTGCAAACGAGCCATTGGCTTGTCAAACGAGTTAGCTTTGGGCAATCAGCTAACTAGCGCTTCATGTGTAGACAGCAGACAGCGAGGCAGCCAACTAGTGTTTGCAACATGTATGGCCAAGTATTTTTGAAGCACAAGCATGGTTTTCAAGAGGGTTCTGCTCTTTTGTGTGGCATACATTGCTACAAATAGGGAGAGAACATGTTCACAAATGCTTCATGCTAGCGCAAACGTAAAGTAGCTCACGGCTATAGACTGTTTGCGCACGCACACACACGTACACAAATCCACACAAACAGTAGGTCATGAACTTAAAATAATGCTCAATGATTTCCAATAGGGCATCAGAAAAGGGCAAGTTCCCATGTAGCGACTTGAGGAGAAAATACAAGAAGGACTAGACACAAAGCACTCTCTGAAGGGCAGCCAGAGCTGTGGAGGAGCTAGTTCGATTAGCCTCGCTAAGCACAGCTTAAAGTTTCTTTCTGCCGGCCTTCGGCTGTGTGGACGAGGATGAAGCCTATTTAACACGGCAAAATGATGGAGATGGTTATTATGCCAAAGTCTGGATGCTTCAAAAGGCTGTTATCTCATTTGCTAGAGACGATAACCAAGCTGCACCTGAATGTCTTGCTCTCGCGTTTATCCTCATTTTACTCTTATCAGCAGAATGGTCTCAATCCAATCAACTTTTTAAAATCCATGCTGAGGGGGACATATTTGACACTTTCGTAGCATTTTATCTTTCCCTTAAAGTCCACTTAACATTTCTTGCTCCAAACAGTCATAATTTAATTTTAAATGGCAATGTTCACCCTTAAACAGTCCCTCCAGTCTTTCATGGAACAAATCTTTTTTTGCGATCAAAATAGTCACAGAAAACTGCAATACTAAAATAAAATTAAAAAAAATTCTAAACGTGACCACATCTTTACACCAATGTTGCTTTAACATGACAATACATGAGGCACCTGGGAGAAATTGGAGCTCCAAAATGCAATAATGAGTTTGCCAGTCAGAAGTAGACGTTAAGAATTTGAAACTTACTTAAAGGGATAATTATCCTAAAAGGAAAATTATATCATCATTTACTCATCCCCATGTAATTCCAAACCTGTATGACCTACTTTTCTTCTCCAGAACACAAAGGATTTTTTAAAGAACTGCTGCTGCTTTTGTCCACACAATAAAAGTCAATGGGGTCCAAAATAACATTGATTGGACCCCATTGACTTTCATTGTATGGACAAAACAAAAGCCTAAAGCCATTCCAACAAAAACAGAAGCTCAACATTCACACAGACACAAGAGTTTTAAATGAAGGCTACCACACCTGCTGTTAATGCTACACCTCTTCCCCTTCGCATCGTTTCAGCAACGGGGCTGCCAAAACTATGATTATGTCCTGTGTGACTCCATTATGTCAGATACCCACTGACAGAGGTGTGTTTGCCTACGAGACCTTCCCCCACCAGCAAATGTCTGCTCAGGGAAGAGACTGCGCGACAGGATCTCTCTGGGAGATTTGCTCAGCGCCACATGCTTCAGAAAGGCTGTTTGTCAAAGTCGTTTGCTAGTGTTCAACTGCGCCGCTAATGTCTGCAGCTCCATGGGAAGTCAAGGGAGCACATGGAAGCATTGAATGTTGACTGATAGCTATAAGATGGCACTTAAAAAGAGATGAATGCTACAATGATAGGATGATATTTTTTATAGAAAAAGCTTTGAAAGAAATTAAAATGATATATAAGACATACCTGTATTGCATAAACAATATCAGTAGAAATTGCAGTCCGGGGCCACCTAGATCTGACCAAAATGTTCATACCCAAAACTTTTGTATGTTTCGTGTCCTATCAGGAGGCTGCATCTGTTTGGATGTTTAGGTATTCTGCTGCTGTCTCCGCCTCCTCTGTGACCACCAACCCTCGGCTCCAGGGACAGTCAGAGTCTAATCTATTTGTCTTGTCACATACAACCCGAATTCCGGAAAAGTTGGGACGTTTTTTAAATTTTAATAAAATGAAAACTAAAGGAATTTCAAATCACATGAGCCAATATTTTATTCACAATAGAACATAGATAACGTAGCAAATGTTTAAACTGAGAAATTTTACACTTTTATCCACTTAATTAGCTCATTTAAAATTTAATGCCTGCTACAGGTCTCAAAAAAGTTGGCACGGGGGCAATAAATGGCTAAAAAAGCAAGCAGTTTTGAAAAGATTCAGCTGAGAGAACATCTAGTGATTAATTAAGTTAATTGATATCAGGTCTGTAACATGATTAGCTATAAAAGCTTTGTCTTAGAGAAGCAGAGTCTCTCAGAAGTAAAGATGGACAGAGGCTCTCCAATCTGTGAAAGACTGCGTAAAAAAATTGTGGAAAACTTTAAAAACAATGTTCCTCAACGTCAAATTGCAAAGGCTTTGCAAATCTCATCATCTACAGTGCATAACATCATCAAAAGATTCAGAGAAACTGGAGAAATCTCTGTGCGTAAGGGACAAGGCCGGAGACCTTTATTGGATGCCCGTGGTCTTCGGGCTCTCAGACGACACTGCATCACTCATCGGCATGATTGTGTCAATGACATTACTAAATGGGCCCAGGAATACTTTCAGAAACCACTGTCGGTAAACACAATCCGCCGTGCCATCAGCAGATGCCAACTAAAGCTCTATCATGCAAAAAGGAAGCCATATGTGAACATGGTCCAGAAGCGCCGTCGTGTCCTGTGGGCCAAGACTCATTTAAAATGGACTATTTCAAAGTGGAATAGTGTTTTATGGTCAGACGAGTCCAAATTTGACATTCTTGTTGGAAATCACGGACGCCGTGTCCTCCGGGCTAAAGAGGAGGGAGACCTTCCAGCATGTTATCAGCGTTCAGTTCAAAAGCCAGCATCTCTGATGGTATGGGGGTGCATAAGTGCATACGGTATGAGCAGCTTGCATGTTTTGGAAGGCTCTGTGAATGCTGAAAGGTATATAAAGGTTTTAGAGCAACATATGCTTCCCTCCAAACAACGTCTATTTCAGGGAAGGCCTTGTTTATTTCAGCAGGACAATGCAAAACCACATACTGCAGCTATAACAACAGCAAGGCTTCGTCGTAGAGGGTCCGGGTGCTAACCTGGCCTGCCTGCAGTCCAGATCTTTCACCTATAGAGAACATTTGGTGCATCATTAAACGAAAAATACGTCAAAGACTACCACGAACTCTTCAGCAGCTGGAAATCTATATAAGGCAAGAATGGGACCAAATTCCAACAGCAAAACTCCAGCAACTCATAGCCTCAATGCCCAGACGTCTTCAAACTGTTTTGAAAAGAAAAGGAGATGCTACACCATAGTAAACCAGCCCCATCCCAACTATTTTGAGACCAGTAGCAGAAATCAAAATTGAAATGAACTAATTTTGTGCATAAAATTGTAAACTTTCTCAGTTTAAACATTTGCTATGTTATCTATGTTCTATTGTGAATAAAATATTGGCTCATGTGATTTGAAAGTCTTTTAGTTTTCATTTTATGAAAATTTAAAAAACGTCCCAACTTTTCCGGAATTCGGGTTGTAATATGACAAGCGTTTCAGGTGAGAGTTTGGTAACTACATTAGCGAGAGCGGCTAGATTTACCCCGGCGAACAATGGCGGAGGGACTCGATTTACATGCAGCAAATTAATTTGCTCTCATTTGCTAATGTGTTCCGCCTACTGACATCAGACCGAATGAGGAGCGCATTTTATCTGTGTGGTAAATGAAGCCCATTCTGGTTTCACACACACTGTGACGAAATGTCCCTATAGAACAAGGGTCTCCAAACTTGGGCCTGGAGGGCCGGTGTCCAGCAGAGTTTAGCTTCAACTTGCCTCAAAACACCTGCCTGGAAGTTTCTAGCATGCCTAGTAAAACCTTGATTAGCTGGTTCAGGTGTGTTTAATTAGGGTTAATTAATTAGCTAAACTCTTCAGGACCCCGGCCCTCCAGCACTGAGTTTGGAGACCCCTGATATAGACCGTGTGAATGAGACAGTTGTATTGTAAAAATTGTATTTAAAATCTGTTGCTTTAGTTACCTACCGAAATAGACATAGTTTGTTTACAAATGTCCACTTAACAACAAACCACCCAGAACAGCTTAGCAACCACATACCAATCACCTAACAGCCACCCAGAAGTCCCTATAAACAGTCAAAACCACCAGAAAATCCCTATAAACCATCCAGAACACCTAAACAACAGCATAGTAACCAGCTACAGCCACAATTGTAGAAACTGTAGAAACTACCCAAAAAATGCTAAAAAGTCACCCAGAACATCCCAGCAACCACCTACAGCCACTCGGAATACTAAACCAAAGAAACCACCCAGAACACCCCATCAGCAGCAAAGCAACCACCTACAGTCACTCAGAATACCATATGAACACAGAAGAAACCAACCAGAATCCACTTGCAACCACCCCAAAACACCCCATCAACTGCATAGCAAATACCTACAGCCAGCCAGAATACCCTATAAACAGTACAAGCCACCCAAATTCCCTAAGAAACCACCCAGAACACATCAGCAACAGCATATTAACCAACTAGAACAGTAGAAGCAGTAGAAACCACCCAGAAATGCCCAGAAATCATCTAGAACATCCCAGCAACCAGCGAACCAGAATACAAAACAGAATAAACCACCCAGAAGCCCATTACAACCACCCAGAATACCCAATCAACCGCACCACAGACATCCACACAGAATACATAAACACAGCAAACAACCAGGATTCCTATATATGCACATAGGAAACCATTGAGCAAGAACCAAACCTCCAACTGCTTCCTGAGCACCACATTAATACGTCTGCCCATTGCTCCAGGGGTGTGTTGACTACTGTGTGTGTGCACTTTGAATGGGTTAAATGCAGAGCACATATTCCAAGTATGGGTCACCATACTTGGCCACATGTCACTTCACTAAAGTTTACAAAATATAATATTTCTGAATTAGTCATAAATGGTGGCTCATTTGAACTAATTTTAGCATACCAGGGCACGCGGTTTACTCTGTCCCGCAGTGATGGCCGTCTGGCCTCCACATGCAAGTCTCACGCCATTAAAATCTGTCATTGCACACACATTTTTACAGCCGATAATCAAATTCTTCTGACAACTTTTCCCTCCTTCTCGCTCTCCACCTGGGTCTTTAAAGCTGATCAATTCTCATCTTAAGGTGCTCACAGAGGAAAGCGGGGCTTTAATTTACACCTGTGCTGTGTAATGATGAGGTCTAAACAGAACACACTGGAAATACTCATATTAGTGCAACTCAGGTCAGACCTGTACGACACAGCTGTACATTACAAGGCAAACAATGTAACGTATATAATCAGCAAGCTTGTGTGATCCTGTGAGCTTATGAGCTCTTATGAGGCCTATTAACATATTAGGGCTGCCGAAATAGCTACAAAAATTTAATATATAATTTTAATATACATAATTAAGTGAATTATATATGTGACCCTGAACCACAAACCCAGTCTTAAGTGTAATTTTTATTTTATTGAGATTTATACATCATCTGAAAGCTGAATAAATATTCTTTTTTTTTTTGGATCTGACAATATTTGGCCGAGATACAACTATTTGAAAGTCTGGAATCTGAGGCCATCCTTAAAAATATTTTGGTTGGCAGTAACAGTAATTAAAAAAAAAGGGGGGTCGGTAGGTCGGTCTATTTTTTTTTTCAAGTTTCAATGTAAAAAAAAAAGAAGACATTTTTGGCGATGGTGATGACGTAAGTATGAATTTAAACAAATTAGCATATCGTGACGTCACTGACTGTGTCTTCAACCCGTGCCTTCGGGCGCATAATTGCAAACCTCATTTTGATGCAGGCTATATAGACCACAAACAAATTTAAATATTTGTCAAAAACATGTTTATTGCATGAATTTCAGGTGAGAAGAAAAAAATGTAGTACTGTTATATTGTTTTACATGCATCCACCACTAGGTATCAATGCAACCTACTGTTTACTTTGCTTTCTTGGGTCGTCACTTTTGTGAAAAAATCCTGTTTGATTTGAGTAACAAGTGTTCATTGAATCGATTGTAAAATCGATTTTGCATGTCTAAATAAGTTCTATACGGCAAATAACACCAAATATAGGTAAATCCACGGACAACAGGCAGGACGAATGTAAAGACCAATATTTCGGATGATTTATTGGCGTGAAGTTACGTGCACAATGACAAACAGGAGTGCAACATTTTCGAAAAACAATAAGCAGAGTGGACTGCCATAATGCAAAACATTTACTGCAGGCTTCAACATGGCTGTGTTTACGATTAGAAATGTCAACAACAACAAAAAAATCGCATAGGCGATTCTAGGGCTGTCAAAAAAAAAAAATCGAATAAAATAAAAATAAAAATGTAAAATAAAAATCCACATTCGAATGCAAAAACGTTGCATTCGAATTTTAGGTGTGCATTAAGGGAGCTGCTTATGAGCCCCGGTACTTCACAGTCCGTGTTCCATTCCATCTTGCCGCGCGCACAGCCATGTCTACACAACTTTCAAAGGCAGACGAGCTCGACATGCAGTATCTGCCGTCTCATCTTTCACCTCGTGTACACGCACCATCCGCGCGGGTCTCAAAAAATGCCCGCACGCGGATGATGAAAAGGACATAATGCAGACAGTGTGCGGACGGCCGAAGTATGCTTGATCTTTATCACTGGCTCACGAGATGCGAGGACGATGTATGTGGCATTGCATAAGGTTATGTTAGCCTATCCAGTTGAAGCCACTACAAAAAAAAAGAAAGAAAGAGAACATCAATGTGAAGAAGATCTTGTTTACATCAAAACTGAAACCAAGCCATTCACACAGAACACATTTTCTAGAGGGACACCGTTGGACTCGTGTCTAGGGATGTGCACATCGATGCTGCAGTATCGATATATCGATACTCATAAGCTTCTATTTTGGTATCGATATTTTCTGCAAAGTATCGATACTTAATTATATTTATAACTTCTTTATAACTTAATGTTTTTAGCAGTGTGTGCAGGCCAATCGGGACGGTGTGTGTATGACATAAAAAGAAAAGGTCTCGCGGGCGCGGTGGTATGACGTTAACACCGATTGGTCTGCAGCTGCGCGCAGTGCCATCCAGCATCACAACAAGGCATGCACGGTCGCGACTTGTGCGAAAGATGACAGCAGAACCGCCGCTCCCTATATGCAGAATACGCAGTCTGCGTAGGGCAACAAATCCCAGAAGGGGCACCATCCCAGTTGCTCAAAAAAAAAAAATCCTGCAGCATTCTCCCATCCGCGCTCGCGACCGCTCGCACCTCATGTTTGCGGCTGAATGTTCATAATTGATGGATGGACATCTATGCCTGGGTAAAGGACATCACCAATCCGGCGCAGAGAAAAGAAAACTATGAATAAAATGAAATTGGCTTGTTGTTGGACGTTCGAGAGTCTCAAATTTAGGGACCGTCTCTAAAGTTAAATGCGATATTGGTATACACTTTTCTAACGTCAGTAGCATTTGAGGAGAATGACTTACAATCATAAATACAACTGTAATTGTCCATGTAGGTGTCAGCTATAATGCACAATTGAATTGAATGTTTGGTATTTATTAAAATAAACTGTAAATCATGTAAATTGTGCTACTTTTTCACATGGGCTCAAACACAAATTTGATGCTCAAATAGCATTTGAGGAGAAAGACTTGCAGTCATAAAACAATTGTAATGTGTTCATTTAGGTGTCAGCTACAATGCACACCTTATACATTTTTAATATATATTTAAATAAATTATAAAACATTTAGGTAAAAATGAGGCCCGTTCTTATTATCACTTTCAGGCACATTCCTGTGAAAGTTTTTTTTTTTTTTTTTTTTTCAGGTTCCCTTAAGAAAATTACCCATGGTTTTAACAATAACACCACAAATCATCGTTCTTGTTTGTAGCCGTGGTAACTGCAAATTTATATATACAGTATATATATTAATATATATATTAAATTAAGATTATTTTGAAAAATCACATACACTTTTAAAATTATAAGCAGTATCGGTATTGGTATCGGTATTGTTAAAATTGTAACAAAAAGTATCGTTATCGTATCGCATGGAAAAAATGTGGTATCGCCCATCCCTACTCGCGTCTCGCAAGAGAGAGTCGCATGTTTAGAAAGACATGTAAAATGAATGTATTTAATTTAATAGACATATTAATAGATATATACTTTAATGGGTTAAATTCTGTATTTGGTTGCATTCATTAATATTCACTTCTTGTGGAAGAGAATTTCATAAAATAAACCTTTTTTAGTTTAACATTTAAAAAACTAATCTTATCAAAATTGAGTGTTTGATAATGTCTGAATATATATTAAAATGAAAAACCTAAAAAAAAAATTAGCAAGCAATTATGAAAGACAATACTGATTCTAGCAACTAGACTAGAGCTGTATACATATATATTTATAAATCAGCCATACAGGCATCTAGTGGTTAAACAATGGAGTTACATATGGATATTATTTTTACGGTCAGATGCCTCTAATTTGCCTTTTTGCATTGGAATTTTAAAATGTTTATTTATTTTAACTTTAAATACTACAATAATATTAATAAAGTTAATAAATATATTAGTGAATATTATATTTTAAATGGTCATTCATGATCATAATTCTTGAACATATTCTTTAGTACTAAAAATGGCTTCAAAATATTCACGAAATATTATTGAAGTGAAATATAGTACATTTATTTTATTGATTAAAAATCCCACTTAAAGTATTTGGTCACATTTGACTGCCAAGTATGAGAACATATTAATACTCTCTTTATCCCTACAAAGTGTAAAAGTGTTGTCTTAAATACAAACCACTTCATAAAACGTAATGTTCTAATTATGTAACACTTTAAATCTTAAGCAAATTTCAAAACAAATATCCTGTTTAAATTGTACATAAATTTGTAATTATCTTAGCATTTCAAACAATTGATTTGCATTTAGTTAATTTTTTTATTTAATTAGACAAAATATGAGCCATTTCTTGCTATTTTTAATTATAATTGTGCAACAGATTTTTTTTATGGTTCCCTAGGGAGTACTACAGTTTTACTGTTAGCATAAAACACAATTTACTTAGCTGAATTATTTACTTAACAAACATGCAAAGGGAGATGTTTTATGAACAAAATTCAGCTCTTATGTCCTCGATCTACATTTATAATCTAAACCACCTTTCACCAAACACCTTTTTTTCTTGACTGTACTGTTAAGTGCGCATGAACGTAAAGTGGCTGATGAAATGGTAAAGGTAAGCAACCCCCCTCCTCCCCCCCCCCCCCCCCCCCCCCCGTCAGAAAGCGAGCAGAGAACAGCGCTGCCATAAACATACGCCAGTCATTAAACCATGTCCCGGGGATATCCGCTGACAGATCCAAGCGGAGTCATGTTTTGCTGCCATTCCCAATTTAGCAGAGATGCGGCACAACCGTGGCTTCGCCCCTCGGCCTAAACACAGCTGACATCCCAAAACATTCCTGCTCAGGTAAAAAGTTGTTCACTTTTTTACCAAATTACCCGTTCCACTCAGTGAAAGACCATGCACTGACTTGAAATCATCTAATAATGAGTTAACGGTCTGATTACGATGTTATATTTTAAATATTGGTATACTAAGCCAATAACAGCAATACATCTTGATAGCATAAAATACACTGTGCAAACCACATTTCACATGATTTATGGCTGTCGCTTTCAATTTAACCTAGAAATGAATCTTTAATGTAAAGTTTAAGGCAAAGGTACTAAACGCAAGACACTTGTGGGCGATTAGCTGTTACTTTGAGACACTGCCTATTTATTAAGGCTGCTTAAGTCCATAAACTCAGCAGTACATGTTTAATTTTGCATCTAATATAGCACCAAAACAGATGAGGACCAGATAGGAATTTTGTGCTTTACCACCACAGAACACCCTAGCAACAGGCACAGCAACCACAAAGAACACAAACAGAACCAATCAAAACATTATCTGGATGTGGATTTCGGACCAATCAGATTTCACTTTGGGCGGAGCCATGCAACGTGACTTTGTACAGTATCTCACTCAGTTATTAATCTTTAAAATACACAAATAATTTGACAACACTATTAAATATTATATTTAGCAAGCTTCAAAATGAATGTGCAAACTTTTTTTTTGATGCCTAAATTCTCTTTTAGTATTAAAAATAATTGCTTTTAGTTATTTTTCCTGCATTTAGACAAAATATTACATCATTTTAATATTGACCATTTATTTCATTATAACTACACAAAAGATTTTTCAAATCACAATTAAACTCATTTAAATAACCATCTCACTTGAAATAATCTATAATGGGGTTAATGATCCGATTATGATGTTAAAATATTGCAAGCCTACGAGTGCTAATATATCTTGTTTTCCCACACAAATAGCATAAAATACACTGCGCAAACCACATTTCACTTGATTCATGGCAGTTGCTTTCCATTAAACCTGAAAATGAATCTAAGTTTAACACAAATGTACCCAGCATAACACACTCATGGCCCATTAGCCATTACTTTGAGATAATATTTACAAATGTATTTTTTGTCTTATTAAGTCCAAAAATCCAGCAATGCAATTTTTTGCATCTAATATGACCACACTACAATTAACACCGATAAAATTTGCGATTTACCAAAATTAGTTTCTCATATTTTATATAATATACTTGCTAATAATCAATATAGCAAATATTTGGCGTTTAATTTTCCTGGCTAAAAACGGATACTTTTGTGTCAGTGCTGACGTCTGTCTGTCTCGGTCAGTCCTCTGTGAGGACTCAGAAATGCACGAGTTAAAAGGAAGCGGGTAATTGATATTCCCCAGGGAGCGACGGGATGCTGCCAGGAGGGAAAGAGCAGAAAAAAACCCTAAATGGATTACTCAATGTCAGTAATAGTCATAAACACATAAATCACCCACGGCTGGCGAAGGAGCCCGGAAATAAATTCAGGGGAAGCTATGAGGGGACATGTGTGAAAAAACAAACTGTGTTGTGCCACTGCTAGCCGCGGATTCCCGTTGGAGGTAACGGCAGGCAATTAGCAACTTTAACGGCAAAGACGAACCCTTACTGCTCTTCAGATCCACAGGGACACACACCATTATCCCAGTTTAACCCTATTCTTATATAGCAGTTTATTAGTGTGTTATTTTAATGGTTTAAAATGGTCCCCTAAAAAATGCACTCATCCCATCCAGCCAACCATTAGCTAATGCAGTCTGGAGCCATTTGGTTGGGACTGTCATGTACACAACTGTCCACAAAAAAGCTAAGTTTCTTCTAAAGGTCCTTTCACATCAACGTTTTTCAATGTATTGAACTTTAAGTGACAAGCAACTGATAGCATTCAAACGATTTCTATTTCCTTTCAAAGCGCAGCTGATGACCGGACAATTAGCAAAGTCTTCTTTATGTGAGTGGTTGTACTGCAAATCTAAATGAGAGGGAAGACAGATCGATGCTATGCACATCTTGATATGCACAAATTATTTAAAAAATGGCATCATGATAGATATTATTCACAATATAAACTGTATGTGACACTATCTGCAATGCTACTCGTGAAAACTGAATAAAACATGCCATAAAATGACAAACGACATTGAAAGTAACACAGTTAGCCTATTTGAATTGTACGCTCTGGTTCCGGCATGTCTTGATTTTGAAACAATCTGAATCGTATACAGTGCTATTTAAATATAGGTGACTTGACTTGAATTTTTTAACAATTTGCTGCAGATGAGTGATTAAAAACAGCTTTAAAAAATAAATATTAGCATGGCCGATGAACTCAGAGTCTTGCTACAATACTTTTCTCACTTTTGTCTGTCGTACAGCTGTATGGCCTGATCTGAGGTCGAAACGTTCAGGTTTTGGTCACAGAGTTAAGAGGTCCTGGATCAGGATGAACACAGATGTTTCCCCTGCAGCTTAAAAGAGTGTGATGTTAATATATGAGAAATACAAACATTAGCTCATGTTTCCAAGGGAATTTCATATTTCTACAGGGAGGCAAAAAGCAGAATGAAGGCATTGATATCTGAACAGCTGCATAATGTCCTAGAGCAGAAACGAATAAACAAAACAAAAAGAAACAGATGATATCTGCAGGAAATTATCACCAGCTGTCTACACAAAACGCACTTCTGAGAAATCAAGAAACTTTCAATTCAAAAGGAACAAAGGATAAAACTTCTTAAAGGACTTTGATTTAAAGTAAGTGGTGTTTTAAACACTAGAAATGAGTTACCATTCAGTGTTACTAAGCTGATATAATCACCTACATTTTATATAGTGAATAAATGATATATTTCGATAGATATACAAAATGTTGGGTTTTTTTCACATTATTTTCTTTAAATGTGTAATAAACTGCAGATTAATAAATTACTGGAAAGTGTATTTCAAAATATTTCAAAACCTTAAGCTGATTATTATTTTTTTAATCTTGTTTTTCCAAAAAGACAATCACTTGTATGTTATATAGCAAATAAATGAATACGATTGAATAGTGCACAAGATGATATCAACAATAATGCTTTCTGTGGTCTGAAACACATTTACTTAAAGGGGGCATATGATGTGATATCAAGTTTTCCTTTCTCTTTTGAGTGTTACTAGCTGTTCGTGAATAGATAAGATCCCTAAATTTGCAAAGACTAAAGTCTCGAACCCAAAGAGATATTCTTTATAAAAGTTAAGACTCGCCCACACCCCACTAAACCGACTCATTTAAACACACCCCCTATGTCTACGTCACTGTGTGAGAAGATTTGCATACCGCCGCTCAAAATGATATTTTAAGCAACATCATATGACCCCTTTAACGTGGTTACTCATTTAGCATATTTATTCAAAGTAAAGCTATGTGCACAAGGACTTTTCAGCTAATCGGGTTTCCCTCAAGAGGCAAGCTTTGAAAAATAACAGGCTGCTTATTAAACAAAAGATGAAGACTGTACAATGGAAGATATTTTACATTTATGAATTTGTCTGAGAATTATGCTGCGGGGCTGAACTGAAGACCGAGAACTGACCGTTTCTTGGGCCCCCGAGTTCAAGTCTCTCTCTGGACTCGAGTTTCTGTTTCTCTGAATCCTAACTCAATCTTCAAAGAAAGACAAAACAACATACTCCAGCTGCAACTGTGTATTTCTTATCCATGCTTTCAGATCAAAAACAAAACATCGAGCAGCGAGCCAGAGGCCCCTGGGTACAAAACGACGTGTCAGTTCAGCGGAGCGGCTGCATCCATAATCTCTCCCAACCATCAATACAGTTCCCCGAGTGGTTTTGATGGAGATCCCCCCGCCAGATTGAGGAGAATGGAGTCTTATCGGTGTAAACAGACAGGCCCGAGGTAAGGAAAAACAGGAAAATGAGTCGCTCAAATGTTTGGGCTTATCCGAGCCTGACATCTCCAATTCTTCAAATCTATGGAAAATCAACTTTTACCTTTAAGTCAATTTGACTTCACACTCGTTCTTCACAATCGCGTCTGGACCACTGGAGAACGAGACGCTGCCTCTGATTGAGAAATAATTTGAAGGCAGATGTCTATGTTCACTTCAACCTGCCAAATTTCTCTTTGATTGGATTGCGTGTCTGAATGTGAGAGCGCATGTCTTTCAGCTGATGTTCCTTAAGCGAACGGCCCCGTGGATGCTCATTATTTAACATAACAGCCTTGATGTGTCTCCATTTGCTTCTCACAGCCAACAGGTTTCTCTCGCTGACAACTAGTTGCACATTCACACGGCTTCAAACACATGCAGAGTGACTCATAGGAAAGAAAACATACAAAAGAAACCTCAGTTGTTCTCCGTGTCGGAGAGGAGTTAAACTGGAGAGAAAATGAATGAATTTTCTGTGAAAGTCAGAGATCTTAATACGAACTCAAACATTTCGTACAAACAAAGTAGCGCATGTCAGATACAGTATACAGTAATGTCTGTTATGACATGTAAAGACAAAATTACGAGAGTTTAAAGTACTAACTTTGGTGTACTGAAATTTTATCCACTCAACAGCGCTCAAAATGCAAGCGGGAAACGCAAGTGTGGTCACATTTTTTACATTTCAGTTCTGACTGTTACTGGTACTTTTGACAACCCAAATTTTTAAATCATGCAGTCTTTTTTCTCATAAGGAAGTTCTGGAGAAACATCTGAAACAACGTGATACTTAACTAGTTCTCTTGAGTGATAAAAGAGCCACATCCTCCGGCCTCACCTATAACGATTCATGTAAAGTGTTTTATTATATTCAGCAACTGTAACTTTCTGATATACAGGCAGAGCGTTCAGCCGGACTCTGACAGCATCAATCCATCTGCACTCGCAGCATGACTTCAGCTGTCAAATAATAACAGTGACGAACGGGCTTTTATCATATTTGACGAGATTAATACCAGCACATGGAAAGAAAAAAAGAAAATAACAATTTTTTTGCATCTGCTGCATGTTTTGTATGAGTGGGTGATATTACACAGCCATTAAATCTCTCCTCCTGCGCTGATATGGTTCCTCTCGGGCCCCAATGAAGACATCAGTAAACATATTTGTGTCCTTACACCTTTCAGCTGCTTTAGAATTCATAATTCATAACTGTACAGAATTGATCGCTTCCTTCAGGAGTATTCAGATGGGATGTGTAAGGTGCCCAAAATATATACTATTACTGTAAAAAATTCAGCAGGGACGGGTCGGGATGGTCAGCAGGTTCAATTTAGAGATGTGTTGATGCCATGCAGTGCTTTACCATGCTTGCTAACAATCTGACATTAACTCTGAGATATTACTTTCCTATACTGATTTCCTGTAAAGCACAGGCATAAAAATAAATACTTTTATGATAATTACTGTCGGACTTCAAATTAGAGTCCGATGGTTTGGAAAGTTATTTAGCCGGTCAGTAACATGATTGCAGGGCTGTATTCTGAGGTGAAAGAGAAAGAAAGAAAAAACATAAAAATAAAAAACCTATTGACAATAAAAGGCATTAAAAAACATACTAAATAAAAAACAACTAACAAATGACAAGGAAAAAACACCATACTAATGATTAAAAACACTACAAATTTCTAAAAAATCCACAAAATCTGGAGAAAAACAATGACACTAAAAACAAATTGCAAAAACCATAAAAAAGAAAAAGAAACACCATTAAAGAACCTAAAGTAGTTTATACGTCTTGTGTGATATACTTGTCAGTAAATGCTAAATGAGGCACGCAACTTTGTGGAAGTGGTAATTAATACATTTAAAATAAAGATTAGAATTAGATGTAAAGAATACATGCTATCATCGCCAATAAATCCAGAATAATGCCACAGTACTTATTTTTCACAAATTCAGGCTCTTTCCAAATAGTGAAGAAAGGCCTTGTATACCAGAAGGGCATGGACACAGATGTTTCCACTGGGCCCAACAAGGTGCACGAGAAAAAGAAACATTCATGTGTCCTTTGAAATTTGGTATTTCAGAGGGGCAGAATGCAAAATGATGTTCTGATAACGGAAGCTGAGCAGCTGGATAAAGTCTTATCGAGCAGAAACAAATAAACAAACAGAGGAAAAGAAGGTGATAACGGATGATATCTGCAGGAAATTATCAAGACGAACACTGACTATCTGAAACAACACACTTGCAAGAAAATGAGCAACCTTTCATTTAAAAGGACGAGGAAAAAGTGTCATTGTAAAGGTCTTTAAGTAACTGGTGTTTCAAACATTAAAAGTAAGCGCCAAATTATTTAAAAAAAAATGCAAAAAAGG
Source organism: Carassius carassius (assembly GCF_963082965.1). NCBI lineage: Eukaryota > Metazoa > Chordata > Actinopteri > Cypriniformes > Cyprinidae > Carassius > Carassius carassius. The sequence continues at coordinate 4,029,880 of NC_081802.1, forward strand.
AAGCATCTTTAAAAATACTTGAGTGAAGAAATCGTCATCTAAGCAGTATTTTTTTTTCTTTAATATATATATTAGCAAAATCTTTAAGTAAATGTATGTTTTAAGGTCGTTTATATATATAAAATCAGAAAACACCACAAATGTTGATTTGAAAAAAGATTTTCTGCAGTGTTTACTATAAGCTCGTTTGTCTGCCAAAGCCTTCTTTCTTATAAAAAAAAAAAATTTGAAATCCGGGTTCATTGTAGAGTTTGAAATTTGATTGGAAAGCAGACCATGAGGAATCAAACATGATCCATGGTGAAAGCCTCTTGCAAAGTTCATTCACATGCTGGTAGGACTGTAAGGCAGCGTTTGGCTTGAACTGAAGGGGCTTAGGCCCGCCGAGGGTGGAGGCTATGCAAACAAGAACGTGGTGCAGGGTAATCGGAACAGGAAGGAAGAATTCATTACCTTTACCGTCAAGTCTTGTTAGGATGACTTCACAACTCATTTGCGTGTGCAGCCTTTTGGAGACGGCGCATTGCAGAAGCAAAGTTTCAGCAGGACGACGGTGGTGTTGGGTGGGGGGGGGGGGTTGCAGGAAGCGGGCAGCATCTGCAGCTCAAGAAAAGTATTTTTGCCAAACAGATGGCTCGTCAGGGAGGTAAAGCAGGAGGTCTCAAAGGAAAGCTTGTGCACTTCCAGCTCCCACAACACATTGCACTTCCAATGCCCTAAACACTCGAGGGAATAAAGCCACTGTCAAATCCAAAATTTCATTTGTCAGGACAGCGAGTCAGAGAACGTCCTCGAAGTCCACCTTCTGCACCAATAATGTTTTCTTTTCCATCGAAATGCCACATTCATCCACTTCACCCTTTTTTTCTGACACTTGCAGGACTCTGGGGACCAATCGGGCTACCAGGGGACAACCGGAGGGCCGGGTATCTGCTCAGGTGGTAGACAATACATCCCCATGATGGTTCTAAAATTGGGACATACCTCGGCGGGCTACTGCCAAGAAAGTGTTTGGTAGGAGTAAGAACATCAGACATGAAATAACAAGTGAAAGGTGGAATCTGTAGGGATGAAGTTTAGAAGTAACACATGAAAGAAGTGAGAGACACTGAGCAAGCACTTTAAATAACATCTAAGGCTTTCCTTGGCTCAGGTGGGATCTTGTGCATTATGACTTCATCAGCAGCTGTGATCACATGACCGGGCAGTGAGAGCAGGTGCAGTGCACTGAACCTGTGCGTGAAGTGCTCATCATCTTAATCAGCCGAGTGTAGTCCACAGAACATATCGATCATTCGGCCTCATTCTTTCAACACCTCTCATACTCTTAAAGGAGCAGTTCACACCAAAATACGTTAAAAGTTATTTTATTGTTTACTTCACACGGTTTTATTCCAAATGTGTGTGACTGACTGTTTCCACAAAGCACAAAGATACATTTAAAATGGACAAGATAGTCTTTTCTATACAATTAAAATGAATGGGCAACAAAAATGACAGAAAAAGACCATTATAAAAATAATAAAAAAAATAATAACAGCAACCCAGTAAGTTATATTCATCAAACTCATCTGAAGTTTTTTTTATAATTTTATGTGTTACAGACAAAAATGTAAGATAATATTAGAGAAAATTACCCATTTACAGTCCCATTTTTGTCATTGCTGAGCTTGACCCCATTTGCTTTTATTTTAATCACATTAAATACTTGCATAAAAACAATAAAACATTTGTTAACTGAAAAATAAAAATGAACATAACTAGAACTAAAACTTAACTCCTACTAACTAAAAATAAAAAGCTACCAATTCATTTTAGATTTATACATAGTGTAATAAAAAACTAAACTTTTAAAACCTGTACCCAATAAACAAGAAAATGCTACTAGATTACAATTAATTATTACATTATAATACGTATATATATATATATATATACCCTGAAAAAAAAGTCGAGTAACAAACTAAATTCAGAAGGCAAATTAAAAATAAAATAGTAAAAAAATATAAATACAATTAAACAGTAAATAAATAAAAAATTGTGTTAAAACTATAATAACCCTGGTAAAAACGGTACAGTAAAATATCACAAAAGTAGTCCAACAGTCTACTTTTATAGTATGGAAAAGAGCAGTGAGAGCATTCTGCTAAACATCATCATTTGTTTTTCACAGAAGAAAGTAAGCCATACAGATATTTTGTTTGTAGGTAAATTATTCCTTTAACTCAGCAATAGGCCAAGCAGTATATTTACCCAAAAAGTCCATGAGCAAACAGGAACATGAGTGTCTGTTAGATTCCAGATACACCACGTGCGCGAGTGTGTGTTTATGCACCCCGAGGCCTTATTGTGTTTTACCAAAGTAACATACAGTTAAGGAACAAGCTCTTATTGAAGGATACGTGCGATATGTGTGTGAGCTGATTTTAGTTAGTGTTTGGGAACATGTCCTGATGGTTGCAGGAGAGCGAAGAATGCTGGAGATCAGGCAGCTGGGTGCAGCATGTGGCCATTGCTACAGGGGAGCTTGGAGGAAAGTGTGTGTGTACTTCATGTCTGAGCATCTCCAACAGCTTGCCCCTTGACGAAACTGACATTTCTCTCACTTTCTCCATCTTTCCTGCCATGGCTCGTCTCACTGTGAGTGGAACGCTGGATTGGTGGGGCTCTGAGAAGCTCCCGGAGCCGACCGCTGTGCTCCTGCTGCTGTCAGAGCTCATTATGCAAGCGCTGGTATGCTTTGGCCCTCAGAGAATGTCCACTACTGCCGCTGGCCTCACTGGTGCTATTGGATGTTTGACAACACTGCGAATCGCAGGTCAAGATAAGCCAAATTGGACCAGACACCTCGGTGAACAACGCAGTAGTAGTAAGTGTAATAAAAGCTTCAAAACCTAGTGTATTCACTGGTGAGAAAACTTTATAGCACAGTGAGTAAAAGTGTTACAATACCAGGAAGGGAGATCAGGTTGTTGATGTTTGTCTGCCATTCTCGCTCTGTCTGCACAGCGTACATGACCGAGGTATGCAATTTAACATGCAGGTAGGAAAGCCAATCATTATATTTGGACCGAACATTTTGATTGGACTAACATTTCTTGGTCCTATGCCTTCCACGGAAGCATGTTAATACATATAAATACATTTAGACCACTTAGCTTAATGACTGCAATCAGGATGTGAAGAGACTTTCAACCAGCATAACAGAAAATGTTTCTGAAGACAATCACCTATTGAACCTTTAAGACACAGGTTTATCCATTGCATGGCACTACTAATAAAATATTGCTAATTAACTCCAGAGATAGCCATGCTATGCTCATCGGCTTAATAATTACCATGCTAAATGCTTCTTTAGCAAACCGTAAATCCTGTGTCTGAACCCACACACACACACAGTCCTGTAATCTACCTCTTCAAACCCTCAAATTATAGTCAAACACGAGCGCTAGCCATGCACAAAGTTAAAGGTTAGGTTTGAAAATAGGTTTGTTGCCAACTTCAAAGAGCTCATGTGAGCAGCTGTCGGCTGAAGATGGCTTTCTAATGGAAAAATAGACACCTTCAACCCAAGACCTCAAATGGCAGCGCGGCAGTGTGTCATGAAAGAGACTCATGGCTGTTTACGCTTGCCTTCATTAACTGTCTGCAGGGGGTAAATGCTGACATGCTAGCAGAGACGCACATTTTTCCTCACAGCGATCGTTATAACACTTAGAAATGGCTAGATTTCCCACAACAGAAAATCACTCCATCATTTTTGCTAATGATTATGGTTCTAGCCTTGCCAATGGGTTATTAACTGTTATTTGGCAAAGGGGTTTCTTGATTTTGTTGATTATACAATTATGAGAACATATTGTTGAGGAAAATATGATGAGTAAAAAAGTAAATGTTAATGTTTTCAGAAGAATTATAAAAGTCTCTTTTTTAGACTTTTCCTGCATGTTACATGACACGGTAATTTGAATGATTCATTTTATTCAATTCATAAGAATAAGTCACTGAATCATTCATTCAACTGATTGAGACAAACGACTATGAGTCAGTCAACGAGTTGTATAATCATTAAAACAAGGATAATTAATACAATTTCCCAAAAGCTGTTAACACTTCAATACTCAAAATACAATTTTTTCCCCAAAATTTGTTTTAATTAGATGGCATTTAAGTCTGAGTAAATTGGATAAAAAATTACATACAATGAAAAATTGACAAAGTTTAACTCACTAATCCATTCCAGAACAAAACATGTGACTTCCTTTATGAGTGAACCATTCACTCAAATGATTCAATTAAGTGCACTAGTTAATTTAAGAACAGAAGAAGTTAAGAGAGAGCAAACTTATCAGTCACCAAACCAACTCATTCAAACAAACTAATTCATTCAAAAAAACTGATTCATTCAAACAAAATAAGTGACCGTCTTAAAGAGTGAGACATAAATTTGTTCACTCAATCCAATTGATTCATTTAAATTCACTGATTCATTCAGCAACAAAACAACCATACATAAGGAAGCCAAAGAATCATTAACTTAATCGATTCGTTCATACACTGATTAAAAGACAAAATCTCTGTACTCCACTAATGCTGTTACCGGCAAAATATGGTCTAAAAATGATGCTTAACTGTAACTCGTATATTGAACTGGTGTATAATACCCTAAAAAGTCTGCAAAACATGGAAAATGATTGCAAATGTTGCTTACAGGAAGAAAAAAAAAATTAACATAATTCAGAAAATTCTGAATTAAAAGAATGTGATCAAAATTGTGAATACTACTATACTTAAAAAAAAAAGTGTAAAAAAATTTGTCCGGCAGCTCAAACAAACTAATAAAATGTTTTGACAGCGTCGCTTTGAGGATATTAACCTACAAATTAATTATTTTGTGACAAATGCCAAATGCCACCCTAAAAGAAAGTCTTGCCACCCCTGCTGCCACCCCAGTTGGCAGCAACGAATTAAAAGTTATGGCCAATTTGAAAATTTACGAGCGCGAATCTCCAATGTGTGACTGCAGTGAATGCTGCAGCAAGAGAAGATGCCAGAGCGGCAAGAGACTGATTTGTTTGAAAAAAAAAAAAAAAAAAAGTGTGCGCGAAGCGAGGGAAGCAGGAGTCGCGAGGAGAGACAGTAGGAAAGAGGGAAAAATTGATTATCTATCTATCAAGAAATTAACATGGAACTTGCTGTATTAAAGCAGATCGTCTAGGAATTCGGCCATTATTGAAGCAATAAATCAAAAGTAGGCTGTACATTTAATCAAATATCGATATGGACTAGTGTCTCTAAATATAAGAGGTGTTGTTATACACGTCTCTGGTAATGAGTGCTCAATGTGTGCTCTACTACACACACACACACACACACACACACACACACACACTGAAGCACGCGCGGTGTTTTCAGCTTTTCACTATATTGACACATGATGTAGGCTACACATGTGCATTATTATTATTATTGTAAGCTAAACAGTATGCTTCCCCTCTCACACATCTGCCACTCATCACCTGTGTCTTAACCTTAATGTCTTTCCTGTGATAATGCCCATTACTTCTATCACACTTCTATCACCTATTAAGTGAGATCACATTGTATGGTCACTTATTCCTTATGAACTGTTTCAAATGCAAGACATTGATTGCATGAGATTAAGTTTGTAAATGGCAGCCTGTGCCCTTTTGTAGCATGTATACATACTATTTATCATCAAACTGTGATAACTGACTAAATTCAGTATACAGGTGCTGGTCATATAATTAGAATATGATCAAAAAGTTGATATCACTAATTCCATTCAAATAGTGAAACTTGAATATTATATTAATTCATTACACACAGACTGATATATTTCATGTTTATTTCATATTTAATGTTTATTTCCTTTAATTTTGATGTTTATAACTGACAACTAAGGAAAATCCCAAATCTCAGAAAATTTGAATATTGTGAAAAGGTTCAATATTGAAGATAACTGGTGCCACACTCTAATCAGCTAATTAACTCAAAACACCTGCAAAGCCTTTAAATGGTCTCTCAGTATAGTTCTGTAGGATACACAATCATGGGGAAGACTGCTGACTTGACAGTTGTCCAAAGACGATCATTGACACCTTGCACAAGGAGGGCAAGACACAAAAGGTCATTGCAAAAGAAGCTGGCTGTTCACAGAGCTCTGTGTCCAAGCACATTAATAGAGAGGTGAAGGTAAGGAAAAGATGTGGTAGAAAAAAAGTGTACAAGCAATAGGGATAACCGCACCCTGGAGAGGATTGTGAAACAAAACCCATTCAAAAATGTGTGGGAGATTCACAAAGAGTGGACTGCAGCTGGAGTCAGTGCTTCAAGAACCACTACGCACAGACGTATGCAAGACATGGATTTCAGCTGTCGCATTCCTTGTGTCAAGCCACTCTTGAACAACAGACAGCGTCAGAAGCGTCTCACTTCAAAAAGGACTGGACTGCACAGTTATGGAGTGGACCACAGTTATGTTCTCTGATGAAAGTAAATTTTGCATTTCCTTTGGATATCAGGGTCCCAGAGTCTGGAGGAAGAGAGGAGAGGCACACAATCCATGTTGCTTGAGGTCCAGTATAGAGTTTCCACAGTTAGTGATGGTTTGGGGTGCCATGTCATCTGCTGATGTAGGTCCACTGTGTTTTCTGAGGTCCAAGTTCATAACACCCGTATACCAGGAAGTTTTAGAGCACTTCATGCTTGCTGCTGCTGACCAATTTTATGGAGATGCAGATTTTATTTTCCAACAGGACTTGGCACCTGCACACAGTGCCAAAGCTACCAGTTCCTGGTTTAAGGGCCATGGTATCCCTGTTCTTATTTGGCCAGCAAACTCGCCTGACCTTAACTTGTGAAGAGGAAGATGTGATATGCCAGACCCAAGAATGCAGAAGAGCTGAAGGCCACTATCAGAGCAACCTGGGCTCTCATATCACCTGAGCAGTGCCACAGACTGATCGACTCCACGCCACGCTGCATTGCTGCAGTAATTCAGGCAAAAGGAGCCCAACTAAGTATTGAGTGCTGTACATGCTCATACTTTTCATTTTTATACTTTTTAGTTGGCCAAGATTTCAAAAAATCCTTTTTTGTATTGTTCTTAAGTTATATTCTAATTTATACAGAGTTTGGGATTTTCCTTAGTTGTCAGTTATAATCATCAAAATTAAAATAAATAAACATTTGAAATCTATCAGTCTCTGTGTAAGGAATGAATATAATATACAAGTTTCACTTTTTTAAGGGAATTAGTGAAATAAGTCAACTTTTTGATGATATTATAATTATATGACCAGCACCTGTATATACGTGTGCCATATGTTGGCAGTGCCACCCCTCAAAAATTCCTGCCCCCTTCTCACCACCCTATCAATAATTTTCTAGATCCGCCCCTGTAAGAAAGAATTATGTTCTATTTACCCAAAGGTTCAATAACACACGAGACAGAGGGGACAGCTGACACTGGTCTCGCGGGAGCGTCTCTTGGAAGATTACAGCACTAGTGCTCCGAGTGGAGCTAATATTCAGCAGGCAGCCCGTTTGATTGGGTTATTTTCTGCTAACTAATGACCATTAGTCTCCGCAACTGGAAACCAGAGTCTGTGTCCGTCTCTGCAAATACCCACGGGCTGCTCAAGTAAAACAAATGACATAATCTGCTCAGTTGGGAGAACGAGAGGGGAATAAAAGGAGCATGCGGAGATTACGCAAATGATGCGCGTGAGTAGCTATAATTAGGGCCAAACCGAGTGAACGGTCAGCGGGCTCGACACCTTCAACTTTCTGAGAAGCACTCATTAATGTAGCAGTAAGCTAGTACAGCTAAGCAGGGTCACCTTCTGGAATAAATTGCTTTCCTTTAGCTTCTTATTAGCGAGTCGCTCCATCTGAGGGCGTTTTATATTCCGCTAAAGTCCCAGTCGGCACGTCAGAACACGCGCTAACAACCAATGCGGCTGCAGATTAATTCAATTCAACACAATGATTCTTGTGTTACAGCGAGGCTCATGATACACTTTCGAGGTCGTTTGTTTATATGAGCAATGAGGTGTGATTACACTTCACTGACAGCAGGGCGTAAATTTGAGAAAGAAACTCAGGGAATCTGATTTATCATTAACTGTCTGGATATATATTCATGATATCAATTTGTGTAAAACACACCTTTTGTTTGATTTGAGTAATATTTTGAATGTTTTACTTAAATGGAGTATAAATAAAAAAAGAAATAATAATAATAATTTAAAATAAATATATATAGGAATATGAATTCACACTACATGGATATATTTGTGATTTCAATCTATTGAGTGAAATGTGTTTTTGTTTGAGTAATTTTGTGCACACATTAAGTCCACCTTCAGTTTCGAACAACCTAATTTAAGTCACATTTCCACACATTTCATGATTTATTTTAATTTTATATTCTAAAAATACCAAAAATAAAAGATCAAATGAGAGATTAATTCCTACAGTCTATGCTTTTTAAAATAATGTAAACCTCAAGTACAAATTAACTTATTTAAATAAATAAACTTATTTACACAAATTGTAATATATATTTATATATAAGCTACCATTAAATGTGGGGTCAGTAAAACATTTTTGTGTTTTTATTTAATTGGAATCGTTACCAAATCAGAGTCATCAACCAGAGTGCACTACTGTTCTGGACTGACGTGTCATTCATGACTACGAATCTTCAAACGTTGCACACAAACTAGTAAAGAGCTAGCTCAGATTAGCATACTATCGACTGCAGCACTTGAGTTCCTGTCACACAGATATGTATGTGCGAGTCGTTTCTCTCCTCCAGCACTGAGGTGAATAAGAGATTTGACTTCCACTTCACAGGAATCAACATCTTCTGCACTCGTATTGGTCACATTCACAGTTTGCTCTCGAACTGAGAAGGCATTGTAAACCATGTCGAAGTAATTCACCTCCGCGCTCGCGCTCAGATGATCCTTAAATGACTGTTGGATGCATGTAAATGTGACGACTGCGTTTGGCAGATGTGACAGGAGACGGTCGGTGTTGTCAGAAAGAAACTCCGGCGGTTGTGCAGATGTAAGGAAACTGGCAGCCATTAACTGCTCTGACTGATGCCTGCGAGATAACGCATTGACGGATCTGGCGCTCGCCGAGTTCGGCAGCTCTCTGGGGAACAGTGGGACAGTAAAACACACGAGGAGGATTTTTTACTGTTTCCTATGTTTGAAAGCTCACCCTAAAAAAAGAGCGGAAATATTGTGACAAGTTGCTTATTTTAGACTTCACTTTTTCAAGTAGTTCATGGGCATGGATATTTTGCGATCACATTTCTAGATAAAACTGTCCAAAAACAACAACAACAAAAACAATCCATAATAATAAAATGTATTAATAACAATCCATAATAATAAACTTATCTAAATTTAATAATAATAAATAGTGAACAATAAAATTAAATGAATTACAAATTATTTAAAAGATTTACTATTTTAATGTTAACCATATGTATGTATGTATGTATATATATATATATATATATATATATATATATATAATAAATAATAAAACATATAAATATACCTCTACAAAAATATTCTAAAAGAAAAAGTAAATGTTAATTAATAAAAAAAGATTATCTATAACTTAAATATTATTATTATATACATACAAATAATCCTAATTTTGATTGTAATGTATGCATTTATTTATTAACATTAAAACAATCTTTAACTTTCTAAAATATACAAAACAAAATAAAAAGTTAAATGTTCTTAAAATGTATAATAATATTAATAATAATAATAAAGGGCTACTCCAAGCTTTCACATTAATTTATTATCCATAATCGTTTATTCACTTTTAACTATAGTGTACAGGATTTGAAGGATTGTGAAAAATGTTAAAACTTCCTGGAAAAGTTCAAATGTATGTCCTTTTAAACAAATCTTATGAAATGTTTGACTTGTGGTCTTTAAAATGCAATGCTTGTAAAAAGACACTCAAATTAAAAAGTTTAAAACCATCGCTCACTTGCTCTCTCTCTCTCTCTCTCTCTCTCTCTCTCTCTCTCTCTTTGTTTTTGTGGACACATACCTAGTCCATTCTCATTTCCAAACTGCATGCACACACACATATGCTTTTCCTGTTCATCTCGACTCTCTCACACACACATCCTTCACACAATTGGTCTCATGGGGCCTGGAGGATCCAGGTTTAGAAGGGTTCGGATGGCTTCCTCTCTCTGCCGCAGCCAATCAGAGTGAACTCACAGATCCCACAGTTAATTCACACGACAGACGCTTGTGCCTGCTACAGTCACACGAGGAATGAAAGAGTGACTCAAACGGTCTCTGTAGTGAACATGAGCGGCCTGTTTACTGCCTGTTTGTGAATCTAGAAATGTTAGCATGTGTGTTCTCCACACTTCCTGCTTGCATGGCACCGCAGCGTAACAGGAGTAGATTAGCCAGATGGTGCGGCTAGCCTAGCTGTCAGCACCGCTAACTGTACTGAAACACACGGCTCAGTAAAAGCAGAAAAACATGTTACACACCGATTTCTACTGGATTTCGCAGTATTACATTGACAGGGATGATTTTCAAAGACTTCACACCAAAAGTGAGAAATCAGAGAACAGTCTGCACACTAAGACCAAACAAAAATATGTGACATCCCAGCAAACATTTGGACGTTTAATGACCGGTGAAAAGATGTCCCTCTGACACATCCTGTCATGGTTGAAAAATACAGGTGCATCTCAATAAATTAGAATGTCGTGGAAAATTTCATTTATTACAGTAATTCAACTGAAATTGTGAAACTTGTGTATTAAATCAATTCAATGCACACAGACTGAAGTAGTTTAAGTCTTTGGTTCTTTTAATTGTGATGATTTTGACTCACATTTAACAAAACCCCACCAATTCAACAGCAAATTAGAATACTCCATAAGACCAATAATTTAAAAAAATATATATTTAGTGAATTGTTGGCCTTCTGGAAAGTATGTTCATTTACTTTCAATTCAGCGTGGCATAGACGTGATCAGTTTGTGGCACTGCTGAGGTGGTCTGGAAGCCCAGGTTTCTTTGACAGTGACCTTCAGCTCATCTGCATTGTTTGGTCTCTTGTTTCTCATTTTCCACTTGACAATAGCCCATAGATTTTCTCTGGGGTTCAGGTCTGGTGAGTTTGCTGGCCAGTCAAGCACACCAACACCATGGTCATTTAACCAGCTTCTGGTGCTTTTGGCAGTGTGGGCAGGTGCGGGTGTGGAAACTTAACACTGGACTTCAAGCAACTTGGGCTATGAGCTTCTCCAGCCTTCCTCCAGACTCTAGGACCTTGGTTTCCAAATGAAATGCAAAACTTGCTCTCATCTAAAAGAGGACTTTGGAGCACTGGCCAACAGTTCAGTTCTTCTTCTCCTTAAAGGGGTCATATAATGCCCATTTTCCACAAGTTGGTATGATTCTTTAGGGTCTTAATGAAAAGTCTGTAACATAGTTTGTTTAAAATTTCTCAATGTTAGTGAGAAAACACCTTTTATACCCCGTCCAAAACAGATCTTTTCAAAACAGGCTGGTTTGTGGGATTCTCCTTTAATGCTAATGAGCTCTGCTGACCCCGCCCCTTTTTTCTGATCTGCTCTCTGAGAGACTGTTTACTTTAGTCACATTCATAGTGAAACTTGCTAATTAGCACATTATTAAGAAAGGCGATTTTCACTGATTCATTTAAATACATTATGCTCACTGCTGGAGGCTGGATCATGAATGATTCGCAGGAACATAAACACATTTAAGTAGATCAAGCGCCCATTTCTTTCATTTCTCCAAACATAAGTTAATCCTCTGCGATTTCAATCGCTCAGATGTTGGGAGTAAATGACTACTGCTATTTTCATTATTACATCCAACAACAAAACACCTCAATCACTTAGGAGTCATGCTCGTCTGCATCTCGGACTGATGGCTCACTCAGGGCGGTTCTGAGGTAAGACACCAGTCCAGTCTGTGCTGAAACGCTGCCGTCAATCAAACAATTGTGGGAGGGGCCTCCGACCGTGTGACGTCATAACAGAAAAACCACTTGGTGGATTTTACATTATAGGGTGGTTGTGTACACAGACCGCCAGCACACATTTCAGTTCAAACAACTTGTAAGAGTGCATGTAGCATTATATGCCCCCTTTAAGCCAGGTAAGGTGTCTCTGACATTGTCTGTGGTTCAGCAAATTCCTCAACACGTCTGTGTGTGGTGGCTCTTGATGCCTTGACCCAAGCCTCAGTCCATTCCTTGTGAAGTTCACTCTAATTCTTGAATCCAGTTTACTTGACAATCCTCATAAGGCTGCGGTTCTCTTGGTTGGTTGTGGATCTTTTTCTTCTACACTTTTTCCTTCCACTCAACATTCTGATAACATGCTTGGATACAGCACTCTGTGAACAGCCAGCTTCTTTAGCAATGAATGTTTGTGGCTTACCCTCCTTGTGAAGGGTGTCAATGATTGTCTTCTGGACAACTGTCAGATCAGCAGTCTTCCCCATGATTGTGTAGCCTAGTGAACCAAACTGCGAGACCATTGTGAAGGCTCAGGAAACCTTTGCAGGATTTTTGAGTTGATTACCTGATTGCATGTCACCATTTTCTAATTTGTTGAGATAGTGAATTGGTGGGTTTTTGTTAAATGTGAGCCAAAATCATCACAATTAAAAGTTAAAAAAATTAAAACAAAAAAACTTAAACTACTTCAGTCTGTGTGCATTGAATTTATTTAATACACGAGTTTCACAATTTGAGTTAAATTATAGAAATAAATGAAATAAGACATTCTACTTTATTGAGATGCACCTGTATATCCAAAATGAAAATTGAACCGACATCTTTGAAATCTTCTGGCCTTCAATTGCACGTCTTTTTTGCATGTCCCTGGACGTCTAAATGTGTCGTCTTCTAGATGTCTAGTTTGTGTTAATTTAAATTATATATAAAATAATCACATAATTTCCATCAGACTAGAGACCTCTTAAAAAGGCCAGCTTCTATATATATATATATATATATATATATATATATATATATATATATATATATATATATATATATATATATATAATATATAATTAAAAAATGCTTATATTGAGTAACATTATATAGCATCAATATTATTTATATTATGTGATCTATAAAATGAAATATTTATATAAAATTAAGATTTATATCAATTTATTTGTATAAATTATTTTACACAACTTAAAATATACCGAATTAAATATATTATTATATAATATTTTAAACAAGAAAGTTTATGTAACATTATAATAGCAATATTGTTTATATTATGTACAAAATATGTAATCGATATGTATCTATATCTATCTTAAAATTGATTATAAATGAAATACAATTATAAAAAGCTTTTATAAATGAAAAAGTTAATACTGAGTAACATAAATTGTAAACAATATTGCCTGTTTGTTTCAAATGAAACCATAGATAAATAAATTGTGTCTTTGAGCAAAACTAATGCGTTTTTTCAAAAAATCAGTGTTGTTGAAAGAATCTGTTGAGTAAATTCATGATCACTTATTTTGTTCCTGAAGAACTTGTGCGAATCAGTTGAATGAATAATTTGTGGAAATGATTCACTGACTCACTTATGAAGACCAATAGAAAGAATAGAATTGATTTTGAACTGATTTTCACATCTTATCAAGGGTGAGCTTGGCTCATTCTCATATGTGTCAGTCAGCTGTCCTGTCCTCTCCAGCTCTGCACCCTCATCCATCAACATGTTTGACATGAGACGACCTCCAGCGATCAGTCTGACCAGATGCAGGCACTAAAGTCAACGATCAGTCCGGATTAGCAATGACACAAGCCAATGTACAACCTTCCCACTGGTTTATTAAGGGAAACACTTGATCTTTCTCTGACTTCTGACTAACTTGTGCTTGAGTGAAAGGTTACTATGTATAGATGCTAGGAGGTGTTCGGGGCAGGAAACTCCAGTATTAGAAAGGACAGCACATCATAAATGTTAAGGATCCATGTAATTGACATTTAGTGCTTTAAATACCACATGGGTTTTAAGCCTCCATTCCACAAATTAAGTTGGCTTTTTCAGTTGGACTTTTTAGGCAAACTTCATGCTGCAAATGCTGTTGTCATGTCTTTATAATTATAAGCACTTTCCTTAGAGCTCTGTGGATATTTCTTGTTTTAGAAAGTGAAACACTTTGTCACAGATCAGCAGTGATGAATTATGTGTGTGCGTATGAAGCGTGTTAATTTTGGCCTCAATATGATGGAAAAATCTGAGCTGAAATGGGAACTATTGAGCTGTTTGTGTCACGATCGGTGTTACAGAAAACACGGAGAGGGAACCAATTGCAGGTAAGTCATTTATTAAAGGGTAATCCAAAGGGGTAAACAGTCCAGGCAGGGTCAAAACCAGAATATCCAAATCCAACATAAACAAGACACGAAGACAAGGCAAAGCAAGGCAAGAAGCGACGGACATGAATAAACTTTCAAACATTAAACAAGGACTCCGTCACACAGACTCAGACAGACCGGGTATAAATACACAGAAGGATAATGAGGGAACAGGAGACAGGTGGGGAACAATCAATTACTAAACAGGAGGAAGGTGACCAAATAAGGGAACAGGAAGTGATAAGTAGAAAGACACCGTGAGAAAGGAGGACACCTAGTGGAAACCCAGGGAACACAACCCAGACACTGTGACAGTTTGAGCATTTGAATACAGTGAATATGATTTCTTAGGTTAGCGCTTCCTTTAAAGGTGGAAAAAAGAATGTGATAAATCACATTTCAAAGCATTATGGGAAAATCTATTCGGAAAAAGGACAAAGACTAGTGACTGTTTAATCACCAAGTCTTCATTTTCTCTAAATGGTTTGTAGTTGCATGGGGCAGAGTGCAATTAAATCCTAGACTGGGGCTAATCAAGGTCTTTGGATGTGGAAACCTCCGGCGAATTCATGCGGCGGCCTCCTTGATCAAACTTTGTTTCGCTCGATGGATGGCAAAAGAAATCGGACGTTGATGGAAACTCAAGATAGTGTTAGCAATAGAAGCTGTAACTCACAGACAAGAGCGGAGGTGGTCTCAGGAGTCATTATCTGAAGCATGGCACCGTCCGTGCACCCCCTTGATATCTGACGGGGTTCTGGAGAATGGAGCGAAGCGGCAGCGGAGCGTGAGAGCCTCAGATAAGCTGGCGACACATGCTCTGGCCGGATGATGGTAATAACTAGACATTTTATCAGGCCACCTGCCGCCTTCAGATTAAAATAGACCTGACGAACAAACGTGGTACCATGAGGGTCTTTAGAGACAAATGGAGAAAAACATGAGAAACGTTGAGATGAAGTAGATGTTATTGAAAGAAAAACAGTTTGGCTAAGGTTGCTAGCTTGCTTAATGTTTGACACGCTACAGTTAAAATCGGAGTGCAACGTGTAGGACAGAAAACGTTTAAACGTCTCAAATATTTCTCTCCTAGATAGCTGTGAGATTAAACTGAGACCAAATGGAGACTTCATCTAATTTCTAAAGAAAAAAAAAACAGCTAGTTTTAATTCATCAGACAGCTAGTCTATTTGATTGTCACGTTGTAGTCATTCTAAATCTGGCATTGACATGTCCTTGTAGGACTGATAAATCCCAAATGAGATCTGTTTAAAGTTTCACATGTTTCTCACAGTCAGCAGTGAGATTAAACTGAGACTAAACTGACACTTTATTAAAGGTCTTTCAATTTTTGAAAACAAACAAAGCTGTAAACAAAAGGTGGGGGGGTTGCACGTCTTTTCAGAATAGTCACAAAATAAAGAATGTACTAAAATGGAAAAGATTTCCTTCGTGCTTTTGAAAAGTTTAATGTTCAGATAACAACATTGTCAAAACAGGCCCTGTTTACACAGATCCACAAAAACAACTAAAAACACTAATACGCATGCAAGGCCAGTAGTTGGCGATGTCACTTTTCTTAAGAAACACAATGCGCCTTCATCAACTTTTTACAGAAACTATAACAGAACCGTAACCATACAGAAATCCAGTTCATAAATCTTAAAATACACATACACAATAGTAAATAGTAAAATTCATTTACCTAAACAGTTGTTGGATTTTCATCATGTTAAAATGTTGTTTAATATAGTTGCATTTGCTCTTTCCATTAAGTTTTATCTGTTATTAAATAAACTTCATTTAGTAAAATTCACCCCTCGGTTCAATCGCACTCATATATTAATATCAGCACAGCATCAGTTTCAGCTTCATGCATGCTCAGTATCTCCAGCTCATCAGCTTGCAGTATGTCAAACGTGTCTGAAAGAAACTGTTTTCGGTTCAGTGTACTGGTGATTTGAGAACCGCTGTACCGTTCAGTGCTACACACTTGCTCAGTGGCCGTTTCCCAATAAGCGTTCTTCAGCGATCTTGCATTCTTGTGTAATTTGACCGTTTCTAATCGGTTTGGTTGCAAAGTCAAGTCTCTGAAGTACAAGTTTCTTCTAGACAAGCAACATGAAACGGATCAAATGATGACTTTAAGACATCATTTTAAAGAAAAGAACAACAGTAATCTCATACATACTGTATCTTCTCTCAGATACCAAAGTCTGCAATTAAAAGTTAAGAGATCTCTTACATTTCTCAAGCCAAATGATCTGTTCTAACACATACTCTATGTTAAAAATTTAAACACTGGAGAAGTAAATACTTGGAAAACTAAACTTTTCAGAGTTTCCTGAGCAATGAACAAACAAGATCTGAGGGCCTCTGGAGGCAAGCACACATACTGAAAAACACTAGGGAATATTAGCCATCATCTCAGCTAACAAGTGTGTTACAAGGTAAACGAGCCGTCGTTCAGTTGAGACGCTCTACATTTGTCGCCTACTGAGCTGTCAGAACTAGATAACACTCTCGCACTCATTTCCTGTGATGTTATTGTCATCGACTGCTACGTTTCCCAGAGCGCACTGATCGGGTAAGTCAGACACTGCTATGTTGTCTAGAAGGTAATATGCTTTTATTTGTAGGGAGGTGTTAGTGCTGACGAGACCATTAGATGGTCCTGCCTCGTGGCTTTAATCACATCTGCTGTAATGTCAACCAATGTTCCTGTCTGTGTCTTGGCAATTGTGAATAAATGGGCTAATTTTATTTCGCTGTAGTGCGTTAGCAGCTATGAACTCCTTCCCAAGGGGCATGATGGAAAACAAGACGTACAGAGCAAAACAGAAAAGCATGAAGAGAGAGTTTGACATGATGTCAAGAAAACCTTTAGAATGAAGAACTGAAGATAAACGAGTTTGTCAATTAAATTCTGTCCAAACAGATATAAGCTCTTAATCAACAGTTTTCCAGCAGCTTGATTTGACAAGCCATCAGCACGCCGCCTGACAATGAGGATGGAAAATCTGAGATTAGAAACACTGGCGTTATTTCTCACAGCCGAGGTAATAACTCGCTGTCCCTCTTCCATGTATAATTACAGTAACACGTTCCACTTCCTTATTTGCAGCGCCACATAATGAGCAAATTTCTAATCGTTTGCCAAGCGGCAGATAAAAAATGCCTCCACATCTCTCGCTTTCCTTTTTTAACATCTCATTAGGACAAGTTGAGCTTAGCAGAGCAATAAAGTCAAATCTCCACCAGCTTTATGTGATAAAACCAATAAAAACTTTATATCTACCGAACAAAATGATTGATTCATAACTTTAACTTTCTCTACAGCCGCCTTAAAACCAAGATTATAAAACAGCTGTACAATGATGGAGCTGTCTAAATGACTACAGGCCTGTGGCTCTAACGTCTGTGGTCATGAAGTCATTTGAAAAACTGGTGCTGGCCCACCTGAAGGACATCACTCGTCCCTTGCTGGATCCTCTTCAGTTTGCCTACAGAGCAAACAGGTCTGTGGACGATGCAGTAAACATTGGACTGCATTATGTTCTGCAACACCTAGATAGACCGGGGACTTATGTGAGGATCCTGTTTGTGAACTTCAGCTCGGCCTTTAACACGATCATCCCAAACCTCCTCCTGCCCAAACTAACTCAGCTCTCCGTGCCCACCTCCGTCTGTCAGTGGATCAACAGCTTCCTGACAGACAGGCAGCAGCTACTGCTCTTCTCCCTGTACACCAACGATTGCACATCTAAAGACCCCTCTGTCAAGCTCCTGAAGTTTGCAGACGACACCACACTCATCGGCCTCATTCAGGACGGTGACGAGTCTGCTTACAGACAGGAGGTTAAAGAGCTGGCTGTCTGGTGCACTCTCAACAACCTGGAGCTTAACACGCTCAAAACAGTGGAGATGATCGTGGACTTCAGGAGAAACCCCCCTGCACTCCCCCCACTCACCATCATGAACAGCACTGTGACTGCAGTGGAGTCATTCAGGTTCCTGGGCACCACTATCTCTCAGGACCTGAAGTGGGACATTCACATTGACTCCATTGTGTAAAAGGCCCAGCAGAGGTTGTACTTCCTTCGCCAGCTGAGGAAGTTTAACCTGCCACAGGAGCTGCTGAAACAGTTCTACTCCACCATCAACGAATCCATGACTGACTGTTTTAACCAACACGATAGTTTTCTTGGAAACGTGTTCATATATAACGTAACGACTTCACCAGTTCGTTGTTAGGGTGTGCATTTATAAAATGAAAAGGCTTTGTCAAGTCAACATTCAAACATTTGCTGTTCCAGGTAAAAAATCCCCCTTGAAATTCAGATTGCTATAATTTGACTTCCTTGCTTTGAACATCTATTCTGCATGCTGTTTGCTACTTCAGTCAACATTTACTTTGATTTCAGAGAATCGAAATTGTAGTGAATTAGCAGGTAAAATCCAGTTTCAGTTTAACAGGGAATGGCAAACAACCCTGGTTGCTAGGGTATTATGGATGGTTGCTATGGTTGCTTCTAAGTCCATCAGGACAAACTCCACACTGACATTTAACACTTGAGGGTTTAACTGATGATTGACTTACACAAAACATCGAGGCTGAGGCATGAGCTCATTCTCAAATAACACACTATACACTTATACACAACTGTGAGTTTATGAATTTTATAAGGTTATTTTATCATCCATAATCAGGGTCTGATAGCCCCTCCCCCTCTATAACATAATTAAAGCTGCACCAGTAGAGTGTCCAATGTTCAAGTTTTCTGTTAATCCGAGTGCACTTCTTAGAATTTTCAGTGGAAGCAGTACTCATACTATTTATACTACAAAAAGACATACTTGTGGATAGTGCATACTCATGTGAACTGGGAGGCACCTACAATGGCGGCTCCTCTTCACAGGAAGTGCATGTGTCAGGTGTGTGCTTGAGTCAGTGTGTGTTTACTACTGCATTGTGAATCTCTTCAGCCTGTTGAAGTGAATCAGGTAAGAGCAGCATCCATCACGTGCAGCAGCGATGTCCCCCAAAAGCCTCAAGCTGTGCGTAAACACCGCAGCTCTCTCGCTCTCACACACACACACACACACACACACACACATGACTGTGATCAAGTCTGGCCAATTTTTCAGCATTGTTTTCCAACCTATTTCCTTCTGTGAGCTGATGCTGTTGTTATTCATTGTGATTATTGTGTGCTGTGCCTATGTCTGTTTCTCTCTTTTCCCCATCATCTGTACATGTTAGGAAGCCTGTTTTTAATGAGCCTAGCGCTGACCTGCTGGCACTTCTCTCCTCTTCATCCTCCTCTCTTGCTTTCTTTCTCACTCCTTACTCTCTGGAAGTGGATGAGTGAGCAAAGGGCAAATGAACAGAGCGAGCCAACCATGATGAGATGCTTGCTCTCTTATTGATTGACACCATTGTTATTCTAAAGGAGGAATGAAAAAAAAAATGAATGAACTAAAAAAGGATGGAAATAATGTGGGACTGTAAAAGATAAAAGCAACAGAGCACAGAAGAATTAACAAAAGAAAGTGCAAACAATTGAAAAAAGGAGAAAGAATAAAACCAAGCAAAAGAAAAACTTATTTAGAAACCGAAGTAATGAGCTAAAGAACAAACAAGACAGACAGGAAGAACTAAAAAAGAAACGAAAGAAGCAAAGTAAAACAAAGATGAAAACTAATTAAAACAAAAGGACAAATACAATGACTAAAAGAATAATTGAATGAGACAAAACTGACTAAAAGTGAAAACATTAAAGTAAAAAGAACTAAAATAGAAAAAAGGTAATTCAATGAAAGATAAAAAAAGCAAAAGCAAAAGCACAAAATCTAAAGAAATAACTAATAAGGATAAGACCAAGAAAGAAAGAAAATGAAAAGAACTAAGAAAGAATGAGAAAGATAAAAGAAAGGAAAAATAAAGAAATTAAATGAGAAAAAGACCAAAAGAAAAGCAATAACAGGAAATCAACAACAACAAAAATACAGACTAAAAGAACAAATGAAAGGATGAATGAAAAATAATGAATGAAAGTAACAAGGATGAATGAACAGAACAACAAGTGAAAGTAAATAGTGAAAGTGACAAATGATAAAAGAACAAACACATTTGTAATTTGAAACATCTTCAAATGCAACATTTGTGGCGCGAGACTCTTAAAATAGCGTCAAGCATCAAAAGCATCAGTGTGACGCGTTCAGAGCAGCATGTGATGTGTGTGTGCTTGTGTGTGTTTGTGTGTGTGTGTGTGTGTGCTGACTGATGTCTCTCTCTCTGTTTCTCACACACTTGCTCACTGCTGCAGCAAACGCTGTTATGAACGCTGATGAGTGAACTCATCCGTCTTCTGAAGGACAGCTGGGGCGACGGAGCAATTAGCGTTATTAGCCGCGCTGGCCTTCCCTGAACCACAGCAGCGAGGCTTTCCTCTCCACACCACATTCATCAATATATGCTTAACACACGTTTTATTTTAGTATTATTGATATACAGTTATAGTTTCGGTTTATATTTTGAATCCAATTTTAGTTATATTATATTTTCTGTTTTAATTTTAATTTTAATGATGACGTTTTAGTAGTTTTGTCTTTTTTATGTCTATATAGTTTGTGTTGTGTTGTGTTATGTTAATTTATGTTATGTTGTGTTATGTTACGTTATGTTATGTTGTTATGTTATGTTGTTATGTTATGTTACGTTATGTTGTTATGTTATGTTTTGTTATGTTATGTTACATTATGTTGTTATGTTATGTTACGTTATGTTGTTATGTTATGTTGTTGTTATGTTGTGTTATGTTGTTATGTTATGTTGTTAATTTATTTTATTTTATGTTATGTTATGTTGTTATGTTATGTTATGTTATGATATGTTGTTAAGTTATGTTATGTTGTTATGTTATGTTATGTTGTTAAGTTATGTTATGTTGTTATTTTATGTTATGTTATGTTATGTTACGTTACGTTACGTTACGTTATGTTATGTTATGTTGTTAAGTTATGTTATGTTGTTATTTTATGTTACGTTACGTTATTTATGTTATGTTATGTTATGTTATGTTGTTAATTTATGTTATGTTTAGTTATGTTATGTTATGTTGTTAAGTTATGTTGTTAAGTTATGTTATGTTGTTAAGTTATGTTATGTTAAGTTATGTTATGTTAAGTTATGTTATGTTGTTAAGTTATGTTATGTTGTTATGTTATGTTAAGTTATGTTATGTTGCTAAGTTGTTATGTTATGTTATGTTATGTTATGTTGTTATGTTATGTTGTTATGTTATGTTATGTTGTTATGTTATGTTAAGTTATGTTATGTTGTTATGTTATGTTGTTATGTTATGTTATGTTGTTATGTTATGTTGTTATGTTATGTTGTTATGTTATGTTATGTTATGTTATGTTATGTTAAGTTATGTGATGTTGTTATGTTATGTTATGTTATGTTATGTTATGTTATGTTATGTTGTTATGTTATGTTATGTTATGTTATGTTACGTTATGTTGTTACGTTACGTTATGTTACGTTGTTATGTTATGTTGTTATGTTACGTTACGTTATGTTATGTTACATTATGTTGTTATGTTATATTATGTTACCTTATGTTGTTACGTTACGTTATGTTACGTTATGTTATGTTTTAGTTTGTAGTTGTTGTAAGTATTTTAGCACTTCAACTTAAAACAAATGCTAATAAGAAGCATTACTGACAACTACATGAAATACGTCAATTCAGTTTTAGTAAACAATAACCCCGCTTGAAGAAATAAATAACTTTAAAATAACTAACATAAAAATAAACACTATATTTAGACATACAGTATTAAATACAACTGATAAAATGACAATTAAAATAATAATAATAATAATAATAATAATAATAATAATAATAATAATTAAAAACTTACAGTTAACAACAACCCTGCTTTAAAAAAACATAAGCGATGTTGCTTTTTTGTTTATTTTTTGTAACAATGTTCTAAAATAACAATATATGTACTAATATATATATATATATATATATATATATATATATATATATTTATATATATATATATATATATATATATATATATATATATATATATATATATATGCACATACACAGTAGTCAACATTTTAAGTGGATCAAAAAGCCCTAAGACGAACACATTTTGTTTTAAGTTTTAGGACAACTTTGATGTAAGGTTTTGATCCACTTCAAACTACACAGACATACACTCATACTGTTTCAAAAAAGGCAAACATTTTTTTTTTAAATAATAGCAAAAGTAGTAGTAGTAAACTATAATAATACAATCTAAATTAGTATTTCAGTATCACTAAAATAGCACTGGCTCAACTGTATGGAAAACAGCAGCATGAACATTAGTCAAAATATCTCCTTTTGACTTCTACAGAAGAAGTCGTACATCTTTGGAATGACATGCGTACATGAACTACGCCTTTAAACTGAATCTGTTTTACTCTCTTGTCCCTCTGTCTCTCTTTCAGTGTCTTTGTGAATGACTGGTCCGGGTCAGATGGACTATGTTAGGGTCAGCATCCCGTTATCGCTTTAACACAGCTGCACGCCGTCCTGCTAAGGCTCCATTAAACACGGCCTCGCCACACAGGTGTGTGTGTGTGTGTGTGTGTGTGTGTGAGAGAGCACTCTTTCCAGTCGTGATAAGGAAAGGCTGATGGAGTTGAGAATTACTGAGCGTCTGGACTATTCATCCCTCCTTCCCAGCCGTTCATAAAGTTCCCCTCTCTTGACTGAAAGCAGCAGATCATCAGAGGAGCGCTGAGGCGCAGCGGGTGCAAGGAACAGGTTACAGAAGCTGCACCGCTCTGAAATATGTCCATCTGCCGCCATCAAATGAAATGGAAAATACTTTACACAGTCCTCTCTCTCTGTGTGTTTGTGTGTGTGTGGTCCTCGCTGCATCAGCTCAAGAAGGAGAGAGACGCCACATTATGCATGAAATACTGTATGTGCATGAGTTGAGCATGGAAATTTCACAACACCGATTCAGAATACGACAAATATTATTAACAATAATAAATAACACGTATATGTATGTGGTGTAAATAATAGAAAATAAATGTAATAAATAATGTTTACAATTAATAGCTATGATACTATGTAATAAACAATAACACACAAGTCCAATTCTATATAAATCAGATAATAAAAAAATAATACCCCCCCCCCAAATGTTAATATATGATAACTTTAATAATTTTGAATAAATTAAAATACAATAACTAAATTTTAGAGGCAAAGCAAGTGATGACTCTTTAACGTGAATAATGTTCTGATAAAAAAATTAAAATAATAACTGAATAATTTAAAAATGTTAAATATCTAAATACTTATCACAAACATATATAATATTTCAAACCATGATAATTATTACTTGTAATACTTTCCTACTGAATTCATTTAATGATTTTTATATGATTTACTTTAAATAATAATAATAATAACAGTAAATAAACATAATAACAAGAGTACCATATTAAAATATAAAACTAACAAAACTAAATAAAACAATAATAGCATTATAAAAATGTTAAAATAAAGCATATTAACATAAGATATCAAATTAAACTAAAGTAAAAATATATAAAAAATTAATATCAAAAACAAGATTAGCACATTCAAATCAAAAATTGAAAAATATAAAATACAAATCAGCTATACCTTTTTCTTCTTCGTTTTATAAATGACTAAATCTAAATGATTAATTTATGAAAAAGTAATTAACTATTTATTTATATTTAGTTCATTAGTCTGATGTCCAATCAACCGCTGCAGGTTTAACCTGTTTTAAAACATTTTTTTTTTTCATGTTCACTTTTCATTCATTTTGAAATAATGTAAAGACACTGAAGGGAATAAAGCAGATGGTTATGAAGAATGGAGAAAGTTTTCTCAAGACACCTGACATGATCTTCAAAGTTTCCCGGAAAATGAAGTGGCAGGTTTTTCATCGCATTTCATCAGCCAGCTGGTTAAAGATGTAGATGACCCGAGCTGAGAGATTTAACCAGTCGCTTTGAATGGAGTGCTTTTGGAAATCAAACATCTCTTCTGCTGGCGCTCATTAGCTGTTTGATTAAATCACCACGAACACCAGGCACTAGTGAAGCGCGACTCAAATACTGCTGATGCTCAACTCATCCGCAAACTAAAACACACACACCAACACCCTAGCAACCGCATAGCAATGCCCTAGCAACCACGAGAACACCACAGCAACCTCATAGCAACAAAACACTCAGAATACCATAATATCTACAATATCAATGCTCTGACAACCATCCTGAATGTTCTAGCAACCGCATAGCAACCCAAACAAACAAACAAACAAAACTAGGACAACCCTTCAACAAAACCAAGAACACTCAGTTAATAAGAAATGGCATTAATATCATATAAAGATATTATGTAATATTATATAAAAGTATTAGTAGTACATTTCATGGTATTTATAATCTATATAATATAGTCATTTATTATTATTATTAATATTATATTAGTAGATTGTATGGATGTATAGTAAATATAATAGCTGTATTAGTATATAATAGATATATTTGTATATTACATTATACATAAGTTATATCATCATCATCATCATCATCATCATAATTATGCCAAATATAATTTTAATTATAACACCATTTTATTTTATTTATCTTTATTATTATTTTATATTTATTTTACATAGCACTACCTATATTCCATTGGTTAGTGTTATATTGTATTAAAAATAATAGTGCATTTCATGGAATTTATACTCTTTATAATATTATTTTACACAAGTATTAATAATAATAATACTTTTTAGTACATTATGGTATTGTCACACACCTGGACTCATTTTGTGTGTTTTTGCCCCTGTGACCCAGTTTCTGTCTTCCGTGTGTGGTTTGATTAGTTCCCAGGTGTGTCTAGTCTTTTCCGCATGTGTTCCATGTCCCTGTTAATTTAGTCATGCCCTCCACCTGTGTTTCCCCATTATCCCTTGTATAAATGCCTTGTCCTTTCAGTTCTGTTTTGTCGGGTCTACTCGTTACTAGTTACTTGTCCACTTGTTACTTGTCAACTTGTCTACTTGTCCGCTTGTTACCTGTTACTTGCCACTTGCCACCTGTTATTTGCTTCTTACCTTGCCTATGTTTGATGTAATAAATCCTTGTTTCGTTTATCCCTCGGCTCCGTGTTCCTTCCAGCAGCGTAAGCCGTGACAGAAGACCCGACCTAAAAAGTTAAAAACTGCGTGTTTTCCCTCCGTTTTGTTTTCCGTTTTTTCACAGTCTTTTTCTTTCCACAGTTTGTCATGGATCCCCTCTATCGTGCTGGAGCAGGAGGGACTTTCTCTCGAGGACCATACTAGACGGTTTCTCTGGCTAGCTAATGCCACCAGCTACCCGGACCACGCGCTCTGCACCTTTTATCACGCCAGCCTGAACTCCAGGTGCAGAGCGTTGTCGCCCGAAGATGGTCCTCGGGAGGATTTCGCCGCATTTATAGAGTGGAATCTGGTGAGAAATGGGTCACCTCTCACGGTCGGCCCAATGGAGGATCTCGCCAGGTCCACTCTGGACCCAGAGCCCAGCCTACAATCTCCCCACGGTACGAGGCATAAGCCCGAGCCCACCGATGACGGAGAGCCAGAGAGCAACCCGTCAGACCAGGTGCGAGAGCCGGCGACACTGCCCACCACGAGGGAGCAAAATGTGGAGCGCCAAATGGGTCAAAATGAGGGGGTTTCCAATTCACCTGTGCCAGTTTCTCAGTTAAGCCCAGGACGGGCTCCTGATCCTCTGTTAAGCCCAGGACGGGCTCCTGATCCTCTGTTAAGCCCAGGAAGGGCTCCTGATCTTCCGTTAAGCCCAGGACGGGCTTCCGATCCTCCTGTAAGCCCAGGTCGGGCTCCTGATCCTCTGTTAAGCCCAGGAAGGGCTCCTGATCTTCCGTTAAGCCCAGGACGGGCTCCTGATCCTCCTTTAAGCCCAGGACGGGCTCCTGATCCCCCGTTAAGCCGAGGACGGGCTCCTGAACCCCCGTTAAGCCCAGGACGGGCTCCTAAACCCCCGTTAAGCCCAGGACGGGCTCCTGATCCTCCGTTAAGCCCAGGACGGGCTCCTGAACCCCCGTTAAGCCCAGGACGGGCTCCTGAACCCCCGTTAAGCCCAGGACGGGCTCCTGAACCCCCGTTAAGCCCAGGACGGGCTCCTGAACCCCCGTTAAGCCCAGGAAGGGCTCCTGATCTTCCGTTAAGCCCAGGACGGGTTCCTGATTCTCTGTTAAGCCCAGGACGGGCTCCTGATCCTCTGTTAAGCCCAGGACGGGCTCCTGATCTTCCGTTAAGCCCAGGACGGGCTCCTGATCCCCCGTTAAGCCCAGGACGGGCTCCTGATCCCCCGTTAAGCCGAGGACGGGCTCCTGAACCCCCGTTAAGCCCAGGACTGGCTCCTGATCCTCCGTTAAGCCCAGGACGGGCTCCTGATCCTCCGTTAAGCCCAGGACGGGCTCCTGATCCTCCGTTAAGCCCAGGAAGGGCTCCAGCCCCAGAGCTTACTCCAATGCCTGCTCCTCCAAAATTCCCACCCTCCCACCCACTCCTGCCTCCTCCTCCGCTGTCGTCTGGCTGCCCCTCTGCTCGCCCTCAGCCTACCATCATTGTGGTGCGAGCTCAGCGGGACCGCCATCCTCCAGCGACGCCTTGGTCGGCGTCTCCCTCACCTCCGCCTCCAGCCTCTGAGGCCTGGACTCCGCCTCGGCCCGTTGACCCGTCGGCTCCACCATGGCTCCTAGCTCCTTCCTCTCCGCCGTGGCCCGGCAGTCCGCAGGCTCTGCCTGGCTCCCTCGTTCCTCCGGCTCCGCCTTGGTCTGGCGTCGTCCGTCCTATGCCTCGGGACTCCACTCCTCCGGCTTCGCCTCATCCCTCCGTCCCTCCGGCTCCGTCAGGCTCCTTCATCCCCTCGGCTACACCTCAGTCCTCGGTCACTCTGGCCTCACCGCGGCCTTCCGGATCCACATCGCCGCGTCAGTCACCAGAGCCATCAGTTCCGCCTAGGACCTCCGGCTCCTCCCCGTCACCCTGGCTCTTCGGCTCTCCGTCTCCGCCTCGGGCTCCTCCTCCACTTGCTCCGTTGCCGTGGGTCGAGTCCCTGGAGTCGGTGACCATTCCTCCTCCATGGCTCCTTCCTCCGTCGGCCCCACCTTGGGCCGTGATGGCTGTGGCCTGGGTCCTGCCGGGTGCCTCCTGCTTCAGATCCTTCCTGTCTCCTCCCTGGCTCCTCCCTCCGTCATCTCCTCCCTGGCTCCTTCCTCTGTGGTCCCTGTCTGCTGGCCCCCTCCTGGGAGGCTGTCCTCCACCGGAACCTCCTCCCAAGTTCCCACCCACGCCTCCCTTTGTTGTTTCTACGGTGCGAGGACGCACCTACCAGGAGGGGGGAGTACTGTCACACACCTGGACTCATTTTGTGTGTTTTTGCCCCTGTGACCCAGTTTCTGTCTTCCGTGTGTGGTTTGATTAGTTCCCAGGTGTGTCTAGTCTTTTCCGCATGTGTTCCATGTCCCTGTTAATTTAGTCATGCCCTCCACCTGTGTTTCCCCATTATCCCTTGTATAAATGCCTTGTCCTTTCAGTTCTGTTTTGTCGGGTCTACTCGTTACTAGTTACTTGTCCACTTGTCCATTTGTTACTTCTCAACTTGTCTACTTGTCCGCTTGTTACCTGTTACTTGCCACTTGCCACCTGTTATTTGCTTCTTACCTTGCCTATGTTTGATGTAATAAATCCTTGTTTTGTTTATCCCTCGGCTCCGTGTTCCTTCCAGCAGCGTAAGCCGTGACAGGTATTTATAGTCAATCCATGATATGATATATTAGTATATAATTACAGTATATAAGTATATTACAATATACATGTGATTAATATTATCATCAAGTATATTATATAATATCATATTATTTAAATAATTATGTATTTGTAATAACTTAATAGTAATATTGATTTATTTTATGGTTTTATCTTCGACGGTATATATTATTCTTGTTTATTTATTTTACATAATACTGACCATATCCCACTGGTTAATGTTTGAGTTTTAGCAGTATTTACAGTTTATTCAGTTGCTTGGAGAATCGCCATGTGTTTTTGTTTTATTTTTATTTATTTTTTTGTCTAGATGTGAGATGAGCGTTCTGTCAGATCTGTGAAGTTGATGGACAGAAGCGTTGAGAAATAGAGTAAGAAAGAGATTGCATGTGGTTTTCTCGCCGAGTCTTGATGGATGAATGGCGGACGGCAGAAGACAAACTGAAGGAGGAAACATCCTGCTCACTTCCATTTGTTCAGGCCACATTGAGTTTCTCTGGCACTCGTGCATCTCCTCGCCGCTCCAGAGAAACTGGAGATAAAGCTGGCCAGAAGCACTGATGGCGAGGACCGAGAGATCTGGCCTCCTTCACGTCTGGCCCAGGATTCACAGTACCTCTTGTTTTCAGCCGCGAGCTACGAATGAAGCTAATTAAAATGCATCTCATTCCTTAGTGCGCACCTCCTCTTCTCCTTAACGACCCTCTTAAAGTCCTCCAGGCATCACGTCACTGAGGATTCGATCCGTTTGAGCACAAACCCATGCTGGGAAGCTATTCAGAGTCTGTTGTTTGCCAAACTACTAAATTAAAGTAGTTAAAACACCATCATGATTTTGGAAGAAGAGGAGAAAGACACACTTAGCTGCACTAGAAGGTAGCAATGGTTGTAAGGTCGCAAAAAAGTAAATAAAATACTAATGCTAAAAGGGCATTATGCATTTTTTTTAATGCATTATTTTAAATACATTTATTTTATTTTTTAAAACAAACGTATCAACTAAAAATAAAGTATATATTTGTACATGAATGTATACAGTACATACATCACGAATAACATTTAAGTCATGCATTATATTACATAATATTGATGCAAAATATATAAAAAAAAAATATAAATATATATATATATATATATATTTTATACATTGTTAATTCAATTTTTACAATTTAATATATAAAATGCTACATTAATAATAAAAAAACATACAAAATATTGCCCTTTACATAGCTTCAGTGTAGTTAATAAAATGTTATATAAGAAAATATGAAAAAATATACATTTAAATCAGATAATGTTACACAAATATAAAAAAATACATGTAAAATAGTAAAATATGTTAGACATTTTATAATTTATTAAATATTTATATATTTTAAATAATAAAATATGACATTAAAAAAATTACAATATACAATATTGTCCTTTAAAGCTTCAGTGAGGTTAGATACTTTATTACTACCTTTAATAAAGTATCTAAAAGCTGAAACTTACACTAATTATGAATAGCAAAACAAACAAACAATACATAAATAAAAATAAATAGAAAAATATTAAATTTAAAATGTAGAAAACTAAATGAATAATTCAGTGGCTGGATGAAATAAATCACTGATTGACAAATTAATTAATTTGATTTGCAAATTATCTGAATAATCGAATAAATGATTAAAGAATCAAGTCAAATCATTAACCCACAAACTTCATGAACTGATTCCCTAAAATGATTCTGATTTCCTATAGTTAGTCAACAAGAAATGTTTAGGAAACACGTTTGATTAAATGAAATTACATTTAGGAAACAAAAAGAATGAATGAGTGAATCATTTCTTAGATTAAAAAAAAATACTTGATTCTTGAATCATTTATTAAATTTGAAAAATTCTAATTGTTTCACAAACTGGATGAACTGATTCTTTAAAATGAATCAGATTTCTCAAAACTGGTCAACACGAACATTTCAGGAAAGCGTGTTTGATAATCAATTTGTTGTGGTACATTCACAACTCAGAAAGCTCCAGGGTCACTTTTTCACCTTTGCCTAATTCTAAATATCTTTTCCCATTGCAGGGAAGAAAACAAACAAATCGCAATCAAACGTTATGTGCAACCATCTATTAAATAAATGTAAAAAATCCTGATTTCAAATGGTCCTCAGAAGCTTAAAACAGTCCAGCATATTATTGAGCGGACTGTACTTCTGGCCCCCATGCTCTTGTTTTCATCTCCTCAAATTGAATACGTCGTCTTCTTCCACTCGGGTCGGTGAAGTCTTTCTTGTTGGCGTTTGATAACGCGAGGCACAGATGGCAATATAAGTATGCAATGTGAGAGGTGAAGCCTCCGTCTAGACCTCCACATTCCTCGATGCTTAAAAAGCAATAAGCCACGGCCACAATCCTTCAGACGAGAGTAATTGTACAGGGATCCAACAGCAAGAGTTGAGGACGGGTAAAAATAGCTGGAAACTGGAAATGAAGATGTATCTGTAGCGGCTGAAGCTCATAACCCCGCGGAGCCACTGTTTGGAGAATATGAGGTTATTGAACAGAGCTTTGACTTCTCGGGCCTTTGAACGAGGACTCGGGTATTGCTCTTGAACGGAGAGAGCTCGGCTGCGATGCAATGCAAAATACAGAGAAGACCAAATCCAAACAGACGACGGGCCAAATGTTTGGGAATAACAGCTATTTTTAGTCTCTTCCGCTCACAAGTCTGTTTGTTTGATCAAATATAAATTCCATTTTAAAAAACTATTGACATTTAAAAGAACTGTTCTGCTGATCAAGAAACTTTATTATTATTATCAATGTTGGCAACAGTTGTGCTGCTTCATATTTTTCAGAAAACCATGTTACATGTGCAATTTAAAGCATCCTTCAATAAAAGTCGTATTCTTTTTCTTTTGTTAACCTCATATGAAGCAGCACAAATGTTTTAGACATTGATAATCAGAAATTAATCTTCAGCAGCAAATCAGTCTCCAGTGTCACATGATCATCAGAAATCATTCTAATATACTGAAGTAAAAATACATCACTATAGAAAATATTTGTAAATGGTATATTGCTGTTTTTCTCTGTATTTATGAAATGAATGCAGCCTTGGCGAGCATAGACTTAAAAAAAATTATGCAACATTAAAGCAAGGAATGTTTGTTTATTTACTTATCTAATAATAATAATAATAGTAATACATATTTTTCCATTTTCCTTTGAATGTCGGATGTGGGTAATTGGTTTTATATTATATTATATTATATTATATTATATTATATTATATTATATTATATTATATTATATTATATTATATTATATTATATTATATTATATTATATTATATTATATTATATTTTGCCTTAGTGGGTTTAATTGAGACAGTCTGTGTTTTAAATAAATAAATACATTTGGATTCATTTTAAAAGGATCTCAGTGATGCAAATATAACACAGCAGACTATTTTAAGAGTTGTTTGTGCAACTGGCTCCAGGTTTCTTTTTCCTAGAATGGCTCTGCTTTGTTTCAGGCATCTTGAAATTTTGAATTTTTACTCTTACGGTAAGAGACTACCGCTGTACAACAAAACGGCAGATTCCCACACGAGAACCGGATATCGTCAGTGTTTAAACGTGGAATTGTCTGTTCAGCCTGAAGTGACATCAAAATCCCATTTAGAGAGGTCAAAGGTCACGGACCGGGATCTAAAAGAGCTCTGATGCCGTTCACCACATTGTTTGGGTTTATTTGTACGAAGTCGAGAAAACAAGAAACAAACTGATCTGTTTTTATTGGTGGTCGAGCGAGGTGCGTCCACTCAATGAAGTGTAATTGTCTCTGAGTGCCTAGAAATGACACATTCATGTCTAAACTGTTATTTCCATTTGATCCTTTCAAGACGCGGCGTGTCTTAAGACTCTCATCGCTGCCTGAACGGCTCTTATTATGTGTCCAAACTCACGTCCAGTCCATCTCACTCACAAATCAAATGACATTACTACACATTACCCACCAGAACATGTGACTTGAAGACGAGCTGTGGCAAAACTAAAAGACATTCAAATGTGTAAATCTTACGATAATATTTTACGTTAAATTTTCTAAGCTTCAAAACACTGAAAAGGGTTGTTCGAACATACGACCGGTCAAAAGTTTTAAATAAGTTTATTATTATTATTACTAATACAGTTTTAGTTTCAGTTTTAGTTTTTTATTTCAGTTTGTTTTTGTAAAAAAAAAATTAAAATTAATATTGCTTTGGCAAGTAGCTGAAATAAGAATCACGCTGACGTGTTTTTTTATTTTTATTTTTTTAGTTAACTTTTTTTTTTTCATGTTACAAAAATGAAAACATTTACACATTGTAGACATGAGCAACTTTTAAGACTGGTCGTTTATGGAAGCAGCCACAGGTTTATCATTATTAACTAAAACTATTAAAATATTTGTGTTGAATGAAATATAGCTGAAGTGAAAGTAAAATAACCTTACTTTTTTTTTTTTTTGCCATTAATGTGGCATCCAAAAATATGTTTAGAGTGAAGTACGAAAATTTCTAACTTTCAATAAAACCAAAAGTTAGCTACTATTACTATTACTATTACTACTACTACTAATCATAAATGGCAAAATTAAAAGAAAGAAAAGCACAAAACATTAAAATGATTTTTTAAACCAAATTAATATAAATCAATAGTGTAAATAATATATTACTAAAGCCCATCATATATTATAAATAATAAAATAACACAGAATCAATCAAAACACCTGCTAAATGTTGGATTTTTTTTTTCTTTCTATTAAAACCTTTTTTTTTTTTTGGTCTCTATAACAATATTTAGCTGCGTTTTCTAGCATATTTGTTGTCAAAAGTGCTAGTTTCGAGATTTTAATCTTAGTGTTCCTCACATTATTGCAGGTGAATGTGAGTTTTTCACAGGTGTCTCAAGATGATCAGAATTCGGTCCTTCACTTCTTTTTCATTTCCCTTTCATGTTTTAATATAATAACTAACACTATTTCTTTCTCCCCCACCATCTTTTTTTCTCAATTATTTCCTCACTCTGTTTAATCTTTCCTTTCTTTGCCCCGTGGGACGCTGCGTTTTGACAGGAAGGAAGGAGCGAAGGCAAGAAATGGATGATGCAGGGGTGTGTGTGCAGCGGGCTGGTGCAATCTACCATACTTTAATGTAAAAGTCCCACAAGGATTCATCCCAAAGGACACATGCCGAAAACACAAACACACACACATTCACACAAAGGAGGACTACAAAGAAAGATGATGGAACCAATGACCAAACCCACACAGACCCTCAGAGAACAGAAACACATCTCCAGACTGCTGATCTAGAACCTTCTGCAGATCACTGACCCCCTCACTGCGTCATCCATCACTGACAAATACACGCCACATCTCCTGTGTGTGGAAGAGACTAGACTAGACTAGACTAGACTAGACTAGACTAGACTAGACTAGAATAGAATAGAATAGAAAGGAGCTCAATTATAACGGCTTCTATAAAAGTCTAAAAAGTATTACACAGTCACAGGCTTATCATTAACTAAAACTATTAAATCATTAGTAAAATAAAATAAAATAAAATAAAATAAACTGGCTAATATAGATGTGGTTCTGTTAAAATTTAGAGAATAAAAAAAAAAACCTTGGTAAGAATGGGCTAAAATGTATAGGCCAATCAGTAATATTTTGCATCACAACAGTTTTCCAGCAAAAATATTAAAGAATATTAACTAAAGAAATGTACAGCTAAACATTAAAAAAAACATTTTAATTTAATAATTGAAATTAATAATAATCTAAATTACAATAATAAATTAATAATTCAATATTCCAAATTATTATTATTCCAAATTAAATTATTATATGTGTGTGTGTGTGTGTGTGTGTGTGTGTGAATGTGTATGTGTGTGTGTTTTGTAGCTCTGTAAATACTCTTCTTAGTCTTAGTGCAAATCTTATATTAAATGTGGTGATGTGTCATCAATAATTAATCAATTATAATGCACAAATGGAGTTTAAAGAAACATAAAACAAAAATATATCAAATAATGTAAGATACATAATACAAAAATAATGACATTTATTTACTTTTATTTTTTGTATTGTTTTTTTTTCCTGTTTTTTCTCCACTAATGCTATTTTTGTGATTTATTATAACAGTACCATATTATTTTCAATTTATACAAGAATTAATTAATTACAGTATTTCCTTCCATTTGTCCTTCCGCTGTTTAAACACAACTCACTGTTCATCGGCTCATATCTTTTTTTTATAACTGTTGAACTTCAACAATGCTAAAATATCAACTGATGTGCAGTGAGTTATTGTTCATAGTTCTGCTGGGCAAGTTTTTATTTATCCTTCATTATGAATATGACCTTTACTCACAGCCAGAACATCACTAACACCATTAACAACACAGAAGTGTTCATTTAACAAGTGTGCCGAAACAACCGCGTCATCACTCAGCTGTGGCGTAATGACTGCTGCTAGTAAAGGTCAAGCTGACAACTTTCCTTCCCATGGAGAATCAAACGGCACAAGGATCACAATTAAATCAGAGAGAAAGAACGAGCGCTGTGTTCTGAACATTGTGTCGTTCATGTGGGACTTCATCGCAATTGTTCTGCGTCGAGTGACTCTTGTTTTTATCTCAGCGTAAATAACCTTGAACAGACGGAGGGCAATTTTTTTGCATCTAATCTGTTGTTTCTAAAGCTCCTCCACTAAAGGGAAGAGTCCCACGCATGCTAACAATGTTTAAACGCTCTAGATCTAGTTTAAAGTGCTGCGGTCAGTGTTCAGCGCTCCCACAGGTTATGCCAACTCTATCCCAGTCTAATCCTCTCTAACTGCACCAAACATAGACGTTTCCTCACCGGTCTGAGCAGGACGGACTCTCTGTCATGTTTCGATATATTAAATATCCGTCAGATCGATAACACTTTAATATGCCTAAGAATAAAAGGTGTAAGAGCTTACGGTCAGCGTGTCTCAGAAACATGACACTGCACTTCCAGAGAAAGCCATTTGTGGGTCATTAGTGGCTGATGTCACTTCCTGAAAGGCCTCTGATATCATTTGCTCGCTGTCCTGACGGATCAAACACATACAGTAGGACATATGAGTTTAAAATGAACGATGCCAAACTAAAACTCTCAGTTTCGTCTGCAGGGAAAGTATACCACCACATACCATCACGTAGCGCCCTGGCAACCTCCCTGACCACTCCTAACAACAGAGAACACCCTAGAAACCATGTAGTAGCCTGACAACAACACAGAATTTCCTAGCAATGACATCGAATGCTGTAATAACCTAACAACCAGAGTACACCCTAGAAACCAAAACACCCCAGCAATGACATAGAATACTCCTAACAACCACCTAGTAACAACAGAATACCCTGGAAGCCACATAGCAGCCTGACAACAACCCAGAATAAACTAAAAACCACATAGTAACAACACAGAACACACTAGAAACCACATTAGACTGACAAGCAGAATAAAACACCCTAGCAAAGACACACTCCTAACCACCTAGCAACTACAAAGAACACCCTAGAAACCACATAACAGCCTGACAACCACCCAGAATACCCTAGAAACCACCTAGAAACAGAACATCATAGAAACCAAACATATCACCCCGACAACTATCCATAATATCATAGCCAACTACTAGCAACAGAACATCCTAGAAACCACATAGTTGCCTGACAACCACCCAGAATACCCTAGCCATCACCAAGTAACACTACAATACTCTAGAAACCACATACTAGCCAGAAGAATACCATAACAACCAGCCAATAGAACAGAACACCTTAGAAACCACACAGCAGCCTGAAAACAACCCAGAATACCCTAGAAACCACTTTGAACACCAAAGAAATGTGGAACCATGGGAACCATCCAGAATCACATAGCAACCAAACAATAACCACTTTGAACACCCTAGAAATCACATAGCATCCAAATAACCATTTAGAATACCCTAACAACCTTACAGAACATATGTACTATGTTAAGTAGGTTACTTTTTAGATATTTGAAAAATATATATTTATTCAGGTTAATTAATTCAATTGTTCAGTATTTTAAATCATTAAATTTATCAAATTATTAATACAAAAACTGAATGATTCATATTTAAAAACTAGTTTTTTAATAGCTTTAAATCCAAAAATGTTTTCAAAAAGTTTTTAATTGTTCAGTATTTTTTCATAATAATGCAATGCCTTTAATAATACATAAAAGCCTGGGAACCAACCAGTATACCGTAAAGCAGTAATTTTAGTAGTTAATTTATTAACAGTCTAACATTTGCATTTTTTAATAATAATGATAATAAAAATTCATTCAATGTTTAATAATACCTTAGCATATTTTAAATATTTCAATATCTCTACATTAAAACTCCATTTATTACAAAAAATCTGTTGTGAATGAGCCACGCTGACAACCTACATGTTGTCATGAACAAATCTCACAAGCAGTATGTTCACAACAAGGTAACAGTTATCAGTTTGACATATTGAATTAAAGACTGACGCTTGTGAGTCATTCATTGTGTCCATATTCAAACCTAATAAATCACAAACACATCCATCTGTTTTGGCAGAGAGACAAACTGCCATGGACAAAAACAAAGCTGGAGTAGCAAATCTCTTTGAGGTCCTATAAACATATTCATCCTGATTGAAAATTCATCCGAGTATTTATTTTCCATAAAAATCAAGGAACCCTGAGTCAATTTGGATCTGCACAAATTGCTTTGTACTTTCACAATCATCATCTAGGCAAGAAAAACACGGACGCCATTATGGCAAAATGGGGTTTTCGCTGAAAAATTACAGCTGAAATAAGAGACTGAAGTGGTACGGTCCACCCTCCAGACTATAGCGCTCGAGAAGATACAACGATGATCCCATCTACACAAAACCTCAGTGAAGAGAGTACAATCTCCATGCCATCATAGGTTACTTCAATTACTGTCTGCAGAGACGAGGAGCTGAACAAGTCGTGATTGTGTTTCTTGAAGACCCTCAGTGATGCCATCATCGTCCCGCTTTCTTATTTTAATGAGCCTTGGTGCTCCGAATGTAATGACCAATCTTTTTAAGAGCCATTATGAAGATAATATTGTCACTAATATCAGGGCAATGAAAGTATGGGACAATAAACATAGAAATGCACTTCCTCTATGGTACTGTTGAAATGAAATACATCTTTCTTTCCTGTACCTGACTTCTGGTTATGCATTTGATTGTCTCAAAGCATTACAAACAAATCACACACACAAATCATTAAAGTATAGCAATGTGCTAAAAAAAACACACCTTAGAAATTTCATAGTAGCCTGCACTTAGAACACATTAGGAACCAGATAACAAAATGGCAACAACCCAAAACACCCCAACAACCACATGTCAGTCAGAACATTATAGCAACTGCATAGCAACATTCTAAAAACACCTTAGTAACCCTTTAGAATCTTGGTAACAACCCAGACCACCCTAGCAACAACGTATTCTGATATTCTGAACCGATAAACTGCCTATAAAACTATTCAAAACACGATATAAGTCGAATAACAACACTTAAAACCCCCATTTAAACTTTAGTAACCCCATATCAGACTAGTGACACTCTAGTATTGTAAATCTCATAGCAAAGTGTTAAAAGCACTCAAATAACTCAGAACCTCATATCAGCTGGGTAACCACCCAGAACTTCCTAGTAACCATGCAGAAATGTGCTACAAAGTACTCCTAACACCATAGCATTTTGGAAACCAGCCAAAACATGATGGCTAAACAAAACAAAACAAAACACCCCATATTGACCTGCCAACAATCTAGTAATTCCCTAGCAACAAGGGGTGTAACGGTACATGTATTCGTACTGGACCGTTTCGGTACAGGGCTTTCGGTACGGTGCACATGTGTACCGAATGACCGAATGCAATATTTTGTTTGCTGGCGCGCTGCTGCTACTGTTGGTGACATAGAGGGAGACCGCCGACAGACCAGGATCTTGTCTTCACGACAACAATATCTATACTTCATGTTGAGCATAAATATAAAGCCTACTGATAAAGGACGACTCCAACAGTATTGACGGCAAAATAGACTATGTTTGACAGGTGCAATATGCCAGTGTGTCACCGGCCTAAGGTTTTCAAAAGGCATCACGCGAGTGTGAACATCACTACAACTAGTAAAAAAAACGATTGTAATTCAAACGCAGCCCCCGTCGGCATTTAAATAGACCTTTGCTCTTAATTCCGATCGGTCCAACGCAATAACGAAATCTGAGCAGGTCTAAAAACTGAAACTGTTCATGCTGCACTTTACACTTTGGAAAAGTTATATATATTTTTTAAATATGAGCAGGCCTACAAGCTGGGATTGGTAATGCTGCACTGTAATCATAGTTATTTATTTATATTTTCATTATATTTTATTATATGATATTGGTTTGAGACTGAGAGTATTTTATTTAGTGGAGAACTTTGCAGCAGTATTTTATTTCTTTTTCTTTTTTTATTTTATATATATTTTATTAAAAAGTATTTTTTTTAAATGTAAACAAATTGTTAAAAAAAGTTTATAGTAATAAACAACCTGCAGTTTAATGTTTGCATTTCTTTCCCTTACTGTACCGAAAATGAACCAAACCGTGACTTTAAAACCGAGGTACGTACCGAACCGTGATTTTGGCGTACAGTTACACCCCTACTAGCAACTGCTTAAAAAAAAAAAAAAAACACTCAAAACAGTGTAAAATATAAGCAAAATATCAGCCTGACAACCTCTCTAGGTATCAACTTGCTAAAAATGACTAAAACAACCTTAGCAAACCAATAACAGCTTGGCAACTACTCAAAATACCATAGAAACCATATAAAAACAAGCTACAAAGTACTCAGAACACCACAGCAACTGTAAAAAAAAAAAAAAACACAAAGAGCACTCCATAACAGCCTGCTAGCACCCTAATAACTTCCTAGTAACTTAAAAAAACACTCAAAATAGCATAGAAACCATAGAAAGTAGCCTGGTAATCACTCTGAGCATCATTATAACAACATACCAACATGCTAACAATGTTAAAAACACAAAAAAAAAGCTAAGACCAGCCTTAGCTCAGCAGGGGGGTTCAGCAGGGACACCACAGCAACTACATACCAACATGCTAATTACAAAATGTTAAAAACACCAATGGCACCTTACCAACCCCATAGTAGCCTGGCAAGCACTCAAAACACTCTAGCAACTGGATATTGACAATATCTGAAGTCTCAATATTCAATAATTGTTCTGGCTGCTTTAAAAACGATCAAGAAAACATGTCTGAACAGGCCAATTGACTGACACAGGCAGTCTGATTATGGGTTTAGAAGGATTTGAAGCTTAGTACAGTTCCCAGAGAGCTTCAATCCCCATTTCAGCTGAGCTTGTCCTCGGCCAGCAGCCCCTCTGCCACACTTCCCCTGGAAACAGACGTGAAGCCATCATTACCCTTTTGTCTGTATAACTCATTTTCTCTCACACACAGTAGTTACCACTCTGTATTTCACCAGAGTCCTCTGGGACAGCAGCGCTGGCGTGTTCGCCACATTTTCAGCCGTTTGCAGTTTTTCCTGCTACCGCTTTGCACGTTCACAAGCGATTAGGTGAGTAATTACGCCCCGTGAGCCCCAGTAAAGTCAAGTGTGAAATTCAATCCATTCTCGGCAACATAAATCACACAAGCAGTCTGCAAAACTATCACTCACAGCCAAAAAAAAAAAACTAATTTAATTAAAACACCCCGGTTTCCCTTTGTAGTACATTAGCTGGAACAACAACACCCATAATGCTTTGCTCAGTATTTATCCAGTCAGTAGTTTTCATAATTATTCACTCAGAAATATGTCTAATTATGGAAGCTAAAAGTGTG
This sequence comes from Carassius carassius, assembly GCF_963082965.1. Taxonomy (NCBI): domain Eukaryota; kingdom Metazoa; phylum Chordata; class Actinopteri; order Cypriniformes; family Cyprinidae; genus Carassius; species Carassius carassius. The sequence continues at coordinate 4,070,217 of NC_081802.1, forward strand.
AATGCTAAGGATCTAGCACTATTTTTTGGTTTAATACACTTTTATTTGTGTCTCCATGTGTCTTTAAACCAGCAGCCAGAGGCTGTTAGACAGAGTCAGGCCGTCTTGATTTCCTCCAGAAGAAGTCGGTTGTAGGGTTTATGAGCACAGACTCTCCCGTGGTGTCGAGCGGGGCAGAACCCTCTTGCATCAACAGTACCAGCATGCACTTCAGCAGCCAAATTAAGTATATCAGGGACTCTTGGTGACAACAGCCTATGACTTGGGAATATAAAAAACTAAAATATTTCCTTGGAACAAGTATCTTCCACTTCTAAACCTTATCAAATGCATAAATGCAGTTAAAAAGACTGAACACCCTAGAAACATGTTAAAACATTTTTTTTTTTGCCTGGCAACCAGCCAAAATATCCTAGCACACTAGCGACATGCTAAAAAACACAGAAACTAAATAGCACCCTAGCAGCAATGAAAAATAAACTTTCAACCACCCAGAAGACTCTAGAAACAGGATAACATGCCAAAAAAAAACCTGATGGTTAAAACCTGCATAGAAGCCTAGCAACCACCCCAAATACCCTAGTAACAACAAGGGACACTCTGGCATGGTTTAAAAAAATCAAAATAAAATAAAAACGCAGAACACATGAGGACCAGCCCAGATTTAGGGTTGCAAAGTGGCAGAATATTTATGGAAACATTTTCAATTTCAATTTCAGAAAGATTGGGGAAATTTACCAGGAATGTTACGTCCTTTTGGAACCCTATCCAGAATACCCTACCAATGTGCTAAAAATCATTAGCAACTGCAGTGCAATTTGGCTACCACACCCTAGCAACCAGATAGCAATGCGCTTAAAACAACAGCTGGATGAAAACCAGCTAATTAAAGTCCAATTTGCATACACCAAGTGTGAAACTTACATAAAAAACCAGTAACAGGAAAAGTATGTACAGTATGCATGAAGACAGTATTAAGACAATATCAGGAGACTTAAAAATCTGGTCACCAGGTCAACCTGAAAGGAATTAATTATCAGTCCCGCCGCCCCACTCGAGAGGTACCTAGGTGGACTAAGGGGTTAGCAGTGTCGGCATGAAGAAATGAAGGACCTCAACCTACTGTAGCACCGTCTGCTGCATGGCAATCGCGTCCCGATGCATGTATATCAAAGAGCCCTTTTGATGGACAACTAAGACATCAGAGGACCCTTTAGCAATAATGAGGTCGGCAGAACAAGACTGATAGGCTGGATATTATTGCAGACACATGCCTCAATATGATCAAGAGCCGAAGGTCCTCAGCTGCTCTCTGATTTAGGAGGGGCAAAGCCAGAGGCTTAGCAGGGAGTCAGTGGCTCTAATTTTTGTACCTCCGCATGTGCCATCTCCTCACGAGCATGCATAAAACTTTAGGGCTGTGAAACTTTCTCTAAATCCCTCTATCCATATTAAAGAGGGAATTGGGGTGGAAAATGAACATCGTAAATATAAGCACCAATTTCGGTCAACTCCTTGCTCTGATTAATTAACACTGGGGCAGCAGGGTATCTATCTCCATGCCGTCTGGCCAGTGTGACACAAAATGACATTGTAAGGCCAGCGATGTGCATGCAGAGATCCGTAGATAGTATTACGATGGAGGAAAATGGCAGTTGGTTCGGTCTCCGGTTCTTGAAATCTCAACTGCGTATAATTATCATTCGGAATTGATAAAAGATGAGGTGCTAATTCTCACCTCATCATGACAGTGACTTCTGCGAAGCAAACTGTATTTATACTGCACAGTTATGAGCAAGCAGCAGGTATAAAGTCTTCTTTTCATTTTAAATATAGCTTGACCTTTAATCAGGGGCGTGAAGAACAGAACCACAATCAGGTCATAAAAACCAAAAGATTCAGGCTCCTTGAAGATCAGTCACACTTAACGTGGAATGAACTATAGCTCATTGTGAGGAAACCTACTGCTTTTATTGATTAAAATGAAAAGGTGGCCGCTAACTGAATGCGCTCTGTGCAGTTCTCACGTCAGGTGTGGGACGAGTTCAAAGAGACGAGAGTACAGATCCGCTGCGATTACACGTCGACCCAGTTTCTATTGTCTTGTGAATGAAGATTGTTAACATCAAAAGCCTTCAGAACAAACAGAGCCGCCCGCGTGGGAAACGGTCGTACAGAAAAGATGTCTTGTAATTTTGCAGTAATGATACACTCTGGATGATGGAAGCTGCACATTCACGTCTGAGTTCATGGTGTTGAATGGGCTTCAGATACAGTGGCAGAGCTCATTACCAGGAAAAGTGAACCAAAGTGAACCGTGAACCAGAGGTGGGTAGAGTACCCAAAAACTGTACTCAAGTAAAAGTAAAAGTACTTCTAGAAATATTTACTCAAGTAAAAGTAAAAGTACTAGTCTTGAATAGTTACTTGAGTAAGAGTAAAAGAGTATCGGATAAAAAATCTACTCAAGTAGTTAGTTACTAGTTACTTTGGGTCATATATACTGAGCCTATTTTTATTTAGATATATAGATAAAATGTATGTAATATATGCGTGCGTGTATAAATGTATATATTTCATAAGCCTTTACTCCCAATTTATGTAATTTATTATAAAACCCTGTCTGTTTACTTAAGTAACAGATTTAGGTGTCATGCCATAACATATTTTTAATACGACTTACTTTATATTAAATGTGAATTTAACATTGAAAGTTAATGTGATATAAATATTGCTACTAATCTTTAATTGTTCAGAAAGAGAGCAAATAACATTTACATTATTAAAGATCATTTTCACTGACAGTCTAGATTTCAATCACTCTCAGAAACTCCCATTAAAATCACTGAAACTGTTAACACTGTGAAATCAATATCTTAATTAAAGATTCGTACACACACATCTACACTTTGTTGTTTCTGACGAGAGAATTCGCCAGAAAGAGGTCTCCAGTCAGTGAGCGAGTGAAGGAAGCACCGGCATTTTAGCGATGACTCATCGGAACACATCTGATTGGCCAATGCTTTAATAAGCTCAAAAGAATCATGTGTGATTGGTTATAATGCGCAGTGCTGTAAAAACGCATCTATCTCTGGCTCAGCGCCAGCAAGCGATCACAGATCTGAATTTAGCAGCTGGACTTGCTGAACGTACTCGCACCGGTGTGACTGTATTAAAATTAATAAAATCTTAATCGGCTATTTTTTGTCTTTTGGAAGCTGCATTCAACTTGACTCCCCTCTGTTATAAGCCACACACTTACAACAAACTAATGTCACAGTGGTATCGTGTACTGTAATCGAATGTAGCCCAAGTTATTACCTGTTAAACAGTAGACAGCACACGCGGTGTTCATCTAATAAGGATCTCCATCGCTAGCAAGTAATAGCCTTTGCAGATTTGCTTTCAATTCAGTGCAGTTCCATCTACGTTTTCAACGCTCTTTCTGTTCTTAAACGTTACAACTCCGAGTGAACCATTTCAGATGCTCAGCGCGTGCGGCAGGGAACTGAACGACTCATTCAAACTGATTCATGAACCAATTCACTCGTTTGCCAATTGGTTTGATAAAGCCTTTGAACAGAATTGACTCAAAAGAATGAATCATTCGCGAATGGGCATCGCTCATTGCCCAGAGAAAAGTAGACGGCGCGTTTGGAATAAACTGAAGCATTTATAACATTTATTGCATTAAGATAAAGTAACGAGAGGAGCGTCGCCCACAGTAACGAAGTAAAAGTACAGATTTCCCCCCCAAAATTTACTCAAGTAAGAGTATAAAGTACCCATCTTTAAATATACTCCGAAAAGTATTAGTTACCCCAAAAAATTACTCAAGTAAATGTAACGAAGTAAATGTAACTCGTTACTACCCACCTCTGCCGTGAACCCTCTAAACTCAAGCCATCCTCCCATTCATGAGTCCTACGATAGATGGATCACGCTGCAGTTAGGAAAAACTCTGTGGATATGTTCAGAAATAAATAGCATATTGTAATGATAAAAGACTTCCTAGTCATCGGGAAGAAGGAGGCGGGAACCGGCGGACAATCAAAATATAACTTTAATTACAAAACAAACACAAAACAGCACACCAGCCCCTCACGGACGACTGGTGCGCGCAAATAAAAACCAAAACACAACTAAAAACCCAGGCCTGGTCCTCTCTCCTCCTTCACTGTCGTTGCTCCAGTTTTATATCCTTCCATCTCCTCCGTGGGCCTCGAGACCGGTGGGTCGAACAGGTGTAGCTCATCTCCAATCACTCCACCGGACTCGCTCCCATGTCCCTCGGCCCCGCCCCACTCGTCACACATATATTAAAAATAATAGTATTACGCAACATACACCATCAATGTAATTTCAATGTCATATTCATTCGAAAAGAAAATGTTGTAATTTACATGCAAAAGAGAAAACGCCCTCCGTCACTGATTATTCAAAAACACAGTCGGCACTGAAGACAGTGAAGCTTCAGAAGGTGAAAGGCTAATCCCTCAGGCTGATGCTTCGATAATATTATATTTAGCCACAAGACATAAAATGAAAAGCAATCTAACAGAAATGGCACTGTAAGCAGTGGATTTGCACAGTAGCCATTAAGTCATTAATTCTTAAAGAGGGATGCCACATCATTCCCGATCAATAATCGAACGTGTCAGGGTAGATCGGTGTGAATGGCTCCCGCAGTGAGGCCGCAATCGACCCTCTCATGTGGCCGATCATTAACAGTAACATTCATTGGAAACACTCTTGTTTTTCCAGTACTATCCGAGGTGTTTAATTGTCTTCCATACTGCCTCTGCCATGAGGAAGAGAGTCATGTGTCCCGCGAGTGCTTTAAGGATGTGCAATCGACTCGGGTATTGGGTGCACGATGCCGGCTGGATCGCTCTTTTATTCGATATCTTCAGCAGCAGGCTGTCGATTAATGATCCCCTGGTGAGCAGGGCTTTACCCATGTCCCATCACGGCCAGAATCAAGTCTGATATTCCTACAAACTAATCTGCCAATCATATGCATACTGTACATGAGACTAGTCAACGTCAGAGCCGAAGATATATGGCTGGTTCAGGTGTTTGGGGTCAAATTCACAAGGATATGGCGCCCAATGTGGGGCACGAACGTTTTCCATCACCACTAATTTGACATTGATGGCTTTTAAATGTCTTTTGCCATCGAGCATTAAAAACATGATTTGGATGTGCAAGCACATGGCTTCTCCGCTCCTGGCCTCACTTTTGATGGCCTTTTATGACGCCATCAAACTTTTATCGCTGTGTAATTTGGCAGGGCCTGAGGAGATGAATGGAAAAAGGAACACAGAAAAAAAAGACTGGAGGCATTAGATGTAAATTAGCAGGAAAACTGACATTTAGGCTCTCCCACATAGGCAAAACTTCAGATTAACACATTTTTATTAGGGTAGGGTCAACTTTAACCCAGGTTTGTCAGGCTGAATGGTGGTTAATCACTTTTAACCACTGTTAAAGAAATAAATACTGTATTAGTGATTTCACCATTGATTTTATATGCATATTGGTCAAATAACTATTGAAAATGGGTTATAAACAATTCATATACAAAATCCAGCAATGCTTGTAAAATAAATCTTAAAACAGCAATAAATAACCCCCCCCCCCAAAAAAAATCCAAATTGCATAAAGAAAAATTCTAATAAATAATCATAAATGATCAATAATCAAAACAAAACAAAAAAAACAATCGTACAAAATATAAACCAAACAGCACTAACTCTAGGAAGTACAATCAAACACTACGAAACCTCTCGTGGCTTAATGCTAAGTAATGCTAACCACCATTCAAAGTGATAAATAAGTAGTGTTACTTAGACCTGGATTAAAAGCTGGCCATTGTCTGAAGTTCAGGAACACACTAAAAAGTCCATAACATTAAGCAATCCCACCATGGCTAGACAGGATGTAAACAAGAGGAAGTCTTGTTTACATCCTGTTTCTCTTTGTCGGGATGCATTGTGTCCTGCAGCATCTCTACCTGTATAATCATTTATCAGAAACATTTTTCACCGGGTTTAAATAGATAAACACAATCGCATTCTAATTTCCTTTGGGAATGACTAAATGAAGTTTGTTGCATTAGCCCAAACAAACTCCAGGCTGTTTATCATGGGTCAGTTCGAAATTACCGCGCTCAGTCAGGCTGTTTCAGTCGCACTAATCTCAAGTTCCACTTCAGTTCTTTCTGCCTGTGCTGCATTTACAGTTAGAACATGCACAGAAAATTATTATAACCTTGCCAGCTAAACCCTCAAACTCTGCGATATCCATCCAACACAAGCAGCGCTTAATTACAAACCTTCCCCATGTACTTCCACTCTACTGAGAGACTACATACAAATAAAACTTAACTATAAATTTAAATTATAATTAAAAATAAATTTATATAAAGTTTTCAATTGCATATATATATATATATATATATATATATATATTTATTTATTTATTTTTAGGGTATACACACACATATGCAAACACATGACACTGTAGTTAAGTTAACTCCTGTCCTTGATTCAGACAAGTGACTCCTGTGTTTGACTCAAAATGATTCAATCAATTCAACAGATTCATTAAAAAAAGGGCAAACCGTTGAGCATCTTATTGCCAATTTGGACCACCTTTTGTGCTACCTTCATTTTTATGTAACACTATAAAAGACTGTTGATGGGTAATTGTCACAGTGCCCTTTTCACAAGCTCACAATATAAGATTTTCTCCTTCCATAAATGTATCTTGATTTTAAAATCGCAAGTTGATTTGGTTATCTGTGCTCTGTTGTCTGTTTCTCTTCAGACGGATTACTGATATGCCCTATATTTCATGCTTGAACCAGAGCTGCAGCAGCTCTTACTTTTGTGTGTTAGTGCATTTTTGAAATATAGGAAAGTAATGCTGTATTAAAGTTGGCGTGTCAGTCACAATAGGTGTTCCTCGGCAAGGTTACAAATTACAGCGAAAGAGTGGACGGCACAGAACAGCATTCTCAAATAAAATGACTTCTGCTTCTCGTTGGTTTCTAACATTTCGCTCCGACACCACTTCTAATGACAATATGTGTATTTGTTTATCTATGGCAAGCAGATGATGATGGTCTGACAGGTTTATTTCGGTGTGCGCTTATCTCAGAAGTGAGAAATCTGTATTGTTGGAGAGAAAAGTCACAAATAAAAGGAAAAACGAAAAAAAAAAACAGGTGGAAATGGAGAAAATAGTTTATTTCCAAAGGATCAGAATAGTTTGTGCAAATAAACACTCATTTTACTTATGCACTAAATTATGCACTATGAAAGTTTATATATATATATATATATATATATATATATATATATATTTATATATATATATAGTGCAATAAACACCATTTAATAAAAAATCTCCCTTTTTTGCAGAATGTGATATATCTGCTCAACCGATCACAGCGCACCATTCCACACACACAGTAATGGCGGCGCTCTGAATACACCCGGCATTGTAGTTTTCCTCATCTACTTTGTACTTTGTGATCAACAAACAAGGGCTACACGATAAATCACATGTGATTGTCATGTGCATCTCATCAGTAAAGCCGGTTCTGTGATAAAATCTCCATCAAATGCTTTCAGATGGAAATTATTCAGATGCATTTAAACACAGAGCCCTAGATCACTGACAAGCTATGCTATATCGCGTTCATTAGATATTGCGTAGCTTGTCAGTGTTAGTGTTTTTATTAATGCCATTTATGTTTTTGTTAATAGAGCACATAGCACTAGTCAACTAAATAAATGTAACATGGCAAAGATGAATGGACTTTTGAGTGACGTGACATTCAGCCAAGTATGGTGACCCATACTCAGAATTTGTGCTCTGCATTTAACCCATCCGAAGTGCACACACACAGAGCAGTGAACACACACACACACACACACTGTGAACACACACCCGGAGCAGTGGGCAGCCATTTATGCTGCGGCGCCCGGGGAGCAGTTGGGGGTTCGATGCCTTGCTCAAGGGCACCTAAGTCGTGGTATTGAAGGTGGAGAGAGAACTGTACATGCACTCCCCCCACCTACAATTCCTGCCGGCCCGGGACTTGAACTCACAACCTTTCGATTGGGAGTCCGACTCTCTAACCATTAGGCCACGATGGTTAGAGAGTCGGACTCCCAATCGAAAGGTTGTGAGTAGAATGTAAGGGAAATTTTGGTATTTATGTGGTCTAATGTGATATTGTTGTTCATGTTGAAATTTTATTTTGTGGCTGTAATGAATTTATTGCATTAACAAGATAACCTGTTGAATTTATTTTGGAAGCGAAGACTGATGACTGTATTTTTAGTCAAGTGCCTCTATGTTAGATTAGTATTGACCAAGTTCAGAGGCTGTCATGTGGATCAACTGACTATGTTCTGTATTTTCATCAGTTTCAATATGAAAATAACTTTTATATTGATTCAATGGATTTATTGCATTTTGAGAAAAATAAGTATCATGGATCTATTGTATTTTGGAAAAAAAAATAATAAAGTTTTATAATAGATCTTTGAAAAAACTGGATTAGACTTTTCAATGTTATTATAACCTAAAAATGCTATGTGAAAGTTTGAAAAAGAAAATAGTGGTTTTCATCTTGCCACTTTCTTGGTGAAAAAAAAAAAATTTACTCAAATTAACAAAAGTGGATTTATTGTATTTTGGAACCAATCTCTTCATACATACATATATATATATATATATACGTATGTACATGTGTGTGTGTGTGTGCGTGTGTGTGTGTGTGTGTATATATATATATATATATATATATATATATATACATGACTCATATTTTGTATCTGTAAAGTAGGATACAAATTTTAGGAAACGCTATGGTCATGGCAGAATGAGTTTGATGTGAGCACATCAACAATCAACACCAACAATCATGCTGAGCACATAAGTTCACATTACTTCAGCTGTTTTTGGCCTATATTTCTGCTGTTAGTTCAAATTTACGTGTTGGTTATGACTACAAGAGTCTGCTCATCATCTCTCAGATGCTCTGTGCTGGAATATGGCATCTCTGAGAGCAGATATAAAGCGTGTCCTGCAGTGAATGTGTCCCACAGGAGGTGTTAGCGCTGCTGATGCAGAGGGATTGTGGAGAGTTCACTTTATCTGTTTATAAAAGTGTGATGCTTCAGGAGGGAGTTTTAAAGAGTCTGAGGGCTGCAAGTAAAGCCTGGATCTGTTCTCTGTGATTTTTCTGGAAAATCACAGGATTTTTCAGGATGAAATGGTTGGGTTCAGATTCATGCAGCATATACGGGTCACAAAATCCTGTTGACATTACATTCAGAACTTAGTAACTTACTTTTTCACAATATTGAGTAATAAAATGGGGCAGAAACACAAGATATACGTGAACGTTTATCTTAAAATCAATGTTGTAAATGCTAAATTTGGTTTGTTCAAATGTAAGGCCATAAAGTCTTAAATAAAGTCAAGGAACACAAAATGAATACCTGTGGCTCCTGACGATATACTGAGGTCTTGTGAAGCGAAAAAATCAATCTGTGCAAGAAACTGAACATTATTTACAACATTACTACCTGTAATCCAAAGCCTCAGGCAATGGAGAAATCTAATTTTGTGTGAATTCAAAAATGGATTTCTCCAGTTGTAATCATGCAATAACATCATGTACAGTATACACAACTATGTTTTTATGTTTAAAACACATACAGTGAATAAACTAGTCTTTATCAGCTCACTTTTTAGATAAACCATTTTAATTTGACAACCTTCATTCTTAGTGGCTCATCGGTCTTAGAGTTGGCACTTCAGTTCAGTTCAGTTCAGTTCAGTTCACTTCAGTTCAGTTCAGTTCAGTTCAGTTCAGTTCAGTTCAGTTCAGTTCACTTCAGTTCAGTTCACTTCACTTCAGTTCAGTTCAGTTCACTTCAGTTCAGTTCAGTTCACTTCAGTTCACTTCAGTTCAGTTCAGTTCAGTTCAGTTCAGTTCACTTCAGTTCACTTCAGTTCAGTTCAGTTCAGTTCAGTTCACTTCACTTCAGTTTAGTTCAGTTCACTTCAGTTCAGTTCACTTCAGTTCAGTTCACTTCAGTTCAGTTCAGTTCAGTTCAGTTCACTTCACTTCAGTTCAGTTCAGTTCAGTTCACTTCAGTTCACTTCAGTTCAGTTCACTTCACTTCATTTCAGTTCAGTTCAGTTCAGTTCAGTTCAGTTCAGTTCACTTCAGTTCAGTTCAGTTCACTTCACTTCACTTCACTTCACTTCACTTCAGTTCAGTTCACTTCACTTCAGTTCAGTTCAGTTCAGTTCACTTCAGTTCAGTTCAGTTCAGTTCACTTCAGTTCAGTTCACTTCAGTTCATTTCAGTTCAGTTCACTTCAGTTCAGTTCAGTTCAGTTCACTTCAGTTCACTTCAGTTCACTTCACTTCACTTCACTTCAGTTCAGTTCAGTTCACTTCAGTTCAGTTCAGTTCAGTTCAGTTCACTTCAGTTCACTTCACTTCACTTCACTTCAGTTCAGTGACTGATCGAGGAACTGGAGTGCTAATGAGTTCATTCACATAGGATCAGATACGCTGGTATTTTGGCTCACTTCAAGTGGGCTAGTTTATACATCTTGCACTGCTCGAGCTGCTAAACGTTTCACAATGGTTCAATCAGATTTAGTAAACTGGTTCAAAAGAATAATTTAACTACAAACCAGACATCACTCCGGATTGTTTGCCTGAGGCTCTGGATTACAGGTAATAATGTTGTAACGAATGTTTCGTTTCTAGCACGGACCAATCTTTCACCCCATAACACCTCAATATATCATAAGGAGCCATGAGTGTTAATTTAGTCTTGCCTGTGTGTGTTTGTTTGACTCTCAAAGTGACGGTTCCCACTGACTTGCATTTTAGGAATCACCAATGACCAAAGTTTCAGCTAAAAATCTTCTTTACTTTTCTACTGAAGAATGAAAGAAAGATTAAATTAAAAGCATTTTCGTTTTTGGGTGAGATATCCCTTTAAAAGGGTCTTTAAATGTCTTATATTTGATTTTAAAAACTCTGAAGAAACCCTGATGTGTCATCAATGTGTCCTTGACCGTCTGCTCAAACAGGCCTCATTTCTGTCTTTATGCCTGTCGTCCCGCCCCATAAATACTGCGCCTCTAAACGGCTGCTTATATAATCTAAGTGATGCTTGAATGTGTTCCCTCTGACGTCAATGTTCACGTAACATCAAATCAACATATATTCCTCTACGACAGAGGTTCATTTATCACGTCGTCACTGAGTTTAATTAGCCATGTTCGATATGCCGCAGGATTCTGACACCTCCAGATCATCAGGACTGATCTGAATGTCATATGCAAATATATTCATGATCTCCAAATGAGTCCATGACACATTTGTGTGCGTTTCCCTTATCACTACTGCAGACGTTGGTCTCAGAAGGTCACGACCTGATTGTTTGATATTCTGTGTGTAAAAACAGAGGCGTTTTAGTGGAATGGACTAAATACGTGTCTCGGCATCATTTCTCCTACTAGTCGTCTTGTCTTATATGCAGTCTGGGTGCACATCAACAGTCACAGATGAAGGAAATCAATGCAGATTGCTTTGAGGCGAGACAAAGTGATGTTCACTGCAGATGAGGAACTAGATGTTTTGTTTTAGTCATATTTTGGATAATTTGAGGCACATCACTCAAGGTAGCTCCACCCACAGTGATATTTCATTGGTCCAAAGTTTCACTCTACATCCTGTATGTTACTGAAAAAAAAAAAAACTCTGGGTCATATTTCATTGTACAATTAACAGTTAAATTGTGTAGATAAATCTTAAATTGTATATAAATGAAAGCATGTAAAAATATATGTAAATTAATTATAAACAGAAAATATATATTTTTTATATATGTCTTAGCTTTGCAAGTATAGTACTTGTCTGATTTTAATTTAATTCAAAATAGCAGTGACGCTATTTGCAGTAATTTAAGAAAGTTATAAATATATATATAAATGTAAAGCAAAAAAAAATTTCATGGAATTTTTTTTGTCAGTAATTTTTCTTGTAAATCTCATTTAGAAACCGTGAAGCATAATTGAAACTGAAACCAGAAATTGAAGATGGCATAATACTCTAAATTAAAATGCCTTATGATATGATAACAATCATTCTTGCATTACAAAAATTTGAATTTAAGGGACAAATTATAAAAATAATATAAGAATATTTTTTCCCCTATATATAAATTATTAATTTAGATTAATTAATTTAGATTAATTTAGATATTTATCTGTTATGTTTTATGCGACTCAGACATGTTAATGAAATCTGGCCTGCTAAGTCCAGTTTTTTTTTTTTTTTTGCTTTTTAAACTTTGAACCCTATTCCAGTTTTCTTTAAGTAACGCACGTAGATAAACAATATACTGGAGCAGAATTGTCACAAGAAAATCAAAGCAGCTCTTTAAAGAACGTGGCAGAATTGAAGTGGTTTAAATCCTTTGTGCCGTTTTAAATAAGAGGCGGCATGTGGACTTTTCCGCACACTTTCCTCAGTAGACTCAAGGCTTCGTCCTTGGCTGTGGTTGAGTAGTCAGTCCCTCACTGTGAGACGTCGTCTGCGGCTGAATTCACCCACCGGCACCTGCTGTAGAGAGTCAACACTCGTCCTCCGCTCACAGAGCTGCTGAGAGCAGCCAAAGATCAAATATCCGGCACAAACATACAGGAGCTGTTCAGTACAGCACCTCTGTTATGAAGGAAGCTACGCTCTGTAATGGAAGAATTTTATTTAGATGAAACGGGCTGAACTCATGACGACTGACATCAGTGACTAATACATTTGATTAAAACTATTAAAGCACAGCTGTTCGACTAAATATATGTCAGCTGTGATAGACGCTCGAGTCTCAACGTCTACGTCAGTCCACTATTCCAACAGTTCATCATCACTCTACATAGAGCAACATTTAGATTAGATTTAACAATCCTTTTTGAAAAACTGTCCAATGCAATTATTTCAGCCTAAATTTAATTCAAAACAACATACTACAATAAAATCCAGCTTACATTTAATATAACACACTACAATGTATAAACTATAACATAAAATTATCAAAATATTTATTGTTATTATTAGTATTATTATTTTAAATTTCATCCAAACAACGATTTATAAACTAGAACTAGTTACATAAAAATTATTATTAATAATAATAATAATACAAATCAGCTAAATTTTATATAAAACACTACAATGGATACACTATGACATACAATTATCATTATTGTTATTTTAAATTTAATTAAAAAAACAACAAATGATTTATAAACTATAATTAGTTACATTTATTATTAATAATAATAAAAGTTAGCTTAAATTTTATATAACATACTACATTTTATATATTTATTTTTATATAATGTTTTCTAATAAACTATAACATAGAAATCATATGCATCAATATATTTATTATTAATAATATTTATTGCTTAAATTTAATTCAATACAAACATACTACAATGTATAATTGAAAATATTAGTTATATTAAAATGTTCTCTAATTTTATTTTCAGCTTCGATTTAATACAACATATAATGTAAATGATATTACATCAAAATAACTTTATAATATCTTTAATTCAATACATGGTACAACAAACTAAATTAAATTACAATTGTAAAAATTATAAATTACCCTAATTTATAACAAAGCAGTTGAAATACTTTCTGGTTGTTCATGATTAAAGTTTTTTTTTTATTATTAAAAAGAAAAAAATAGAAAAGTTAGTATTGTTGAGTTTAATACAGCACACTACAATGATGTATAAGCTAAAATATACAATGAATATTAAAATATTTTACAAATTACACAATGTCTACGCTTTGAAAGCAATGTTAAAATGCGATTTTAATCAGTTTCACTACTGTCTGGTTTGTTATCTGAAGTCTATGAGTTTTAGTGCAATAAAAAGCTTTTTTTTTTTTTTTAAGAAAAATGATTAAAAGTCAGCGTTGTTCGGTGCAGTTTCCCCTGCTAATAAACTAATAAACTAATGTTCTGCTTCACTCTACGAACACCATGTGATCACAACAGAGCACTACAGGGATGAGAACACCCCAAAAATAAATTATACGTAATTAATTAATAACTTAATAACTTCTCATTTAGCGCGAACTGAACTAAATAAACAGACTATTTACCCTCACAGGCTAATAAACCCAGTACTAGTGAGGGGACGGGGAGCGATAGTAAAAAGTGGAGCACTTAAGTCCTGAGTTAGCAGCAGGTCAGCGTTTTCCCCTTCTGCCCGGCATATTACTCTTTCATTTCTGTCGCCCACAAACGTGCCGACGGTAAATAAAGTCATTTACGCGACTCCAGGACCAGTCACTGCAAATGATTTCCCCCAATACAGAGCAGCGGGTATGAAAGCCTGAACTTAAGTGATTTCTGTGGCCTTTAGAGTTCTGTCCTCGCTCTACGCTCACAAATATCCATGGAGAGCAGAGATAAGAGCAGAAGAAAGTCGAAGAAAGTCGCCGAGTAGTGGAGGTCAAATAAAAGACGTTTTATCACTACAAACATTAATTTGATTAGCCAAGAATGTGACTTCCGAAAGGACAAAGTCTGTGGACTGGAGGAGAAATGCATTAGAATAGGATTTAGCATGTTAGCTGTGTAATTCAGGCTATGTACGGCAAAAAAGGTTCCTTTACACAAAACCTATGTAAACAGAACATGATTTAGTTTTTATTAAATAAAATTAATTAATTAAAAAACAACTAATTAACCTCTAGTGCAGAGTACTAAAATTATAAACTTACAAATAAGTAAATAAATAAATAAATTAATTAATTTTTTTAAAAACCAACTCCCTACACAGAATAAGTTAAATTTTAAAGTAAATTTTAGGAAATTGATATGCACAAAAAGTCTATGCAAAATTTGCTAAATAAATATAAAACATTTTTTAACTCATACACAATAACCAAATAAAACAAAATTAAGAAAAAAAATCATAATTATGAAAATTATCTGCATTCCTATGCAGAAAAAGCTATCCATCCATCACTATGAACTTCCAATGCAGAAAAATAACATTAAAAACAATAAAACTACTTAATGAACTAAGCTGAATAAGCAAAAAAAATTAAAAATTCTATAGTGTGTAACATATGGAGAGAAAAAATTATAATGTATATATAGAGTGCATTTAGGTTAACTGGGACAGTTATTTCCATTAAGATGACTTGGAAAAATAAAAAAATCCAAATCAACCCAAATTCACTATTAAGCAAAGTGTTTAATAAAATCATGCATGTAAATGCATTTGAGGTCCAACTGCTGATGAAATTGCACGTCAGATGCTGGATCCATAATTGGCAATGACTTCAACAACGACTACAACCACAACAAGAGTTCAGGGGATGTAGGTAAGCAAAAAGCACTATTTGCCAGGCTTCTCTGTTTTGCAGGACAAAGCCGAACCCCGTGTTAGTGACTTAGTGAACTTAATAACTGCCTCTAGTGTCTGTCTCTAGAGCCTATTGGCTGGCATTTCTCTTGTCAGGTGACACGCAGCTTTTAAGCTGCCATTTGGTTCTGAACTGTTTTGATATTTCTGTTGCATCACAGTGCTGTACATCAGAGAGCACTGTCTTTACAGTGACATCCCTTTGTGCCTCCATGGCAACGAGCTGCTTTGGTAACCACGTGCGGTCCCTAATTAGTAGCCTGGTGTCTGTACGGAGAGGAGCCGCTCCAGCGATCCACAAGAGTAGAACTCCCAGCACTTTTAACTGCAGATAAGACATGAAGTACAGCGCTAATGTGGAGCGCTAGCAGAGGATTCAAGCTTTAGCTTGAACTGCCATACTGTAGCTTTATAGCAAATTTGCTCTCGGAAGAGTTAGATAGCTTCTCTGTTCTGCACTTTTTTGATGGAACAGTGCAAAAGACAGAAAACTGGAATCAGGAAACAACTGAATTTGAACTTTAGGTTTAAATATAAAAAAAATAAAAAATATCTATAGCAGCTATAAAAATATATAAGGGGTAATATATCATAATATAGTGACTTGATTTATTCTGTTAAAAATAATTCATAAGTAATACAAATGCTGCTATGCTCAAATTGTGTTCTTAAATATTTAATAAGCATGGAACCACTCTTCGAATGTATATAAATCATCTGCCATTATTTTCAGGCAACTGATACATATTTAAATTATATTATATTATATAATATAAATATTTCCTAAATATTTATTCTTAAATATTGAATAAGTTTGACATTGTTCTTTCACACTGTAACATATTTAAAAAATAATGAATTTTTTAATGCATTTACATGCAATTAATGTTTGTAAATGTGATATGATACAATATCAGGACAGAATATTTCATTTGCGTAAAATTACTCAGTGTTAAAAAAAATCATATCTAGCAATTATGACTTAAAAAGTAAAACATAAAAAAAATATTTTTTATAAATGAAATTGTATTACTATAAATAACTACATTTATATTTCCACTGCTGCTGTATTTCACTGCTATATTTGAGTGATTTGCAGCATGTAAACTGCAGCCCTACAGCAGTGTTTTTAACATATACTCATAGTTCTGTACAAGTCGAGACTGAATCAAATCCTGCCTGACTTTCAGCAGCACTCGTGTGTTTCTGGATGAGTGAGTGCTGTTTCCTGTGACTGAAGTCAGAAATCTCTCGTGGCGGCCCGAGCGCAGCAGGGGTCCGGTATCGCGCCACTGGATCGAGGCCTGCAGGACGGCAGGGGGCTGATCCATTAGCAGCACTGTGAGCCAGAACCACCACACCATACACAACACGAGCAGTGGCCTGTAGCCGAGAGAAATGTGAGAACATGAACACGGAGGGGAGCGTAAACCCTGATTCATGTCATACAATGCTCTTCTGGACACATTCGGCAGAATCATACAACCATGAGATATCATCAAACATGGATGGCTTAACTCTTCTGTGGTGTAAAAAAAAATGGGTATAACTAAAACAGACCCACATTTGTTTATATTAAATTTGATGAAAAACAAGATTTGTGTGTCTTAAATATATATATATATATGATAGCTTGTCAGAGATTAAAAAGAAAATAAATAAAAAATAAACATAATAAAAAAATAAATGAAAACAACAATTAAATAAATTTTAATTTAAAATTTAAAATTACAATTGTTTTCACTCAAAATTATTTTTTTATTATTATTTAAATAGCTTAAAATATGTTATTACTTGAATAAAAAATAAATGCAGAAATAATTTAATAATACATATTTTTTCTACTTTTCAATTCCTCATCAGTCTAGTAACTGGGATCAAAAAATAACTTTCCAAAAAACTCTAAATAAAGAAAGAAAGAAAGTGCACTTTCCTTCAGAAGTCAGGACTCAATTGAGCAAAGTTTGAGTCTTACATTTCACAAGAGCATATTTTAGTACTCTTTTCAGTGTACTGATTTTTTTTGGCAAACTGCATGGAAACAAAAAGCTCATTTTGACCCAAATTCTAAAGTTTGTACAGCCTTTCCAAAATGCACGTGTGTCGAAACGGTGCTTGCACATTCATTACCCTAGATGAGAAACATTCGCAAAATCTCAAGAAGAGCACTTTCAAAACTGAGTCAAACTGAACGAACACAACATTACGTCCTTTGCACTCCGTGACATGACATAATTGAATTCAATCAATTTAATTCTGGTCCATTAATTTATCATTTCAGAAGTATAACAAAGAGATTGTTGTTCACAGACTTTGAGAGAAGCACAATAAAGGTGTTACTTGTACTTCTGTACTTGAGCAAAGGTTATTCAAACCTCCCACCGAGTGCAACATGTAAAGTTTGCTCTCAGAACGAGAGGAAACGGCAAAAAGACTCAAGTGTGTTTTAGACCAGAGGAAGAGAAAAATGGGACTGGAGCCAAAACTAAATGAGAGAACAAGCATCACCATCATTAGGAGCAGAGCCAGACTCTGAAAACCTTGAGCTTATATCACCGACACGTTCAAGCAGCAACGAACAGAACTAAGAAAAACACATGAAATTGAGATTACTGGATGAAGGTATAAACTAAAGTCTCTTCTGCTCACCGAAGTTGCATTTATTTGATCAGAAACGCAGTAAAAACAGTAATAATGACATTTATACAATTTAAAATAAGAGATTTCTATTTGAATATATTTTAAAATGTAATTTCTTTGATGTAAACCATTTGTTGCTTACATTTTTGGAAACGATATTTAATTGGTTTCTTTGAAACTGAAATCGTTTGTAACATCATCTTTACAGTCACTTTTGAACAACTTATTACATCCTTGCTGAATAAAATTATTCATTTAAAAAAAAATCGTACTATAATTACAACTAATAATTTAAATACTATAACAATAAAATGTAACGTATCCAATGGCAGCTGAAGGTTTCCTGTATTTTCGGGTCTTTTTGGTGCACAAAGTAATTTAATTTAATTTAAACTCTAATCTGGAAGCATTTTATTATGACCTTGAATTTAAGTTGATATCAGGTGGTTGATTGTCCATTTCTAATTCTCCTTCTTCTGACATTTGACTACTCGATAACTTCTACTTTCTGATTGTACTCGTTCATCCAGATTCTTATGTTGCTCAGAGAATCTCGTGGCGTCTGTGTTTTATACAGATTTCACAGTCACATACTCGCCAGTCTTGAACACTAGACAGAGGGAATGAGCTAATATCATTTACATGGCCGCCCCATTCTTGCTCATTCTAAAAGATATTTTATTTAGTCCTCATAGATCTGTATAAACTTGAATAAAGCAACATTGTCCCTAGCCAGAGGTCATGACCACTATTACAGATGCAAGCCGACCAACATTACTTTCTGATAACAGCTTTGGTTTGGTCGTGCCATGGTCTCTCGTGTACGCTCCAAGAAAATGGTGTAAAAATGTTTCGAGGAAAAACCACCATTAGAAACTCAGATGTTTTAAAACCAATAGATTTGTAAGATTATCAAGATGTTGTCATGTCTGAGTCAATTGCTTTTGAAGATGCTGTGCTAACTAATAGATCACGCTGGGATAACAATCCTCTCAGTTAGAAATCAAACGCCTCTGATCACCAGCACAGGAAGCGAACGTCTCAGAGGAGACCTGGAGTTTCCTGACAGGTTTTGGGTGGCAAGGGTTATCACTGTTTAGCATGCAACGGATGTTCTCCATCGCTCTCACCCAACTTCCCCTCTCTCTTTCTCTCTCTCCCCAGAGCAATAATGATAAGTTCCTGGCTCACACATCAGCTTCCTTATTTCAAACGCACACTTCCTGTCTCTGAAAAGCCAGGCGAGCACTTCTGATCTTCTCCAAAGCGTTCATAATTGATTCTTTAAGGAATAAGCTGCTCAAGATCATTTCATATTCCCAAAACCTCTTCGTTTTCATTGAAAAACCAAGAGTTTTGAGGGCCAGCAGCCGCTGAAGTAATTATTTATGGCTTTAAACAGATTCCTTAGATTGAATTTGTCTTTGAATCGCCCAGATCTTGGCGTAATTAAATGTCAGGGAGCTGTAAAGCGCACAAGAGGGATCTGGCAACATTTAAAAGGCAAGCATATACCTAGTTTATCTCCTTTCCACTGGGGAAAACCATCTCGGAAAAATGAGTCTGGACCACATGGATCATATCAAGGCCTGATACAGGTGGCATCTGGTGATGGCAGATGTACGCTTATTTATTTTTTTGTCTGTTGGAGCGCCAGAAACATACGAATCATCAGCCTACGAACCAAATGCTGGCAACCACCTACTA
The DNA here is from genome assembly GCF_963082965.1 of Carassius carassius. Lineage (NCBI taxonomy): Eukaryota > Metazoa > Chordata > Actinopteri > Cypriniformes > Cyprinidae > Carassius > Carassius carassius. Next base: position 4,090,070 of record NC_081802.1, read on the forward strand.
CAAGCGTGATGACTGGCCTGAAGAAAAGACAGGTGTGAAGGTGACAATTATTTCTTGATGAGCATTATACAGTTACTAAATGCTGAAGATGGTCTCTATATGATAGACCAAACATATTCATAAGGCGGACCAGACCCCAGCTTGATTCCAACCAGACTGTGAGGCTAAGGAAGCACTATTTTACCATTTCTGATAGCGTAAGCAGCACGTCAAAACAATGAAGCGGTTCACACCACGAGCACTCAGAATCATTTAATTTAATGATCTATGGCCATTATATACTCTTAATATTTATATCTAGAGACAAACACACTTCACACAAGTACCTGTTTGCATTGCGTCTCTATAAAGTCACTAAAGCTCCATTAAGAGCTGTAGGTTACGCGGCTATTTCAACAACAGTAGCAGAAAAATGGTGAGCGGTAAAATACATTGAAACTTTTGCCAAAACTAGGGATGGGCGTTTTCCGCAAATATCACATTCGAATATTTGAGCTCACAAGAAACGAATATTCGAATATTCGAACATTCGTTTATTCGTTTATTTAAATTAAGTTTAATGAGACAGACATTATTTATCAGCAACATTTATTGTTTCCGTCATTTTGAACAAGTTTACACACAATAAGCTTGAACATTACACATCGTGTTTTGTAGCTGAAAAAACCTTTGACAATGCGTGCAAACAAACAAAAGTACAGATTAAAAGCAAAAAAAAAAAAAGTGAACAAAGAAAAAAAAAAAAAAAGTGAACAAAGAAAAAACGTAAAGCAGACTGCAGCAATTAGGCTATTGTAGAACGTAGCCTACACTTAAAACTTTTAAACTGTCGGCAAATCTTTTTTGCTTTTTTTTCTATTGTTTTACATGTTCTTGTTAAGAAACACGGGCATGTAAACATGATCGGGGGAAAGTTGGCTCTTTAGTCTGTTAACAATAAGGCTAGCCGCAGAGAAAACGCTATCTGACGGCACAGACATTGGCGGGACTCACAAATAACGGTGTGCTAAGCGAAAATGTTTTGGGAAGCGCTTCGTGTTTTCGTTTCACCACTGAATGGGATCCTCATCTGGTGAAATACATGGCTCCAGCAAGAACTGTTCCCACTCGTCTCGGCTGGACTCTCTGTAATCATCGCTGAAGAACTGGCTCAGCCTTTTCCGACGAGTGATCATTGCATCTTCTTCATCGTTGGTGACGGCGGCTGCATCCTCACCACTCGCATCAAGGAAAATGTTCTGATAATGTTCAAAAAAGTTTTTTCTTCTTACTTCTCTCATGTTTTCATCGAGAAACCTGAGATGTTTGTGCCGAGGGGCTAGGGCAGACGCAAGAAGAGGAGTTTTCACTGCATTCTCCAAGTTAGCGGTGTTTATTCGTTGCTTGAGAGATCCCGCAACAATGTTCTTGAATTCGGTCACTTTCTGTGATTCTCCACGGCATATTTGAAGTACTGTAGAAGACCGAAGTTCTTCCATATACAACTATGATCAGCTGTTCCTTCATCTTGGCTAAGCTTTCAACGTTGTTACGGGAAAGGATGAAGCTGATTGGTTAGTTCTTGTCACATGACCCGCGGTGCGCTTGCGGCATTCTGAAAAGTTGAAATGTATTTAACTCGATGTGGTGCGGACGTTACGAGGCAGAGGTACATTTTTGTGTAAAATAAATCTGTAAAATAAATTTGCAACCTCAGTTCTATACGGTTAAATTTATCCTGACCAAGGTTTTTTTTTTAAGCATTGGTCTTCCGTAGTAGCATGCATTTAAATCATAATAACACAATTAAACCCAAACATATAGCACCTCAATTACATGGTAAAAATAGAACTATAATGGTAAATGAGGGTGATGTGTACATTGAAAAGCCTTCTGACTGTCTCGTTGCACACAGTGTTTCTCCTGTTTGGCTTTAAACTAGTTTAAATCACTGAGTCAGTTGTGTTCATCGCTTCAAGTACTGGATCTCACAGCGCTGCTTAATGCTCGGGTGTCTAGTGAGCTCGCACCAGTTTAAACTTTTATTCAAGCAGATATATGGTCCATGTGGCGAGACTCAAAGGAGTTGTGCTGTTTCGTTCCGCTTTTGGCCCATAAACATTATATTGAACATTTATCAAACTCTTCATATCATTTTATCGAGGAAAATTATATCGTGATAATTATCGTTATCGAATTATTGCCCAGCCCTACTGCAAATATATCTGATTGTCACAAAACTCATGAACACTTGACTCGTTTGAACTTGTGAACAATTGACATGTTTGATTTGAATTCCCGAATGAGTCAGCTTTTTAACATATCATTTGAATGAATAATTAAAGGAATGACTGTTAATTTGTTTTTTAATGAATACATTTTAACAAACGGATTCAACAAATTCAATGACTCATATATAAAAGGCACTTGATTCACTGAGTGAATTACTGTGTTTTAACAAATCATTTGAGTAGAATGACTAACCATTTTAATTGAATAATGAAATGACTAAGACAAAGACACTCACTAGTTTGTCCCTGAATTTACTAGTGTATTTAAAGAAATTGGTTGAACAAATTGCTCAATGACTCATGCATTGATTTATTCATTTCAGAAAGAAACTGTGTGAACAAATCAGTTAAACAGATTATTCAACAACTCATAACAGATATTTTATTCCTGAATAAATTAGTGAATGATCCATTGACTCACTCATAAAGGCAGTCACTTGATTCATTCCAAAATGAATTGTGTTGAACAAATTGTTTGAAGGAATGAAAAAGAAAATCTGTTGCAGAACATATAATTTGTATAAAAACTTCATCTAAATGAATAAATGTGTTTTGGAACAAATCAGCTGATTGTCTCTGAGTTAGTTTAACTTATTTGTCATTAAATTAAACAGATTTGATGATTTAAAATGATTCCAACCAATAATGGAGTCTGAGTTTTATTGTCTTACAACAATCATACATTCATTAATGAATCAGGATGCATTGCCCAAGCTCTATATTTGTTTTAATTTGAAAAACAGAAAAATGTTTTCCATTTAGACCTTTTATTTATTGTACTAATTTGCATTCTTGTGAAATTCAGTTCAGACTGCAATCCCACTAATTGAGTAAAACAGAATATAAAATTCAGTGGTGGTACTTCACACTTCAACAAACCACAATCTATTAAAAGCAATTACAAAAAGTCAATCAACCTTTAATGATGACAGAATTGCTTAGGCTGCAGAGAAAATCTGAAATCACACAGGATGTGATATGATCATTCGATCAATTTCCCATGAACCTTTGGGTTGATAGTTTAACTTGGTTAAACTGAATCTATTAAGTGATCATCAAGGATAATTAGACACTAATAAAACGTCTTGCATCTCCAGTGCCTTCATAGAACAATATTGAATCTGCTCCCCTCGTTGCTTAACAAATCAATATCCCCAAATTTACAAGACACAGGCACCATTAAGAAAGAAAAGGCACACATGAGGTCCTTCATACCTCAATAGCTTCAGACCATAAAGACCCTGTCCATCATTAGCCATGCATTTATAATTCACCAGTCGGATCTCTACAGTAATAGAGAATTGATTGTTCTGGCCTGGAAAGGGGTTGTGGGAATCATAACAGCGAGAGCTGAGGTCTCCAAGCCCTGAATGAGAATGAAGAGGGATTTAAAGAGATAGAACACCATACAAGAAGAGCTTGTGAACTTCAGCTAATGCACTTAGTGACGCAGGATGGAAGCGTGCAAATGTTTTTGATCAATTCTGGGTACAATTTCAAGCGGTTAGACAGCCAGACACAATCTGAAGCCCAGCAGGTGTCTAGCCAATAGATGCATTGATTCATGCCTGTTATCAATGTTCCTGCCGTCCTGTGGAGAAAGACATTGAGGAATGCATTGGATGGCTCAATAACAACAACCTCATGCGCCAAGTACAAGTGGGCAGGGCTACAGACAGTGAAGGGAAGGCTTAACCAATCAGATGTTTTATGACTACACATAGATGTTTTCAACTGGGGGTCAAAGTAACATTTGTCACCCAGCACAGTTCTGTACTAGATCCATTTCCAGTCGTGATTTCCCACACCAATCAGAATCAAAAATTGATCTTTTAACATGTACGTATTTAATTACATTTTTTCAAGCTAACCACAGATCGGTTTCAAAACCTACTGAGCTAATACATTCTCATAGCCACATTCTAAGATGAAAGAAAATTACTACAAATAATAAAATTAACAAAAATTACAAATAGCTAATTCCGTATCTAAACACTAAAATACCGCTGCAAACTAGGTTTTGTAACTGATCTGATGTCTTCCTATCAGAATAATTACATTTCACTTCAAGCTGAACATACGGTACAAATGAACACAAATTATTCACTACAGAAATGGATCTTAATTACAGGCCTCTGTTGTAACGTTCAAACATATTGAGTGAAACGAGCTTCAGTGGCTTCAATACATCTGAGCTGTTTGCCAATACATATTCATTAATTATAACTGCATGTAATTTCGTTCTGATTGAATCTGCTTTGCCGAAGGAGATCGTTATCATAAAGACTCAAATTAGCAGCAGACTGGCCACTGATATTAACCCTCACCTGCTCAAATCTGTAGTTGAATCATGCGTGTGTGTGTGTGTGTGTTAGCAGCAGGTTACGTGGCTCAATGTGCAGCAGGGGTCGTGTCAGCACAACATGCATGTTCACCATCTGACCTCTTGGCCGGCATGCAAGCGTTACTATTTCCCTCTGACATGATGAAGATGAAATATCATCAACCGCCACATACAAATGAGAGAAAGAGACTAAGTTGAATAATTTAGGAAAAACCATGCCCACAAAGCAATGTACAGTACTCAACCTGATTTCAACCTGATAAATCCTTTTAAAATCCTTTTTTAAGCATCAAAAGTTACACAAACATTTACAGAAAATTACAATAAAATAATGCAAAATAAATTTGAACTGAATTGAATACAATGAGGTCATGTGACAACACTAGCATACCACTATGAAATGTTGAATCCCTGAATGTTTATAGTTTAACATGCTGTTTGTGTGAAAGAGGGTATATACTGCACGTTATACCATTAAACTAAAATAAAAAAGCAGTTTCCTTTCAGGTTTCTAAAAGTTGCAGTTATTGTATGTAATAAACAAGAATAACTCTGTGGATCTTTATGAGGGTAAAAACCCTTACAGGATTATTAAGTGGAACAGGAAGACCAAGAATCTGGCGGATGATTATGAAAATATACTATATTTGAGCATGGCTTTGAAAATACAATGGAATAGGCGGCTATGCAAAGCAAGGAATCTTTTCACTCGGTTGCACATAAAAATGTAAATTTAGGCCGGTCTCAAATGCTGTTTATTAGGAAGTAAAAGTAATCAGCTTTGCCTTAAACTCACAAAGGGCCTCCAATTTCCCATTCTACGTTTTTATTTGTGAGGGAGAGACAGGAAAAAAAAAAACCTTCCTTCACAAACTTTGAATCACAAAAGAAGAGCTAATATGGTCAGAGCGGCTTCATATTTTTTTGTAGTACCGGTAACAGAACAAACATGTCCATTCACATCAAAGTGCTTCGAGAGAGGGAGAGACAAGAGGAATAAAAAAAAAATCATAAGATCTGAAGAAAGGCAGGCCAGTTTGATCGAACGGGAACACACACACATACGTGAAGTGCTGGGCTCTGTTGAATTGTCCATCAAACACAGCTCGTATTCATAAGACCCGCATACATGAGGCGGAATGCAACATCTGAAGAGGCGAGAGGAAGCAGAGGCTCGGGATGAGACTAAAAACAGTCTCTCCATCTAAATAAATCCAAAAATGTATAGATAGGAAATCAACAATTTTCTTTCAAATTCTGAAAAAAAATTTTTGCGGCTACACATGTAAAAACAAAAACCACAACGATGTGAAAGTCATGACATTTGCCAGGTATGGTAACCCATACTCGGAATTGGTGTTCTGCATTTAACCCATTCAAGTGCACACACGCAGCATTGAGAAGTGAACACACACCTGGAACAGTGGGCAGCTATAGATCCAGCACCTGTCCTGGGGGTTCAGTGCCTTGCTCAAGGGCACTTCAGTCATGGGTGTTGAGGCTGGAAGAGAGCACTGTTCATTCACTCCCTCCCACCTACAACTCCTGCCAGCACCGGGACTCGAACCTGCGACCTTCGGATTACAAACCCAACTCTCTAACCATTAGGCCACAGCTGCCCCCTGGTTGAATATAATGCACTCTTATTCAGTTTCTAGTGTGTTCTAGTGTGTTTTAACATATCGCTATAAGGTTGCAAGGATGTACATCGAACTCCATCAAAAATATCTATATTTGTGTTCCCGAAGATAAAGATCTTACGCGTTTGGAACGACATGAGGGCGAGTAATTTATGACAGTTTTCATTTTAGTTGCTGTAAGGTCATTAGGGTGTTCTGAATGGAAAAAATAATTTAGCATGTTGCAGAACAGCTGCTTAGGTGTTTTAACACAAAGCTATGAAGTCGCTGAGGTGTTTTGAGTGGTTTAATGCATTGCGCCAGTTGCTAGAGTCCTTTGGGTGGTTGCCAAGTTGTTAACTATGGGGCCGAGAGGTTGCTAAGGTGTTCTGAGTGTTTACCACATTGTTATGAGATCATTTGGAGTGGTTTAATGCGTTGTGTGCAGTTTCTGGGGGTGTTGCCATGTTGCTCCATTGTCGCTAAAGTGCTCAAAGTGTTTTTTTTTTATCCACTTGCTGCAAGGTTTCTAGTTTGATCTGAGTGGTTTAATGCATCGTCATTTAAGTAAAAAGTATTGTCTCCTTTTCAAAAAACAAACAAAACAAAATTAATTGAGTTTTCGCTTGAAAGAAGATTAATAATCTGCCAGTGGGGTAAGAAAGAGTCTTGTTTTCTATTTGAAACCTGCTGTGTGTACAAGCAGTAGTGTATTCTCTGGTTTAAAGCCATTACGCCGTGAGCCGATGCACCCTCCCACTCCCTCATTCACACATCTGCCTTTCCAAAATAAAATGACAAATAACACGATATGGGAAAAGGAGGGTACTAGCAGCACATTTTCTCGTAAGCCGCAATGTTGTGAGGTCTTAATTCGGCAGCTTCTCTCAGCACTGACTGATATACAGTATGTAATTAATTTGAGTAAGTAACTAGAATATTAAGTCGTTGATTTGGTTTTAAAAATTGACTGCCTAGCATTAAATAACAATCATTCAGCCGTTTATAATATCCAAAGGCAAGCCAGGCTTTTTCAGAAACCCACAACACGAGGTTAAAATGGCCACAAGAGATGTCTTAATGTTGAATTAGAAATCGCTTGAGTAACATTGAGAAACTGCTGAAATTTCTATAGCCTATTAATCTTGGGATAAAGGTAGAATGTGTAGTAGAAATGCTAAAATGAAGTGCACAGGCTGGATATTTCCCAGTCAGTGAAACGTGTCCTGCAATGAGTTCTCTGCTCTGGAAGTTCAAACTCTTTATCACAGGAGCAGCGGACCGAGCCGTCTGAATACACACTTGAACTCAGACTGAACTCAGGTCTGTTTTTAGGTTGCAGTGTTGCCTCGCTGAAGGAACTTGCACCAAACGGCCCTTCTGGTCTTCTGTGGCTTCTTATAATGAGAGTGTTATTAAAGTGCATCGGCCATTTTATCCACAAAGGTAGAACAACTACCAAGAAATGCAAGACTTGACTATTTTCGACAGATGCAAAATAAAACTAAATTTTGGAAATCAGCTAAATAACTACTAAAGTGGCTTACTAAAATAGATTTGAAAAAGATAGATAAAATGAACGAACAACAGACAGAATGCTAGACAGAGAGAACTAACTAACAATAGATGGACAAAAAGAAAAATAGACATGGAATGAAGAACGACAGACAGAACGCTGGATAGAACAATAAAACAAACAAAACGAATTAATGAACGTTAGAAAAAACGTTAGATAGGAAGACTATAAATAAACATCGGACAGACAGCGTTACTGCTCTCTGCTGAGCTGTTCAACATCAGCACAAACACACACTCACATCAGCAGCACAACGGCCCTTGTACACGAGTGTGCTCTGTCACAGGGGTCACACACAGCAGCCGGGGCTTATGGGTCCACCAGGACACTGAAGCAAACAGCACTGATGCTCGCTTACGTCTCAACATACGCTTTTAAAACTCAGGTTTATCTGCATGACAGCCCTGTCCTGCAGGTCATTAGAAGGACCAGCACCTGATTCTCCAAGAGCATGAGGTCAGCAAAACAGGTTGAGGTTCCTATAATGAGCTCAAATGTTTCAGACAGCGCACACACCACTGAAAACGAACACTGAGAAAGTATTTTTTTATCAGGAGATATTTAAATAAATTAGGAAAAGCAATTATTTTACTTGAAAGGATCCACCTGCTTGTGTAAAGTTCATAAGAAATGGGAGTAATGGATGTCTTTTTGTCTTTTCTTCAAATGAGTAAATTAACATGAATCACAAAAACAGAAGATGTAATATACAAGTACAAAAAGAAAGGAATTACAAATTCTACACAAATCTATTTTCATGCGTCACAGTTTGAATACCATTGCTATAGGTGGAAATTAGAGTATTTAGGTTTTAAGGTTCTTTAGAAAACCATCTTCTGGTCTTCAAAAAATCCACAAAAGCTTCAGTGATGTGAAAAACTTATAAAGCAACAGATCACTCAAAAGCCTTAAGCAGCCAAAACAGGTCTTTCTTAAGGTAAATGTATTGGATCTTACACTGAGAGATGCAAATGTGTACATTCTTGCATTGTAAGAAAATGCAAATCACTTTTTTTTATTGCAAAAACAAGTGAACTATTAATTAATCTGCAATTATATATTAAATAAACGGATGTTATGGAATATGACTGAAAGCATGTGAAAATCAAGAAACAACCACAGAAACATCTCTATAGTAGCTAAAACATGAGATTTCTGCACGGAATGAAAATAAGCTTCGCAAAGCATTAAATTATGAATGAACGTGAAAAAAGCTGAGTTGGCAAATTTGAGATGTCGAGAGAAAATAAATCGAAAACAAACTCAGACTTGCACTAGAAGTAGTTTTAAATCAATCGTAATTTCGTTTAGATCTTCGGCAGCACTTAATGTCAGGGTTCATCTCTCGTCAGAGTAACACTAATTAATCGCCTCCTATCAATAATCAATACGGTCCTCTCACACAGCTCTTTAAACTGATGTATGGACACAGCTCAGCTTAAAAAACCTTTCCATCCGAGTCATTCACGTTAACCAGGCCGATAAAGTCTTAAAGCTTCAATTAAACTAGCAATCTCAATGCTTGAGCGTTAATTAAAATAAATAATTAAAAGTCCCGTTTTTCGTGCTTTTTTGAAGCTTTGATTGTGTTTGTTAGTGTGCAATATAATATGTTTTAATGTTTCGCGTGTAAAAAAACTGTTTTTTTCACACAATTCACCTATCCAATTCACACAATCTGTATCCTTCAGAAATACGTAACGAGTTCTGATTGTGCCAGCGGTTCCTGTGTTGTGATTCGACAGCAGCTGAGCGCGCGCTGCCCTCCTGGAAACGCGATTGGGCTAGTTTTGAGAAGCAAGTGTGCAGGAGCACGTGCTGGAGATGTACTTATAATCACAGGAGCGTTTTTACTGACGAGATGCGCATGAAAATCGCATTCGATTTTTTTGCACAGCCCTAACATCTAGTTAACAAAGCTAAACAGCGTTGCCCCTTGTGTAATAAGATACAGAAACTGTTAAACGCACCAACTTAAATAATAAAATACACTTAACGATTGTGGTCCATAAACAACGCCTTCTCCAGACAAAGAGGGAACTGCTCCATCTTTCAATAATAATCTTTGTGTGAATCAGGCATTAAACTGATTGAGATTGAGGAAGCTCGCTGTCCTCAGCAAAATGTGCTGCACATAGTTTTACATGTGGATTATAATTTTCGGGAATTGAGTTAAACATAAATTGTAACCATTGATCTCTAAGTACAGCGTCCCTGGGAAGCCCAAATAAAGATGATTGGACTCCGAGATGAAAATAACAGTGTTTAGACGACATGGCGACAAACGCACTCTTCAAACGCAACTCTTCCTCCTTCTCCGTCAGAGCGCAACAAGACCACGCTCCCCTTTAGTCAAAAACGGTTTTAGTGACGTCATTCCTGCAGGAACTAGAGGGATGTAGTCCAAATGGGTCGTTCGATGTAGGCGAATTCTGTTAAATAAAATATCTCGCTTGGCCTTGAACTTTGAGCTTTAGAATTTTACAGATATTACTTATACTCTAACAACAACATTACACACTAACTAAAGTTTGAAACATGGGATCACGAAGAACGGGACCTTTAAACTAATTATTATTAAATGCTCATGGTCAATCAAAAGTTATCATTGCAATCTACAAAACTGCAATTTTTGCAACTGTACATGTTTGGGTAAAAAAAAAATTGTGCTTAAAAAAAAAAAAAAAGTTACAGCATCTATACTGGAAAATAAAACAACTTTCCCTTTACAGATGCCATCAATCAGATAAAGCAAGACCCCATTCCAGAATCCTTATCTGTGGATCACCAGGGGAATAAAGGAATCTTTTAAGTGAGGCCTCTTAATGATATTATCTGAGGATCAGATCGATACGACCCCACAGGTAGAAATAATCTCTAACTATCTCACTAGGCAGCAATGCTCGCTTCAGTACAACTCTACGAACTCAACACATGACCTTAAGACGACAAGTCCAACTCAAGTCCAACAAAATCTCTAGTTCAAAAAACCCAAAATACAGACAAGAAATCAAACATTTTCCCTATAATTCCAGTCACCACCAATCAGATTCCGTCCTTTTGTACCTGAAACTAAATTTGCGTTCATTCTTACCACTGAGAAGTCTTCGGCGCTGCATTCGACTCCTCTGAAGTAGCAGGACAGCAGCATTTCTTTAATGTCGTGGCCCGTTCGATCGTAGAACTCGCGCATGTTGAAGGGACGGGGCTTGAAGACGGAGAAGTCCGCCTTATCCTTCAGGGTCATCATAACGCTCTCCTCCACCAAGTGTGTATCCCGGATCTCATACCTGATAAGATAAGACGCCTTCCATCAGAAAAGCATGTAGAGTCTAGCACACTGAATGACAATCACTTACCATGGTACCATCAATGGACATACTCCCATACTTTCCTGTCTGCCCTCAACAGAAAAGAAACAAAAAAACACTAAACTTCCAGACCAGACAGAACGTGATGTGAAATCTCAAATAATATGCAAGCTGTCACTCAAATGCAACATCTTAAAGTTAACACATATATAAAAAAAGTATTCATTTGAAGTAGGCAGCAAATTGTGTTAATTAATTGAATATCATTGTGAGTTACTGACCAAGTACTTTAGTGTGCTTGACAATGAATGTGAATGCATCAATAATTTAAGAATTTAAGTGATTACATATATAAGAATTTATATGACTAGCCAAAGAACATTTATTATAAACTCATTTTAAATCCTGATAACATCATAACATTCTTGAAATAAAATGGTATTGTTTTTAGTAGCATACAGCATGTCACCTAAATCACCTTATCATTTTGTAACATCGTAAGCAGAATGTTGTTTAGTTTGAAGTGCACTACAAGTATCATAAGCAGCAATTGTTCACCGATATGACACTTCACAGTAGAGGGCTGCATTGGGATTGGGAGTTGGCATCTTGCGTATAATAAAGCGCACGTATGAGTCGTAACTGTTAAAGTCATAAAGGCAAAAGCATAATATAAATGTGCTAAATCCCAAACTGCAGTGCAATGACAAAATAAATCTGAGTTACCTGAGTTATGTGTGAGTTTCTAGTCTCACCGCAGAGTAATTGCAAGAAAAAGCTTTAAACTCAACAAACTTTGCAGGCTGCACTAACAAATACGTGCGAGAAGTATAGTCCAGTTCACAAGCAAATGAATATATGAACGTGTTCTTATAATGTAGTGGTTACACACCTGATTCACATCATCAGCTCTCTAGAAGAGCATTCTGCTTGACACTCTGTGTTCACTGCATTCACCCTAATATATGTGACCCTGAAGCACTAAACCAGTCTTAAGTCTCTGGCGTATATTTGTAGCAATAGCCAAAAAAACAATGGATGGTTCAAAATAATTATTTTTTCTTTTATGCCAAAAATCATTAGGATATTAAGTAAAGATCATGTTCCATGAAGATATTTAGTAAAATTCATAACGTGAATATATCAAAATAATAATAAAACTTAATTTGGACAACTTTAAAGGAGCATTGCGTAGAATCTGAAATTTCTAACCGTTACTGACACCAGTGGCCATTAGAGGAACTGCAGCCAGTCTCATGCTCGTTCTCAGTGCGCACGCTCTTTTTTTTTTTTTTTTTAACTTACGAGGAGTGTCCGTGGGTGTCTGAATTGTGCTGGAGGCTGGTCGCTTCTTTCCATCCGCAGAGTCCATTTGAAAACACTATTGCCGCTGCTTACTATAATGGCGTGCCGTACGGTTGTAAGCCCAAGTAGACGAGAACGCACATGACGTCACATTTTTGTGAATTTTCGCGCCAATTCGGGCTCGACTCCTCCACACACAATTGAGCCTACAGGCTGATAGAGGCGACCGTGGTGGACAGTCGAGATGTCATTCTTTTTTTTACATCATGGTTGGCTCATACATGTACAAATGAAAACTCTATCTTAAAGATTTTTTTAAGTAAAAACCTCAAAATAGCTCCTTTAAAGGAGATTTTCTCAATATTTCAATTTTTTTTTTTTTTGCACTCTCAGATTCCAGATTTTCAAATAGTATCTCAGCCAAATATTGTCCGATCAGAAAAAAACATACATCAATGCAATGCTTATTTGTTCAGCTTTCGGATGATGTGTAAATCTCAATTTTGAAAAATTGATATTTATGACTGGTTTTGTGGTTCAGGGTAATTTGGTTATTCTAATCCAGCAAAAGATTTAGAAAAACAACGAACAAAAGGATGTTGCGCATGCGCAGCCACAACAAAATGAATAAATGACTCTTTTATTCTCGTGTTTTAAAAACTTTGATGCTATAAGGATGAGGAGGAAAAAACTCAATAAAACAACAGCCACACACTGCTCCCAGATCACACGAGTCTGTTTGCTTACACCTCAGCCGTGACGCTGATAATTAACCTCGCAATTAAGACTCCCTTAACGGCGTGACCGCAGCTTCCACTCGCTGATATGGAGATAAACATGGGGTTGCCAGATTGAAATCTCATAGTAAAAATCACTCTTTCATGTAACTGATATGCAATGTTATTAAAAAGATTGGATAAAGTCATATTGTGACATGTTAATTGAATAAAATTAGCAAAACATGTTTAGTCTCTGAAACATGTAAGAAACATCATATGGTGTTTATGAGAGCAAACAGGTGTGAAAACATCTGTTTGAAGGAGGGGGTTTCATTTCCGTCAGACCATCAGCATCCTTCTGTCGCTGTGCCTCGCACCCCTCGCCGCACAGACGAGCTGTCAGGCAGGTCTCCTCCCGCTGCTGCAGCACAAAGTAAAAGATTAATGGAGGTGGTGAGACAGACGGACTCGAGAGAGACAGCCAAACGCAGACACAGAGAGCGCCGTCCCCGTCTCACTCCCAGACCATTATCCTCTTAGTCTGCACCGCTGTCAGTTCAGAGTCCACACTGACCACAACAAGAGCACTTGACGGGCTCCCATTGTACGCCTGCCCTAATCACAAACCTCCCTCTGTGCGTGTGTGCGCGTGTGTGTGTGTGTGTGTGCGTGTTATATATATATATATATACACACACATACATTATATTAACATTGTGATAAGTGTATTAACACTCCCTACTTCACTTTGACATGGTGATTTAATAAATAAATAAAATGCAATACTATTACAAAGCATATGTGACCCTAGATCACAAAACCTAACCATAAGGGTAAATTTTTCGAAATTGAGGTTTATACATAATCTGAAAGCTGAATAAATAAGCTTTCCATTGATGTATGGTTTGTTAGGATCGGACAATATTTGGTCGAGATTTGAAAATCTGGAATGTGTAAAAAAACAAATCGAAATACTGAGAAAATCACCTTTAAAGTTGTCTAAATGAAGTTCTTAGCAATGCATATTACTAGGCAAAAAATAAGTTTTTATATATTTACTCTAGAAAATTTACAAAATATCTTCATGGAACATGATCTTTACTTAATATCCTAATGATTTTTGGCTGAAAATAATAGTTGATCATTTTGACCAATTAATACAATGTATTTTTGGCTATTTCTAAAAATATACCCCAGCAACTTAAGACTGCTTTTGTGCTCCAGGGTCACAAATGAGGAGGTAATATAAAGTCTCCTGAATTAATGAATAATAAAATATTTTTCTAGTATTTTTGATCATTTTCGTAAAATAGATAAAAAATGTAAAGAAAAATTAATGATGATAGTTAATTATTGATGATTATTTTTAAGAAGTTTCCCCTAAAACCCTAGTAATCTCAAATAAGTTTCAGAAGACATCTCAGACATCTTGTCTGCAATCAGAAGTGAAAGATCTCAGTATGACCTCAAACATCTCATCAAAGGATCTGAGCTATCCAATGCTCTCCATGTTCATTTTATAGACAAATATACTCTTACTGTATGACAACTACACTGTCTTATTTTATTCCTCCAAAGAAATATAACATTTCAGACAATGTGTATATATAACTGAGAATCCATAAAAGAGCAACGTCTAAAAAAGACAATTTCCTGTGATTGTGTGATTGGTTTTAAAATACATCACTTTTCTGCAGGGCTAAACTGATGCCGAGTATGATAATCTGAGGCAGTTTGACACATATTATCACATCTTCAATTTCGATTACGCCGGCTAATCTCCGAAACAAACATTCTCCCTGAATTAAACACACCACACACTGGAACAACATGAAGTACACCACTAATAATGCTCTCTGATTCAACATAGCTATATTATAGAATCGATTTCTTTCGTTTTCCTCAATAAAAACTAAAATGACGTAAGAAGACACATTCAGAATTTGAGTCTTTTCTTCTTGTTCATAGCATCAGAGTTTCACATGTACATGCATGACGCTGAGAACATCTTGTGTTTATTGTAGGGAGGAGCGTCACATGACCGGAGGAACTTCCTGTTTAGGGCCCTCGTTATTAATCACCACAAGTCAGAAAAATAACCTCAGTTAGCTGTGGATTTCATCAAGCTTGAAGCAGATCTCATTAGCTGGGATTTCATAAGTGGCATATTAATCATTCTCTTCAAACCAAATCATTTTCATTTAAAAAAGACAGCAATATTTCAAATCAACGTGAAACTTCATTCACATGCCATTTCACTTCACAACTACAGTTTAACAAAACAAAATAACGTGCAGGACTTTATTTTATTCGTAGATAACAATAATATATAGATAGTCATTTTTGATTCTGACTGTAATAATACTAATTATTAATAACTAGTACTAATTAATACTATTTTGACTTGCATCTTGATATTTAATTTCTGATGACAGATTATGAAGACAAACATTTTTGTTTTGTTTCTCTTTAAAAAACGAAACAAAAGACAGATTAAATATATTTCACAATAACACCTGTAACATATATTAACTAAGTCAGTTTTGACTTTATCAATATTATTGACTTACATCTTAATATTTCTGTGTAATTCTGATGAAAGTTTACTAAAACAGTAAATCTATATCTTTCAATGTATTTCTATAACTAGGATTTTGAATAGTTTATTTCTTTAAAACAGGAAATGAGTCCTTTTTTTTTTACTATATTAACAAACTATTTTGACTTAAGTCTTGATATTTCTATTAAATTGTTTATTAAAAAAATTACAGACAACATTTTTTTCATGGTTTACATTTTTTTTTTCTTTGAAACAAGAGATGAAACATTCAGAATAAGTCCAGAATTGTATATTGTAAAGTAGATACATTTTATGCATAGTAAATTTTGACTACGTCAATAATACTATTTTGACTCAAATCTTTAAATTTCTATTTAAGTAAATGGTCATTCTTGAAATATTTTTTTTTATTATGAGATTAAACATTAACAACAAGACCAGAAATGCACTGTATAAACCAAATAGTCAATTTTAAATATGCTGATAATGCTATTTTGCCTTGATATTTCTATTTAATTTTAACGAACGATTACAAAGACAAACATTTTTAATTCTTTCTTTAAAATAACATTTTGTTTTTCTTTCAAATAAAACACTCACAATAAGACCAAGAACAAACAGTAAATAGTAAATACTCAATTTTGATTTCATCTCGAAATAAAAGCCAAACCTGTGAGTCAAGTTTGTTTCCAGCTCACAAAAGTTTCTCGTCCTCTCTCTGATCTCGAAAAGATTGGCAAACGGCCAAAACTAAATTGAAAATCCTCCAACTGTTCCTCTGACATGATCCTGTGTGGATTTCCTTTCAGCTACTCCCAGAAACACTGTTAGCACCTCTCAAAACCAGGAGGATCGATGTGATAACAGGTGGTCCGCTCGCTTAAGGTTCATAACATTATTATTCGTGGTATCCTCTCGATGGCCATCCGGAGAGCGTGGAGGGTCAGTGTCCTGCAGAGTTTAGCTACAACCTGCCTCAACATACCTGCCTGGAAATATCTAGTATCCTTAGTAAGACCTTAATTAGCTGGTTCAGGTGTGTTTAATTAGGGTTGGAGCTAAACTCCGCAGGACACCGGCTCTCCGGGACTGAGTCTGTAGACCCTGGTTTAAAAGTTGGCCAATTCTGTGGAAAAAAAAAGGTGGATTTGACAACCCTGCATCCAACACGAGCTGCAGAGTCAGATGAACACAGGTGGACAGTAAGGAGAGAAGACTGACAAGACCATGGTGGAGAATTTGCTGCTCAACAGATCCTGAACTCATTGACAAATTCCTTATCTTGTAAAATACTCCTTTACACAAGAGTACGCATGATGGTGAGTGCTTGTTCAAAAGTGATTTCAGTACCCTGTGTATTGATAGCAGCTATCTGATGCGTGAAAATTATATACATAAGAATGTTTGCGGGAGTGGACACAAAAATCGTTGGAGCGGGCAGTAGGCTAGGTCAGAAATTCAGCGGCAGCAGGATCATGAAAACATTCCCGCATAAGGTTTTACTAAACAGACACACTAGAAAGAAACTTACCAAAGGACTACATGAAGTTTGGCTAAAATAATCAAACTAAACCGGTTGCTCTGCATTTTTAAACTTACCTCAGGAGTTGGCAGCTTGCGTTTTAATAAAGCGCACTTATGAGACGCGACCATTATAAAGGCAAATATATTATATGAATGTGCCAAATCCAAATTCCAGTGCAACGACAATGAAATCGTGTTTTACCTGAGTTACGTGTGAGTTTATAGTCTCAACTGAATGTGATCGATTGTGTACCGCAGATTAATCACAAAAAAACTGAGCAAACTTTGGACTGCAAGCTAAAACAAACAAGCATGCACGAGTGTGGGAGTGACCACTGCCAAAGACTATAGAAACATACATAGACATACAAACACGCTCTACTCACATTACTATGATGAATGGGGAAAAGTGCAATGCTCAGTATGGCCACCGTAATGAAGGAAGTCCCGCCTTCCAGTCAAAATAGCCAATCATCAGTCTTTACAGACTAGTGGTCCTTTGGGGGAGCGACTCTGCACAAGTGATCAGACTTTCCTTGAAAGGGACTTTGCTACTGCTTACCGGAGAACCTGCTAGCCTCACCTTTTATATCTTACTTTGCTAATAATAGGCGCACAGAAGACCGACAGCTCTGCAAGACTGACCACAGCTCAAGATAAACTCAATTTAAGACCACCAGCTTCACCATCTCCACTTCGACGGGTGGATATTTTCTGGCTCTAAGTAAGCCCACATCAAAATCTGGTATTTGTGATTTATTCACCTTTAGAAAATATTGAATTTCGACCTGTGGCCTGTTACAGCTTTCTTATTAAATGCCTGCTGGGAGCAGTGCGCTTAGCGCTTGTACAAGTGAGGCCTACCTGTGAGCGTGAGTGGAGTGCTACAGTATTCCTCTCTGTTAGACTGAGGATATGGTTATTTACAAAGCAGTGTGACAAAGTCAGTTCAAAGCTAGACTATTTGAGTCAATATTGAAAGCTTTGCATTAAGATAATGCTTCATTAGCTGGTCTTGAAGTGATCCACAAGTTTATTACTTTATTTTCCAGTGAACTAATGAAAGTGTTCATGCTTCACTGTAGTGTTATTTTAACATTACACGACATAGGATTATTGATATTCGCACACCTAAATGGACCACAAAAATAATTATGGAAATGTTTAGCTGAGAGCGGGAACCTTCAAAAAAAAAAAAAACACCATAAAAGTATAATTACAGGAGTCCATATGATTTTTGAACTACATTTCAAGTCATACGATGAGAAACGAATGCAAATATTTATGCCGCTACCCTCTGAAAATTAATGAATCAGCACATCCAAACATGATCTGACACAAAACACAATAACTACTGAAAATAATAAATACTGAAATTTGTCACTGATGCAACAGAATTTGTTTTTGACCATCGGCCTTTAAATACATGTACTTGGTGATTTAATTTAAATCTATTTTTTTGTAATGTAAATCTATAGGTGCAAATAGATAGTCAACACTTAACACTTAAATTAGTATTTTAGAAAAATAAATGGCCCAAAATCTCAAAACTGACCACTGAAAAAAACAGTGGTTTTGTCTGTAGTGTCTTGCCTTTGTATCATGGTTCTTCAATGCTCCTGCACCTTCTCCTGCTTTAGTGAGTCTTCATTCAAACTCACGTTTTGATGATGGCAACAGGAAGCAGATGGCGCCAGGAACTCCAACTGAGTTGGGATGTTTCTGTATCTATTCCCTTGGTGGCTGCTCTGTGTGTGTGTATGTGTGTGTAAATCTTTAATATTGCCCTGCCAGAACTCCCTAAAGTAATCAGCATGAAGCTCTGTAAGTGGAGTTGGGAAAGGCACAATTGGATTATGGGCCATAAGCATGTTCATTTTCCAAAGATGGTATAACTAACACCAGAGCATCTTCCTCATCGCTCTTTCAGCACAGAATAAACACTGGTTTTCCTCAAAGAGACTTCTCAGCTTACAGGAGAGGTGATGTGGCTTGATTAAACGTCACGCCACAACAAATGCGCCGATATTGTGCATTAACTCTGAGAATGAACTGTTTGGGAAGTCTCAAAAGTCTCACAATGCTGGTGTTATTCTGGAAGCCAACAACTTGATTTAAATAAACCAGAGAATGAATATCTCCTATTGTGCAGTTTGGCTTTGCATTAAAGCAGTAAACAAATACAGCACACATAGACGCTGTACTGTATATTAAAGTGCAATCTGAGCAAAAAAAACTTGAATTTCCATGCAAGTCCAGGATGATTTTTGCAAGTTAAAGAGAAAAACAGGGAAATCCAGTGGGATCCAATGTTTGTTTTGGACCACTTTGATTTTCACTGATATTCTTCAAAATATCTTCTTTTACGTTTCATATTGAAAGTCTTTCACAAACAGGTTATGAACAACATAAAGGTGGTAAATGATGACCAAAGCTTCATTTGGTGTGAATTATCCATTTAAATGTTGTTTTGGTGCTGGTGGACTAATTAATTCTGGATTAACCAGGTTAGAAGGTAAAGTTGCTTGTTGAAGTCTGTTGCGAAACCAGCACACCATCATAGTTTTCATGCAACTTAAAGGGATAGTTCACCCAAAAATTAAAAGTTAAAGTCAATGGGGTTTAATAATGTTTTCGGACCCCATTGACTTCTTTTGTGTTTCACATAAAAAAAAAAAATAAAAAAAAAAGCAAGTCAAACGGGTTTAGATGCCAGTGGTACCAGTCTAGATGGTGCACCAACTAGAAATCTGGTTTATCCAGGTTAGAAGTTAATGTTGGTGCCCGTTAGGAAACCAGCACACCATCATACTGAAGACTAATCCAAAATACAATTTGCTAACCTTTAAATTATTTCAAACCTGTATGAGAAAAATTTCAGATCCCCATCGATTTTCATAGTATTTCTCCCATACTATGTAAGTCAATAGGGACCAGTTTCCTTACCAACATTCTTCAAACTATTTTCAACAAAGGAAACACATACAGGTTTGGAATGGCATGAGGGTGAGAATATCATGACAGAAGTTACATTTTTGGGTGAACTATCCATTCAACCATGCTAACACTCTGAAACCATCCATTCTGTCAACAAACAAGCCCTTTAGCCACAACACCGTCTTGATCTGCTCTTCCACCTGCTCTGTTAAACTCTCCCAACAATAATGTTACCATTTCCAGGCTGTGAAGCATCACAGAAGCATTTCCCAGACGCAAAGGCGTGAAATGACAGAGAGCCAGTTAGCACAACAGGGCCTTTATATCAACACAGAACCGGTGCAGTTTCACAAGCATAGCTAATTACATGGGGATAAATCCTTGTTTATCACATGGCTTATGAGACACAAGTTAATTGCTTCCGTTTGTCAACCCTCCAATCCCTTTGAAGCCCCCTCGGCTCCCGGTCGCTATGCCTTGTCTCTTAACGTAGCAACACTGGCTTTTCACGGCATGGAAACAGGAAGTAACATTGCAGAGAATTGTGTCAGTTATTTGCAAACAAACCAAATGGATGTTTCAAATACCAGGAGATTGCAACCAATCAGAACAGATGTATATTATTTAAAATAATATAAAAATAATGTTGACTAATTACTAGGGCTGCACAATAAATCGCATGCGCATCTTGTCAGTAAAGCCGGTTATGTAATCAGTGGTAAATCTTGCGCAGCTTGTCAGTGAACAACGGCTCTGTGTAGTAAATGCTGCTCCATGAGAAAGCACGCAAGTGATGGAAATTTAACACTGATTACAGAACCGGTGACATTTTATCCTACCTGTCAGATTTTCCTACCAGGGTTTACTGTGCATGCGCACATCAATATCGCGTCCTTTTTCTCATGATAAACAATGGTATTTAATGTATCCAGCACCCAGCTAAATCGTGTTTGGCACTTGTTGTACGAATTGTTCTAGATGCGGCGCTGCACTTCTTGTCTGGTGTGTGACCGGCTTTCAATTACAACGTGACAAAATAAACTGAAAGTAACAATGCACAACACATTTAACTCATAATGCATAACATAATGCAATGCATTTCTGAATTAAAATATTTCATGCAAAATAATGGAGGCGGAACTTGATTTTGGATCTGGAATATTATTGGATTGAGAAAAGTGGATGTTATTGGTATTAATATTATTGGTTTTTGGTATTGATATTATTGGTTATTGGTATTGATATTATTGGTTAATATTATTTCTCCTGCCTTGATGTTGTTAAATGTAGAAGATGTTGAAGAAACATAGTATTATTTAATAAAATATTATTTTTGAACATGCTTTTACTTACTAAGAACACTTTTTTTGATGCAAACTTTGAAGTTGTAAATAAAATATTATAATTAATTGTGAAACCTGTGAGCAATTTCCAAGTGAAAACTCTTTCTAGAACAACCTTTTTTTCAGCGTACTTGCTAAAAGTAAAAACTATCAATCAGACCACAGAATATATGAAGGCTATCTAAAACATTCACAGCTCAATTCAGCAACAGTTCCAGTGAGAAAACTGGTTTAGTGTAGGCCTATTAAAAACGATGAGGCCACATGTCGACGAGCACATTTCAGGCTGCGTTTTGGAAAAACATGCTGACGGGCGGGAGTCGCGCTCGCGATTCTTGTGCTGGAAAATTGAGATTGTTCTAGTGACATTTTAATATGTTGTGCAGCGGTTCTCTCTTACTGAACCTCAGGCAAAACACAACACTGGATCGATAGACCAAAAATATCCCATCAGCGCAGCACAGGGAATTGCTTTTTTTCCCCTGGTGAAGTCAAATAATGTCCATAGATGTGTTTGTGGGAATGTGTTCAGGTGGATGTGTTCACGTCACACAGATCTTTGGCCGCACTGATTCACAGCTGCAAAGACATATTGTAACAGCTCAGACTAATGGAGGGAATCGAACGACGTCTTGCTGTTGTCCATCAGTTCTTAGACCTGCACCAAAGAACAACTGAGAAACGGATGTTGAAGGTATGAAAACAGACTCGCTTTCAAAAACTTCACATCTCTTTTCTCTGGTGTCTTTTTCCCCCATCCAAGTCACAAAATATTAGTAGATTAAATGCTGCCAAAACAAAATATGTGCGCATTATATTTTTCCAAGGATTACAAGTATCTATACTTACACATGTACTGTATATTTGTATACGTGTGGGCATATACATTTCTAAATATTAATCTTATTATATAAATTATTATGTAATTATTCATTTATTAATATGCATTTTATATACTATATATTATTATTATTCATGTTTCGGACTGAGGGCATCACTTTTGCTTTTATATTTTACTAATATTTTACTAATTTATTATATTTTACTAATATAATATGCATTAAATAATTACTGTGAGTGTATATATCCATTTCTATAATTATAATATTATAATTAATTGATATTACTTATATAGTAAATTTATAACTATTTTCTTGTTTTATTACTAATAAGTTATTTTATTATAATTCATATTTATATTTAATAAAAATCATTAAATATTATATTAAAACGATTTTAATTAATCGAATAATTGTAGTTATTCTAGTAAATAGTTACTGTGACAAAGTACTTAAAGTAAAATGTATTACTATTCTGGATGCTGGATATAAACTGACTTTCACTAACTTTCTCAATAAGATTCTCAACAGAAGAAACTTTTTCATGATAATATTTGAGCTGAAAGCGAAAACTGACAGTAGAAGAAGAGTTTATGCTAATGTTGCGTCCCTCGTAGCGGTGCTGACAACACACTTGAGCTGAATTACAAACTGCATTCTAATATATTTCCAAACGGAACATCATGCGCATTTGAGCTAGCATAGCTAAAAGCATTTGTGCTCATGTTCTTACATAGGACGTGTTAGAGGTCTTAGAGATCATGGACAGTCTCTGAAGCTTGAACATGCAATCTGTCCACTTTCTGACTCTACATGCTCTAGTCATTTCATATTTTTTCCTTGCCTTATATTCTCTGAACTTTCCAATATTCAGATTTGCTGCATTGATCATTCACCTGTTAAATATTCTACTTGGCTGGTGGAAGGAATAGAACTAATTAAGCAAGAAAATAGGCAGAAACTAACTTAGGAGTTAGTTACAGTAGTTGATTCATTGTCAGCAAACAAGAAGATAAATCAACTGAAATGCTCTGGGTGTTTAACCTCGACACTAAGACAATTCAAATCTGAAAGAAGCGCAGCACAACTGATCTCATTTACACAGATCCAACGATCTTTGAAGATGAGTGAGGTGCTTTAAAAGATCTATTAGATGATCTGACTGTCACTCACTGACATCTGGATTCTTTCAGGTCACGTCATCTTAAACACTGCACTGCACAACAGAGAGATTATACAATTCCTACTATTTAATAAATGTAGTATGTAGTATATAATAGTAGTATATAGTATAAAATTATATTTTAGAATAGCTGCAATTAGAAGATAATAACAGTAATCACATGACCTCACACACACACACAATTCCTATGTAACGTATATTTGGGATCAATAACATATAATGCTGCTCAGATGTTTCGGACTGAGGGCATCACTTTTGCTTTGCCTGTGAATGTGATCGGCACTGAAGCTTCTCTAATAGACTCAATGGAGCTGTGATGACATCTGCTAATGAATCCCAGAGAGAATAAAGCAGGAAAGTCCTGCCTGTCACGCCACGATAACTATCGGCCTGAGCTGTCACTGTATCTTACTCAAGGCCACATCACAAGTAGTGTATGACCATCAAAACAATAGCACAGATACTGCAAATTTAGAACTGATTGCATCCAAATAGAACTACACTACCAATGTAAATACTAGGGCTGCACGATAAAATCGCATGCGATATTTAATGCGTGTAATTTACAATATAGCATTTACTACACAGGGCCGTTATTCACTGACAAGCTGTGCAAAACCACAATCATATTTTGTGCATGCTTTGTGCATTTTAAGTACATTGTTATCCTGTAAACAAACACCCTCAAAAACCAAGTTTCTTTACTGGCATCAGTGGTTCCATGAAGAACCTTTTGCATTCAAGGAAACTTTCCATTGCATAAAAGATTCTTTACAGCAAAATAAAAAAGATTTTTTAAATGTTCTTCACGCCAAGAAAAAAATTGTTCTTTGTGGAACCCAAAATGCTGCTTCTATGTGCAAAAAGTCCCATTTAAGATCTTACATTTTTTAAGAGTGTAAAAAGCACAAAGGATTGTGGGTAATATAACCCCCACCTAAAAATAAAAGTACATTTTCGAAAATCAACCCTAATACTATATACTATTTAGGAAAGATAGTATGCAAATTGGTCATCTGATTGGTCAATGAGTAATACAGTTGGCTGTGTTTTCAAGTAAGTAGTTAGTAGTGAAAACTTTGCCTAGATGCTCTCCCAGTTCCCATGGCGAATGGGTTCCAGTTGGTTGCTATGTGCTATATGTAGTCCTGTTTCCTTAGCGATGCCTTTATAGAGGAAAACATGTGAACAACAGACTGATGAACTTCTAACTAAAAGTTCTTGTATGCCTTTTAAGTTACTCAATTAACACTGAAATTATTTCAGGATAGAAAAATAACATTGAAAATGTTTCTCCTACACAACAGTAGCCGGGTTTCCATGCAAAGTTGCGAATTTAACTTATGCACAAAATTGGAATATCATAAAAAACATTTCCAAACAAGCACCGTTTGCATCCAACGAGTCAAAGAGAACAACATCATCACTCCTGATAAACTGGCACTATATATCACTAAGAAAAGCAGGAGAAGCTACTGAATATAATAAGTTTCCTATATAATAAATTACTTGCACCTCAGAACGAGCAGACGAAACACAATGAATCAGGCATTTCAGAATGACCATAACAACATTTCAGATGCTGTGGAATGAGATTGGTCCGCTGGTTAGTCAGAATTTACCACCCCATAGCGCAAAGTCACATGACTTTTTTTGATGCGCTACAAGGAATTTATTCGCAAAATGCATTTCCATCTCCCATTATTCACATTAACCCTTTTGCGCACAAGTCAAAAACCACCTAATGCAAGCGTAAAAACTTTTTTGCAAATTTTTATTTTTATTTAAAATCCTGCGTTTCCATCACTCGATTCTGATGCGATCTTCAAAATGTGCATAAAAGCAGGGTGGTGGAAACCCAGCTATTGTGTCTCCACAAGAGACCAAAATCTACACTCAAGAGCATAAACATAATGCTTATATGAACAGACCAATCAAAATGTCAAAGATCAGAAATGAAGCTTCAATCTGGAACTGATTTATGAGCTGTTTATTCATGAATAAACCGCACAGCAGAAAGCTTTCAAATATACGTCCAAAAAGTAATCTAGCCAAGTGAATATTAGTTGAAAATCTAAACCTGGCATCAATTATTCATTCCTGCCAAATGTGTTGTTATTGAAAAGCAATGAGACCGATTGTACTGCCAATACACACACTGATGTGTTCAATGAGTTCTGGACCGCAGAGTGACAATCACAGTCCTGAGAGAAGAATCCAAACGCAGAGCAGAACTTCTGCTTCTCTAATGGCTGCACTTTTGCCACAAGCACAAGACATGGTGTTATCAGTTACATCGAATCAATGATGATTCACATCAGTCTTCACCAGGGCTTTCAACACCTGAGGGGATGAAATCATTTTTCATTTGCAGACAGGCAAGTCAACCTTCTAACTCTCCTCTCTTTTTCAACGAGGCAGGATGTTTACAGCTTACGTGTTTAACTCCCATCAAAGCTAAAATACAGATTTGGATTGAATTTCAAAGAGTGTATGACGGAAACCAAATTCTGACAAACAATAATCAGAGTTCAGAGAATCACACAGACTTAAACCTTGAGGTAAAACAGATCATTTATCTCTGTCAGCACCAATGATCTGTTTCCAAGTGTTTTTAAAAACCATCTGAGTAATATTGAAAATATAAGCTACAACCAATACAAAATCTTTTAAATACCACCTCCAATTACCTCAGAAAAATAGCTAATATATGAAATACCACGAACGTAAACAAGAGTAAATAAAAGGCTAAATCGTTTCTTATAAGTTCTTACAAACTTTATCAAATGTGATGAAACCATAGGGTATAATAACTCAGAATATATATTATTAGGGCTTTGTATTATTCCAAAAATAAAACCTTTAACATATCCAAACAAATCGTAGGGTATTTGAGCTTACAATGTCTTGGTCCTCTATTAATTATAATAGAAAAACTATGAAAATGGAAATAAACTAGTCTTAATAACGAAAAAATATCTGGGTTCATGGTGCGATATTTCGCCAAAATTAACAAAAGTATTAGCTTATAAAATTGTTTACATCTTCCCTGTATTAAGTTCTAGAGCTTGACAGTTATAAAATCAAACAAAATGGCGACAACAGTCGCTAAATTTCGGTTTACATTACCTATCATTAAAACCAATGTTTCTTTGTGCACTTTTTTGTTTTTAAATATGTGTCTAAAAACATAAGAATAATGTACTAATGGTGTAGCCTATTATCCCGCCAAAACAATAATAACGCACTTGCCACAGAAACGAATCATACAAACACATCTAAGTAAAATATCTCTAGTAACACGTTTATTCTGTGGCTGTTTTAAAACAACCCTTGTCCTAATCATTTTCTTCATTTAAAAATGTGTTACACAACTCACCTGCCGTTTAACAGCGCGAGCAGCTCGCCCGCGTGGTACAGGTCGTTGCGCGTCACGCGGCTGAAGCGGAAAGAGTTCAGGTTGCAGAAGGTAATGGCGGGAAACGGCATCATTGGTGCCGTGACCTCGTCCAGCTTGGTGACATGGGGGTACTGGAAGTAAAACCTGATGCGGTCCACGCAAACAAGCAGCAGGAACGAAAACGAACCCATGAAAAACATTATCCAGATGCATCGCTTGATGCACTGGCGCTCATAACTGAACATGTGCGAGATGCCATGGAGCGTGGACCTGCTGGCGAAGACTTCAATGGGCACGGGCCGGTCGCAGTCCAGATTATCTTCAGACTCTGTTTTAATATCCATGTTCCTTGAAGTTTAAAAGCTCTTTGAATGAAGTAGGTACAGATGTTTAGACGTTTGGAAGAAATGCACGCCCTTAGATGGTCAGCTGATCTTTACGAGAAGGTGCATATAGATGGACCTAGTGACACTTTATGAATTTACAACAATCCATGCAACATCTTCATGATGGTCCTTTTGCAAGTTTGTGCAATCTTAAGTTAAATGTGTTTTTCCCCCACTCGATTTAACCCGTTCGTTTGATGTAAGGTGTATTCAGATTGATTCAGTCATAATAAATCATATTTCTAACTTTAATAAAGCATGTAAAGTTGGATATCACCACATGAAGCACAGTCTGGCTCCTCAAACTAGCGAAAGAGAGAGAGAGAATAAAACAGTTTAAAGAACTCAACTGCAAAAATACAAATGGTTACAGATTATTCTGATAATACAAGCATGTATTCCTCCGAAATCCTCAGGATGTTCACTAAAGTAATACGCGAGTGCCGTCAATTCATCTCTGTCTCCTCCAGTCGAATCAGCGCAATGTACATAAACACAAGCGTGATGATAACGCTAAACTAAGCTCATTTATTTGCATACATCCGCGTCAGGTGTCAGAGACGACAGAAACGCATCGCTCGGTGTAAAGAGAATGTCTTCTCAATCACATCCCATACACAACACCGACACATCCGCGGTGTCAGAACGACTCGGGTTGTGTTTCAAGATCGATACAATAAGCGATCCGCAATCCAACTTCACCACGCGCGCTGGTACGAAGTACAACACAGACGCTCTCTGGATGCTGACATCACTGAAATGTCCCCTTCTTTAATTAATGCAGCACGGCACGCGTTTCCATATCAGATCAAGTGTTCCGTTGTAAGTTATATAGTCCCCGTTCGTCCAGTGGGTTCAGATGCAGACAGACGCGTCAGGAATGAACGCTGCACACTGCGACGAAGCCTTCATCCAAGCGCTCCTCTGTCTGTCTGAGCATCACTGACCCGATCACTGCTTAAAAGAGAGAGGGAGAGAGACTGAGCGATGTTATTATAATATTACATATCTTTATTGTCATTTTACTGCCATATCGTTATGTATTTTATATAAAAATATATTTTATTATGAATTAAAAGGGTTTTATTATTGTTTAAAAAAAATTCTTTACTTTATGTAATTTTGCGTATTCATGCACTTTATTATTCACATTAAAACAATAACTTTTTTATTTATTCTTATTAAAATTATGTCTTTTGTAGATTTTATGTAATCTGTAGCCTATTATTACATTAGAATAATTGTCATTTTTAATTTTTCCCCTTTTACGTATAATTTGGTTTTAATATTATTTGTTTGTCTTTCTCTGTAAATTACTGTGTGTATTTCCTTTTGTTAGATAATGCAACTAAAAATTCCCCATGGTGAGACCATAAATATATAATACAGCTACTAATGTCAGAACAAGCTATACACAATCAAAGTGAAGCACAGTATATCTGAATGGACAGTCCTGTTGACCAGGAGATGCTTGAGCGATAAATGAGTATAAAGAAAAACTGATCTGTATTATTTGAGAAACTTACAGCTGAGGGGTGAAAGGGAACCTACCCATGAAATTACACTGAGTGCATTTTAATCCAGGTTTGTGACAATATTAGCTAACGCTGGGTGTCGCTGCCACTGATGTGGCCCACAGCTGATTAACCAACTTTCAGAGACACGCTTAAAGTGTCAGTCTGTTAATGGACATGCATGAACTGAAGCAAAACCCCTTCGAGTTTAACAATCTGTCCAGGTAGGTCTGTTGTGACCTGGTTCACTTTGGAGTCTATAAAAGAGGTTTGGATATGATCCTGGATGTTTATTGATCCATTCTGAGGATGTGAAATATGAAACCAGACGCCTGAAGTAATGGCAATGGTTATTCCCATGAGTGCTGTGGCCATAATGGACTGTATATCATATGTGTGCCTGAGGCCGCTGGAAACATAAGCAAGTATGCATTATGCTCGATTTTATGATATACAATTCAATCTCTGGTCACCAGCACATTCTCCACTCACAGAACATGTAACCACAGGGCGATTTCTGTGAAGGAAAACCAGTTTCTAAGAAAGCTAATAAAGCCTTAAATCATTCAGCATCCTAACAGTGCATACTTTCTGAGCAGGTTTTGGTTTAGAAGGCAAACAGGTATCTTAAATTTTCAAACCATCTGTTTGTTGCGGCTCCCATTGTGCTCCACTCGTGCCATAACGCATGTCTACAGACGCTCTGCATGACAAATTAAATGATTCGTGCACCAAAGCGTAGATAGGCAGGTAATGAAGGAGAGGGAATGCTGATAGCAAATGGAAAGAATTTATCAACAGCGTCCTGGGAGATCTTATGGGACATCTGCTACCGAGAAATGAAGCGCAGACAACATGACAAAAGAAGAGTGCAATGGAAGATAGACTCCAGAAATCAACAAAACCGTCAGGGGGCAGGAAATGGATTATTAAAAGCATATCTACTTAGAACTTGTGATTTTTTGCCACAGGGATGTTATAGAGCATAATCTTCAGAGGGAAAAAAGTGTCAGTACGCAAAATAAGCTCAAGCACTTGAGCTAAAGTGGAAAAACTGCTAGCAGAGCAGATTCAAGTTGAAGCGCACTGCCAGTAAAGCTGATGTTGAAGCCGTGGCCTAGCAGTTAGAATTCATTTATTAATAAATCCTAATATTTATTTATTAGTAATAAATGTTAGCAGTTATTTAATAGATTTATAAAAAAGAATGATCATATATACTCTAAGGGAACTATTAACAGGTTTTCTCCATATTTTAACCGTTAAAATTACAATAATTGTATACAGTGTAGAGTTTCATGAGGCAGCTTACAAGATGCTAGTTCCCAAAGAGATAACTAACTTTTAAAAGGAACTCAGAAAACTTCACATTCACATTAGACTTTCAGTGTTGATTAGACTTGATTAGAAGGGATTTCCTATCTAATGCACAACATTCATATTACAGCGTCCATCTATTATTTACATGTGAAATAATGGCTCATATCTGAGAAATTGTGGTTTCCCCCAAAACATCGGAAGTTCATGCAATTTGGCCGATTTCCTCATAATGTCCTATAGTCAATGCATGCCAAATTTTGTGAAGTCTGAATATTGTTCTCACAAGATACAGGTCGATAACATATTATGGGCCACACCCAAAAAAAATTCTGCCAATATCTGCTAAACAATTAAATGATTCAAATAATTATTTTTTTTATAAAGTTTTGTCAGGGGCTTCTCGAGATTAAACACACCCAATGTCAACACATTCCTGTTCAAGCCTTTTCACAGCCTGCCAGATCTCAGGGAATGGGATCTGAAATGAACGAACTCACGTCTGCTCGACCCCCATGTGACAATTTTAGGAGTCCAAGAAGCAAAAACGCTGTTGACCCCACTGTGTTGTAACCTCATGCTTTGACAAACCACAAGCCAGGAAGCTTGTCCAAAAAACGTCTTCTTGGCATTCCGATTGGCCGTAGTTGAGGGAATGTTGGCCAGCCCTTGAGGGATGGACAGATGGACGATTAGCTATGATGAGGTCCTGCAGGGTTCAGTGTGACACGGAGCAAAAACAAGAGGCACATGCAGAAACATCCAAGGACATACTTGTGTCCAGGAAAGTGGAAGCCGTTTGATATCTCTTGTTTGGGGGAAAGATTCAAATCCGGAATGTTCATGATCAACACCATAGCGAGCTGAATAAGGATACTTCAGTACGCCAACTTATTGCTTAACTGAGCTTGTTTCAGAACTACAGTAATGTTATTTTTTTAACTGAACCAACACTGCATTGACTGGAACTGAATAATTACACAATAATGACTTGAATTTCAGGATTATTTTTTTCATTTTATTTAATTTTTTTGTAAAATGCTGAAAAGTTCCAGATTATTCTATTATTGCTGGTTTGTAATTACTGTTGGTGAGGAAGCAATTCAAATGTCCCTGCCATCTGAGTCTGATCAGAGTAATATTGGGCTTATTCCATTCCCAACATCCGTTTGAGATGCTTCATATTAGTTTTCATCAAAGCTGTACGAGCATAACTTCACAGTCAGAAGTTCACTCATCCTTGCCTTTTCATTATTACTTCATGCATGTCTTGAGTTTGATGAGAAATGAATTATGAAGGTATTTTAATGAAATACTGCACCGGACAATTGTGTTGTCATTATTTCTTTCAGGTGTCGTTCTATTTCAATTTGCAGCTCTTCAAGCGAGTAATTCATAATTCAATAAATATTAATTTATGTTCTAATAAAATAAGATGCCTGCATGTTAAATTAGCACTTTGGCGTGGTGTTTGTGAGCAAAATAGCATCCATTTAGACTTCAGGATCAATTGCTAAACTGATGCAAGGCAAACAAAATAGAGACTGGTTGTGCAACTCCTGTGAACATAATAGCCTCTTTGGCCAATTAAGTGTGAAATTGGTTAAAAAATAAGCAATTTAATCAGCAAAGTGGTCTTTATAAAGAAGAAACTAATGACAGAACTCAAAGACACTGGTGTTAGTTTTTCCACCAGGCTTACAAAGTATTAACCAGCAAGACTATAGACTGGTTGAGCAGCTTCACCAGAAAGAAAATGATGTTCGCCAGCTATGGCAAAACAAGTGCTAAACCATATATAATATGAGGTGTTAGATGTACAACATCTAGTGAATGGGATTCTTCCCTGATTTGCGCTATTTCACAGCTCATATCCAAGCTTCAATCAATACAGCACAGGCCTCATTCTGTCCGACTTCACCTTTACTAGAAGTGTTCAATACTCGAGATGATAACAGCCTCTGAAATCATCCGCGTGTTTAGCTCAGCGCCAGGCTGCTCGGCTGTGAACACGATTGTGAACGTGGTGGGTTAAGTTACTTCACCTTCAGTAAAATGCGCGGGCGAGTGCTGATACCTGGAGACCGCGCGGTCGAAACGCTCCAGCCCAAAATGCCACCGTTTAACTTTGATTGACATAATTCACAATGGATTCCGAGAACAAAGGTTCCCTGAATGTCAAGATTATGGAGCGGAATACACAAGCCTTTTCTCATCTCTGACCGGACGGGTGAGAAAGAAACACGTCCTCTATTACAGGATTTATGCTGCCTGTATTAATTGGTTTTCTTAATTAGCACAGCA